>NC_080169.1:2835614-3134840 GCF_950295315.1 Erinaceus europaeus
AGTATACAAGTCTTTCACTTCTTTGTTTAGGTTTACTCCTAGATATTTTATTGTTTTTGTTGCTATAGTAAAAGGAATTGATTTCTGGATTTCAATTTCTTCTAACTTAGTGTTTGCATAGAGGAATGCCACTGACTTTTGAATGTTAATTTTGTAGCCTGACAACTTACTGTATTGCCTGATGATTTCCAAAAGCTTCTTGTTGGATTCTTTAGGTTTTTCTGTGTATACTGTCATGCCATCTGCAAATAGGGAGAGTTTGTCTTCTTCTCTTCCAATCTGTATGCCTTTAATTCCTTGCTCCTGCCTGATTGCTATGGCAAGAACTTCCAACACTATGTTGAATAGTAATGGTGATAGTGGGCAGCCCTGTCTAGTACCTGATCTGAGGGGAAATGCTTCCAGTTTTTCACCATTGAGTATGATGTTGGCTGTAGGTTTGCTATATATAGACTCCACTATCTTCAGGAATTTTCCGTCTATTCCCATTTTTTGTAGTGTTTTGATCATAAAGGGATGTTGTATTTTGTCAAAGGCTTTCTCTGCATCTATTGATATGACCATGTGGTTTTTGGTCTTGCTTTTGTTGATGTGGTGGATCATATTGATTGATTTACGTGTATTAAACCAACCTTGCATGCCTGGGATAAACCCCACTTGGTCATGATGAACATGATATACTGCTGTATCTGGTTGGCTAGAATTTTGTTCAATATTTTCGCCTCTATGTTCATCAGAGATATTGGTCTGTAGTTTTCTTTTTGGTTGTGTCCCTGTCTGCTTTTGGTATCAAAGTGATGTTGGCTTCATAGAATTGGAGGGGAGTATTCCAGTGTCTTCAATCTTCTGGAAGACTTTTAAAAGTAGAGGTATTAGTTCTTCTTTGAAGGTTTTGTAGAATTCATTTGTAAAACCATCTGGTCCAGGACTTTTATTTTTGGGAAGATTTTTGATAACTGTTCCAATATCATTAGCTGTGATGGGCCTGTTCATGTTATCTACTTCCTCTTGACTTAGTTTTGGAAGTTTGTAGGTATCTAGGAAATCGTCCATTTCTTCCAGGTTCTCTAGCTTGGTGGCATAGAGTTGTTCATAGAAGCCTCGCATTATATGCTGAATTTCTGCGGTGTCTGTTGTGATACCTCCTCTTTCATTTACTATCCAATTTATTTGGGTCTTCTCCCTTTTTAGTTTTGTGAGTCTGGCTAAAGGTTTGTTAATTTTGTTCACTCTTTCGAAGAACCGACATCTACTTTCATTGATCGTTGTATGGTTTTCTTATTGTCAATGTTATTGATTTCTGCTCTAACTTTAGTGATTTCTGACCTTCTGGTTGCCTTAGGATTCCTTTGCTCTTCTTCTTCTAGGTCTGTAAGATGTACAATCCAGCTGTTTATTTGTGCTTTTTCTTGTTTCCTAATGTGTGCTTGTATGGCTGTGAACTTCCCTCTCATACTGCCTTAGCTGTGGTAACCAAAGGTCTTTATGGGGAGCAGAAGGTGGGAGGTCTGACTTCTGTCATTGCTTCTCTGCTGGACATGGGTTTTGGCAGGTCGATCCATACCCCATCTTGTTTCTGTGTTTCCCTAATGGGGTAGGGCTCTGGAGAGGTGAGGTCCAGGAAGCACTGGTGAGGTGTCTGCCCAGGGAAGTCAGGATGAAGTTATTGTAGCATTTGGACCTTGTTGGCTGACATGCAGTAAGATGGAAAACAAGACAAAATGTTTAATAAACAGGAACTATAAAGTGGAACCATAATAGGGACCTTAGGGTAGAAGGAAGCTTAAATCTATTTTAGGAATGTTCTGGGCAGGGGTAGATAGCATAATGGTTATATAAAGAGACTCTCACGTCTGAGGCTCCAAAGTCCCAGGTTCAATCCCCGCACCACTATGTCTTAACAATCTTTGCTTGAACCAGACAGCTAACATGGGAGTCAGAGCTGAGAGTTGAACTAAGAAGCAGGGCTAGAGTAGAGCATTGCTCATAAACTTGAAGATGTATAAATGCAATTAAGTGTTTACCACAGTCATCCAACCTGGGACCCATATCCACTCATTTTAGCACAGGAGCCTGTACAGTCTGAGTCTGTCAGGCTGAACTCAAAGTCCATTGACTCTTGTTATAAAACCAATATTCTTCCTATGCTGTGACTTCACACAGGTCTGCATCTCCAGGTTTAATTAGTCCCTGTGGCCTGGGGCTGTCTATCTGGAAATGTTTCTGAAATATCACACTGGCTTGTGTCTATGCTATTCTACATGCCTTTTTTTAAAAAAATTATTAGTGCTTTAATAATGATTCACAAGATTGTAAAATAACAGAGGTACAATTATACACAGTTCCCCCTACCAGAGTTCCATGTCCCATCCTCTTCATTGGAAGCTTCTCTATTCTTTATCCCTCTGTGAGTGTGGACCAAAATTCTTTGTGAGGAGCAGAAGGTAGAAGGTCTGGCTTCTATAATTGCTTCTCCGCTGAACATGGGCATTGGCAGTTGGATCTATACCCCCAGACTGGAGTTGGGTTCTGGAGAGATGAAACTTCAGGACACATTGGTGAGGTTGTCTGCCCAGGGGAGTCAGGATGGCCTCATTATAGCATCTGCAATTTGGTGGCTGAAAGGTGGTAAGATATAAACCAGAACAAAATGTTTAATAAAGAGGAACCTAAAGGTCTACATGCCTTTCTATGCTGGATAGAGGTGACCTCTGCCAGACCCCAAGAATTTATTCTGCTTTGAAGAGAGATAAAAATGGCCATTCAGATTTGAATTGAACTTGATTTCAATGCATATTCTTTCTGAAGCCATAAATGAATGTTCATGTCAATCAAATCTCTAGAATCCACATGAGTGAAACCATCTGGTAGTTGTCTTTCATTTCTTTCTTTATTTTACCAAGCATAATCACTTTCAATTCCATCCAGTTTATCCCAAAGGACACAATGTCATCTTTTTGGGCAGAGTAGTATTCCATGGAACAGAGATCCTATTACTTCTCTAGATAGTCACTTGTTGATGGGTCTTTAGGCTGCTTCTCCTCTTTGGCTAGTGGAAAATGCAGCTATGAACATAGGGGTGCGTGTGTCTCTTCAAATTGGTGTTTCAGTGTCCTTTGGATCATTGCCAAGAGTGATATTGATGGGTCCTAAGATGATGCCCTTTTTATTTTTTTAAGGACTCTCCAGCCTGCTAAAGGGGTTGTACCAGTCTACATCCTCAGCAACTGTTGCTTTCCTAATTTTGAATTTCATTCTCTCAGCCTTTTGACTAACAATAAGTATACTGATTTCAAGGCTATACTTCCAGTTACTTATGTCCATGCCTCTCTTTGGACACCATTTTTTGTCAAAGAATATCTTTTTGTTTTTCTTTTTTTAACCAGAGCACTGCTCAGCTCTGGATTATGGTGATGCGGAGGGATTGAACTTGGAGCTTTAAAGCCTCAGACATGACAGTCTCTGTACATACCCATTATGCTACCCACCCCCATGGGGCTTCAGCACTCTGGGGTGATGATTTCAGGTGAAGAGATAAAGGGACAAATAGGCAGAGATGGAGAGAGAGAGAGAGAGAGAGAGAGAGAGAGAGAGAGGAAAACACAGCACCAGGCTTCCTCTGGTTTGCTGGGGACCGGGCTCAGACTTGGGCCATCCACGTGGGACAGAGCAGCACACAGTCCAAGTAATCTGTTGCTGTGTTTCTGGCCCTTCCTTCCTTGCTTTTTCTTTCATTGTTTTTTAAGATTGTTTAAATGGCTGCCAGATAATCAGGAGAATATGACCATTTCACCTATGTCAGTTGAAATGACTGAAATGACAGTATCAGTTAAGAAACAGACTGCATAGTGGTCCCCGCAGGTGGCACAGTGGATCAAGCACTGGATCCTCAAGTGTTAGGTCCCAGGTTCAGTCCCCGGTAGCACATGTACCAGAATGATGAATGGCTCTTTCTCTCTTTCCTCTATCTCTCTCATAAGTAAAATCTTAAAGAGAGGAGGAGGAAGAGGAGAAGAAATGAAAGAAACAGACTGCATATATAGGCCATGGCAATTATAGCATGCTTGATGCTTAAAGTCTGGACGATATCAATTAATCACTATATATTACACATCTCTATTTCAGAGATGTTTAAATATGGGAGGAAAAGTCCTAAAGTTGATAGAACATAATTGTAAATAGAGAGCAAAGGAATTATAATTGTAGTCTGTAAATTTTTTTTTTTTTTATCAAGAGGGAATTTGTGAGTGGTTTTAATTGGAGGACAGCAAGTTAGAGATCAAGACAGACTCGGCTTTCCTTTTTAGAGCAGTATCCTTGACCAGAAGCAGATTTCATATGAATAGAGAGAATCTTGTCAGTTGTTGCTTCTTGAAGAAAAAGCCACAAGTAAACTACGAGAAGTACAGAAGGCCGAGTTTCTGTTGCGATGCCTCTGAATTTTGCAGATTGAATAATGTAGTTATGAACTGTGAAGCTTTGAATTAGGAATGTTACATTTTGCTGCTGTGCCTTTAGGAGAACTGCAAGAACACAGGTCTTCTTCCCTCCACAGTACATGACAGTCTGTGGATGAAATCACTGGGACTCTAGCAGTGCTGGGCTTCACTTTCTGCATGTAGACCAGTGCCGCTCTTTCCAGCTTTCTATAAAATAAAATCTAATTCTACGGTTTAATGCTAGTGGTGGGTTACTTTCTAACCTATGAGGTCTGAATTCACAATCATAAATATTTCCATATAGTTTTTAGCAATCTCAGAACCAAATCCAATAAATTTCACTGCTTAGAACAATTTCCTTACTGAGAGATTTGTGCTTCCTGCAATTCAAAGGAATCAAAGAAGATCAACTTGGGTGTTACTATATGCTGTCCGTTGACAAGCAACTCCCAGCATACTCCCCAGTTTGATCCTAACGCTGGCCGCCTGAAGTTGGGGGGGGTAGCAGGTACTGTGTCTTTTCACCCCATATTTTCACTTCCTTTCATTCTTGACAGCTGACAGCTGAACATGTGTAGTTTGTTTGTTTGTTTTCCCAGGATTTTCCTGTTGGGCAGAGAGGATACCTGGCAGTGCTTGGAGGGAATTAGCACATTAACTGCGGGTTTCCGCATCCCTCTGAGCCAGGAAAATGCGGTTATGTTATGTGCCACATCTCCAAAGTAGCCCAGTCCTGTCACACCAGGTGCCTGTATTTGTTGGTGCTTGACAGCACTAGGGGTGTTGTCTATTTCTTCAGCACAGAGATCTATTTATTGGCTTCTCTGCCTTTCCTGTCTTACTTCCTCACTGGAACAACTTCTTGGGTCACTTCTCAGATAGACTGCTGACATTCACAGCCTTGTTTCAGAAAGTTCAGTTCCAGTTTACACATGAGGAAATAACTCCCCAGGTTAGACCGCTAGAAAGCAGCAGAGGTGAGAGGTTTAATCTGAATTAAGGACCGCTAAAATTAACCAGCTTCCTCAGAGGGAGACCTTTTGACTAGTGATTGTGCTGAAGTCTCAGTCGTCCCCAGTCTGGCTACTGTGGCAGCACACATGACTATACTTTACATCTTCTACTCATGCGTACCTGTGCTGGGTTCTTTACATGATGGTGATGGCAGACGCAATTGACTTTCATTTGCTTTATTTTGCTGGTTGTTGTCCAAAACTGACTTGAAGCTACCTTATGTCGACAGGTATAAAGGCCTGGTTTTGTCTTTAATAGCTTTTATATATTTATAGAAATTGTTTGTGCTGTAGGGAGGAACCTAAAATCATTCCTACAGCCCCTTTCCTAGACCTTTTTCTCAATATAGCTCATTTTTTGGTGTCAAATACTTTTAAATGTTCTGGTATTATCACCTGAGTGTGAGCTCCATGAAAGTAGAATCCATATCTGACTCATTAAAAAAATATATTTTGTGCGATGTCTTATACCAGTTAGCTCTAAATATTTTTAAACATGGATAAATAACTATATAAACTGATACTAGTGCTTTATTAAGGGAAATTTAAAATTAGGATCCATGTAGGGATAACTAAACTGTCGCTAGTCTAATACTGACTAGATCAGAGATTTGTACTGCTGCTCTGTTACTTCTGTGACCCTACCTTTGAGCACTCTGAAAAAAGACGCTGATATAGACCAATGTGCAACTCAGGTCACTTCAGATGCCATTCTAGGTATCTCCTCTCCACACTTGAAGTCAATTTGAAAACAAATGTCTAGTATATGAACCTTTTTGTAGTTGTTTCCGGTAATTTGGGTGATGCTGACCAAGAAAGAAGTAGGCAGGCACATCTTAAAATAGTGAGACTTCTGGGTGGCCCTGCACGCTCCTAACTAATTAGAGGGAGGAGAGAACAGGAAGAAGAGTATCCTGCACTACTACACTTAAGTCAGTGGCTTCATGTATTTTTGGACATCTTTTTTCCTGA
This sequence comes from Erinaceus europaeus, assembly GCF_950295315.1. Taxonomy (NCBI): domain Eukaryota; kingdom Metazoa; phylum Chordata; class Mammalia; order Eulipotyphla; family Erinaceidae; genus Erinaceus; species Erinaceus europaeus. The sequence goes on from NC_080169.1 coordinate 2,842,039, forward strand.
ATCTGCTCTTTCCTTATTTTGTGAGATTATCAAAGCATAGCATTATAAAGGGAGGAGTCAGTACATGGAGCTTACACTCAAGGCTCTGTTGTCTTAACTTGAATAGTTTCTCCTGAGTTCTGTTGGTTATGTCAGTAGTTAGGGAGTCTGTGAGCGCTTGCATCTTCTTTAAAAGTATTTATTGAGGGTTATTATTATTTTTCCCATTTTATTTTGATAGGGTAGAAAAAAGTTAAGAAGGGAAGGGAGTTAGGGAGGGAAAAACTAAGCGAGACACTTGCAGCACTACTTCATTGATTGTGAAGCTTCCCCCTCCCACTGCAGGTGGGGAGTGGGGGCTTGAACTCCGGTCCTTGAACATGGTAATGTGTCCATACTCTCAGCTGGGTGCCCCACCGCCCACACATCTTATGCTTCTATGATCAGGGTGACTGCTTCAAGTTTTCTCAGTAATCACTCCTTGAAACCAGTACTTATAATTCTGACTCATCAAAGTCAAGTCTGATAATGTTTTCCCTTTGGGGGTCGTGTTGATGAGGAGAGGATCTTTCCTATATATCAATTCCAGTAGTCTTTGCAGGCACTAGAAGTTTTGGTGGCCTCTTCTAATATTGTCTGTCCAAATGGCCACTGATCTTTGTTCTTTCCATGATGTTGCAAAGCATTATGAGTTAACTCCATAAGCTGATTTGAGCATTCGAGGGGGTGGCTCAGCGGACAGAGCACATTCCTTTTATGTCTGAGAGCTCTGGGTTTGGACCTTGGTAGTGCAAATGGCAGATGAGTGCTCTGGACTCTCTCCATATCAAAATAACCAAATTGGGGCCAGGGTTTAGTGCCCCTGGTTGAACACACACATTACAGTACACAGTGCACAAGGATGTAGGTTCAAGCCTCCAGTTGCCATCTGTGGGGGTGGAGAGTTTGGTAAGTGGTAAGACAGTGCTGCAGGTGTCTTGTCTGTATCTCTCCCTCTATATCTTTCTCTTCCCTCTCAATTTGTGTCTATCTCTTATCCAATAAATAAGAAATATTTTAAAACAGATTCAAATTTTGACATTGTCAATTTAGTAATTATGATTAATGTTTTGTTTTTTTAATTTTATACACACACACACACACACACACACACACACACACACACACACACACACACACACTATTTACCAGAACACTGCTCAGCTTTAGTATATGGTGATATGGGGGTTAACTTGGGACTTTGGAGCTTCAGGCATGAGATTCTCTTTGCATAACCATTATGCTATTGACCATGACTACTAATGCTTTGGAGGAGGACATTGGCATGAGATTTTCTAGCATATTTATTTGTAAAAGAAGATGATCTACTGATGGCAAATTGAAGGACACACAGTAAACTGAGAAACAAGTGTAGTGCAGTCACAGAGTATGGCATTTAGAGCCACACAACCCTGGACCCCATGACAGCAACTACCTCTAGTAATAAAATGACAAATACCTTCCATCTAGAGTTCTAGCTGGAAGTTATAATACCTAGTCACATTGAGTTAGGCAGAAGAATACTTGTAAAAGTCTTAGAACATTTTCTGGTACTTGAGAGGTCCTAAATTGTTACTACTCATGTTACTGTTGTTATTTCTGCTCCTGTTATCAGTCATGGGAACCAGCATAGAGAAGATAAGCTTTTAGAGAAAACTCTAACAACTAAAAATAATAGCATGGAGTTAAGGACTTCCCAGTTGCTCCCAGTTAAGGACCTCTCAGTTCCTCATTCATTAATTCGGTAAGTGTCTGGCAAGGGACATCATTATTCTTGCTTTTAACTCTTGAGGGAACCCAGACCCAGAGAACTGAAACAGTTTTCTCAGTGACATACGATTTTATATGAAAGGTAGTGCAATTCATCCTAGATCTTCTAACTCCATCTTTTATATTTTATCATTTTAATGGGGGGGGGGTAATGATTTGCAGTGCAGTTGTTGACACATGGAAACTATTTCTCATCTCTCCATGATAGGCTTTTGTGAGACGTTCTCACCTCGAATGCAGGCCCTTGTCTGCCATCACCTACCAGGACCCCAGAACCCTCACCCTCTGTGCGCCCCTCACCCCTTCACCAGAGTCATGTGCTTTAGTGCAAAACACCAGAGCTAGTCTGAGTTTTCCTTTATGTTTTTTCCTTTCTGTCCTCTTTTTTAAAAATATATTTTTTGTTTGTTTATTTATTTATTCCCTTTTGTTGCCCTTGTTGTTTTATTGTACTTATTCTTGTTGTCGTCGTTGTTGGATAGGACAGAGAGAAATGGGGGGGTAGAGAGAGGGGAGACAAAGACAGACACCTGCATACCTGCTTCACTGCCTGTGAAGCAACTCCTCTGCAGGTGGGGAGCCGGGGGCTCGAACCGGGATCCTTACGGTGGTCCTTGAGCTTTGTGCCACATGCACTTAACCCAACTCCCTCTGTCCTTGTTTTTTAAATTCTACCTATCATCTGGTATTTACCCTTCTTTCTTTGGCTTATTTAACATGATTCCTTCCTGTTCCATCCATGGAGATAACTTCATCATTCTTAACGGCTGATAGTGTTCCACTCTGTATGCATACCACACCTTTCTTCTAACTTCTAATTCTTGCAAACAAGCATAAGCTATAGTGTAAAATTGGTAGATCTGATTGGTCAGCACTTCCTGTAAGGTAAGTAACTTATGCTCACAGGGAGAAGAGTGGCCTCAAACTTAGCATGCACTTTCCGAAGCTTCTAATTCCCTCTGCTTGTCCTCTGGATCCTGACCTGGTAGTCACAGTCTTGTTAACTTTCCTGTACTCTCGAAGGAATAACTTCTATATATTTCTGACTTTTTATTCTCACATAACTGGCCTAAATTATCTAGTCTTCCACCCCTAGAAACAGGTTTTCTTATGAATTGTTCATTGTCAGTTTTCCAGTAGAAATTATTCTGTAAGTTGCTATTGCATCCGATTAAAACCTTTTGCCTGAGGTCAACCTTAATGCTTGGCCAGTGTCATTCGCTGCATGGGACTTCACTGATCTTTTCTTTTGTGTTCAGATGGGTATTTCCAGACCAGCTTTTATGATAACTCGGTTTATCGAGTCATCCACTTTGTTTCTTCTATATTAAAGCATTGAAATAATAGTGGAAGTATGGCTCAAATGATAAATTCTTGGCAAACCAGGAGCTTAGCTTAAAGAATTACAAAAGGTTGGATAGAAACAACCTTTTGGTTGGTGGTTTTTTTTTTCTCCAGGGTTTATCACTGGGCGGGCTCGGTGCCTGCACTATGAATCCACTGCTCCTGGTGGCCTTTTTTTCCATTTCTGTTGCCCTAGTTGTTGTTATTGCTGCTGTTGTTGGATAAGGACAGAAAGAAATCAAGAGAGGAGGGGAAGAGAAAGACAGACACTTGCAGACCTGCCTCACCGCTTGTAAAATGACCCCCCTGCAGGTGGGGAGCCGGGCCTTCGAACCGGGATCCTTCTGCTGGTCCTCACACTTCACACCATGTACACTTAACCTGCTTCGCTATTGCCCGGCCCGCTTTTGCTTTGTTTTTACTGCCATTAAAGTCATTGATGGTCCTTTGACTTTTTTCCTTCCACTAGAGGGTTTCACCACTTCAGGCTGACTTTCCCCAACAGAATGGATGGTAGATGATGGATGGATGGATAGATAGATAGATAGATAGATAGATAACCCACAGAACCTGAATGTTCCCCAATATGACGGTGGCTTGAGCATGGGTATAGTGCATGGCAAAGCAGATGCTCTCCTGACTGTACTTCAACTCCTTATGGTCTTTTTACTTGTGTCAAAGTGATTTGCCATTTCCAAACAATAAGAATAAAGCCCCTGAGCTTATCTGCCTGGCACCCTGTTACACTTTGAGTTGAAATCTGATTTAGATTTTTTTTGCATCTTTTGAATGATGACAGAGAAATGAGGAAGAAACTCCAAAAACTGAATGAATTACTTCAATTTAAAATAAAAAGGAAACAGTATGATGAGGGAGGGATTTATTTTGATAGTGATAAGGGGTGCTGGGATAGTGTTGCGGGTGTTTCTTCCTGGGCACGTGGTCTCTGGGTTGAAGAGAACTCGACCAGAGCCAATCTGGGCTGCTGCTTACTCAGCAATGCGGGAGAGAGACCAGGAACTGGTGGCGGAGCGGGAACGCAACGCACTGCCTTTACTGATGAGAGACAACGCCTTTATATCTTAGAAACTGGAAGTGGCAGGTTGGAAAAGGAAATGGCTAGGAGAGGGGGTGGAGAAAAGAAAAGAGTGCGAAGAAAGAAAATCTCCATAGCAGCTGTTGCGAAGGTTCTAACCAGTGGGATTAACCAACACCCTGCAGGCAAGGTGGGTCTCAGGCAAAACAATGATTATGCAAATAGACCACAGCGTCAGCGATGCAGGGAAGCTGGCATATGCCCAACAAAGGGGAAACAAGGAAAGATGATATTTTTCTCGGTGCTTTATTTTATTTAAAAAAAGGAATGTGGTTTTAAACTAATAAAGTTACTATGTAGACCGTACAACTTGGTTTCATTAAGATGCTTTAAAGCTTATTTTATGTTTAAAGGGTTATTTTACTTTTCAGATGTAAACAGTTCAGAGTTTTGAGTTTTGTTTGTAAAATAGGAAGTTGCACTGTGTTTCTCTAATAATTTGACCTTGGAGATATTCTGAAAAATTCCTATATCTTTTAAAGTATATAATTTACAACTACAGTGTTTAATTTTATTTGTAGCTAGTCTTATAAGACTATGTCATATAGTTATTTCTAGTTTATCTGTGTTTCTATAGGTAAGTCATGAATACCAAAGAGTTCATTGTAAATCTTTTACATCTATTCAAGAGAAAAGTTATATTTCTATAAAATTTACTTTTTTGAGATAAATGAATATAATATAAAGGTTATTTTGCCTACAAATGTATAATTCAAGGGCATTTCTTAGATATTTTTCTGCTCAGCTTAAACCTGGGCCGTGGCAATGTAATTCTTTAGACAGACCTCCTTTTAGACCTTTGCTCCTTCTGCAGTATGCATTTGGTTATACATGCTTCCACGGCATTTTGTGGTTTTTCCAATAAACTATAGCAAGGATGTGGTAGTGTTTCTGTTATAAACATAAGTTTGCAATGGTTTGTAATTTTTTTTGACTAAAAGTTTAAAGATGTTACTTTTGCACATTAGATTTCAATGGTGTATTTTTATTATCTGATTTTTTAAAGCAGAACTGAATGTATTTTATTATTTGGTGTCTTCTACTTTAAGACTTCACAGTGCAGGGGCTTAGTAATAATGTACCTGCTACAGGCACTTATTACCACACAAAAGGGCCCAAGTGCAAACCTCAGCTTTCCACCTGTAGAAGAGAAACTTCACAAGTAGTGAGGTCATGCTGCAAGTGTCTCTCTTTCTCCCCCCCACACCCCATTCTGTCTCCCACCTTCTTTCAAAATGAATGACTGCTGAGAACTGTTGCATTCTCAGGACTGGAGAATACCTGAAAGATTATTCAGAAAGATGAGTGCAGTGTCTGGCCGACATCACCCAGTTCCTTGAGTGGATACACACCCTTGTAGAAGTGGAGTGGTCCAGCAAATGCCCCTTCTTTAGGGTCAGGGTCCTTTTATTAAAAAAGGAGTTTATACTGAGTTTATAAAACATCAGGAATTCCAGACCTTAAGAAGTAGGTTCAGGTGGGAAGCCAAACAAAAGACAAGTAAAGAACTCAGTGGCCTAGACAAGGTAGGCTGTGGTAACTGAACCTAAAGGCAGCATATCTAAATCTAGCATATGAATGACTGCTGCATATCAGTACGTAGTTGATACACCTCTCCTATATCACTTGGGTTAAGTAAGACTTGTGTTGTGTCTGGGGGCAATTGCTACCTACAGGCTGTGCCCTTGAACCTAACTATGTTTGAGGAATATGCAGATAGCTTACTGGAAACAGAGCCTTGCAAGTCCTGAGTTGGATATTAAGCCTGAAGTCATCCAATTTCTACCTAAAATGTTCTCCTACAGGGAAGTGGAGTTTTGCAGGAATGAAGTCCCAGTAACCCAGTTGAAAAAAAGAAAAAAAAAAAAAAAGACTTCACAAAGCGTTACCACTCATGGAAGATTGGCCTGGCCAATAGTAGTTTATGGGGACCTGCAGTGCACCCCACAGAAGTAAAATAATTTACTAAGGCTTCATAGTAGTAGTGGGGTTCAGGTGAAGTCTGCCAGGTGCTTAGGGACAGCTCCCTTCAGCTCTGTCATTTTAATTCATAGGTAACAGGAGAATAAACTTGTACTTCATTTTTTTTTTTTTGCTTACATTGATACCCTAGGAAATGAACTTTACAAGTATGGCCAAAATCTTTACTTTTTATTCTCTCTGGCAAGCCACTTAATTTACCGTTATTTAGGTATAAAGACTAATGGAGTGGTCTGGGAGGTGGCGCAATGGATAAAGTGTTGAACTCTCAAGCATGAGGTCCTAAATTCAGTCCTCGGTAGCACATGTACCAGTGTGATGTCTGGTTCTTTCTGTATCCTCCTATCCCTCCCTCTCATTAACATATAAATAAAATATTTATTTATTTTTTTAATTTATTTTTTATTTAAGAAAGGATAAATTAACAAAACCATAGGGTAGGAGGGGTACAACTCCACACAATTCCCACCATCCAATCTCCATATCCCATCCCCTCCCCTGATAGCTTTCCCATTCTCTATAAATAAAATATTTTTAAAAGACTAATGGAGACTAGCAGGACTGGAAAAGCAGAGAGGTCAGTAGCTCAGCTGCACTTGGTTTGGAGAAGCAGGCAGTAGGGTCATAAACACTGGGTTCAGTTTCTGGGAGGAGATTTGGTGTCAGTAAGGCAGCCTAGTCCATCACAGAATGTGGCCCTTTAAGCAGGCTTCGATGTAGGGCTGAGGCAGACATTCCAAAACAGAGCTGAATTTATGATATAGGCTAGATAGACTTTGAGAACAAAGCAAAACTAATAATATCAAATAAACATTAGCACACCTAAAATCTAGTAAACAATCTAATTTCTAAAACGGACAGAGCTGTGAAGAAGATAAAATAGAGAATGTATATATTCAAATTCATTCATTGATTTATCTACACATTAATTTTTTAAAGGTCATAGATGGATTAATTTTTTATTCATTTATTTTAAAAAGGAGACATTAACAAAACCATAGGATGAGAGGGGTACAACTCCACACAGTTCCCACCACCAGATTTCCATATCCCATCCCCTCCCCTGATAGCTTTCCTATTCTTTATTCCTCTGGGAGTATGGACCCAGGGTCATTGTGGGATGCAGAAGGTGGAAGGTCTGGCTTCTGTAATTGCTTCCCCGTTGAACGTGGGCATTGACACATCAATCCATACTCCCAGCCTTTCTGTCTCTTTCCCTAGTAGGGTAGGGCTCTGGGAAATCATAGCTCCAGGACACATTGGTGGGGTTGTCTGTCTAGGGAAGTCTGGTTGGCATCCTGCTAATATCTGGAACCTGGTGGTTGAAAAGAGAGTTAACATACAAAGCCAAATGAATTGTTGAGCAATCATGGACCTAAAGGCTGGAATAGTGCAGATGAAGAGTTGGGGGGTCCTCACTGCAGACTATTGTGTACTTTGGTTTTCAGGTATATATTAATAGTTAGATTGTTGGAAATGGCACACTTGGTTAAGCACACACATTACAGTGTGCAAGGAGTCAGGCTCAAGCCCCTGGTCCCCACCTACAGGGGGAAAGCTTCAAGAGTGGTGAAGTAGGGTGGCACATGTCACTCTCCCTTTCTATTCACTCCCTCCCCTCTCAATTTATCTCTAATAATAATAATAAGAAGAAGAAGTCAATAAGATAGTTCACCGGGATAGCTCACCTGTTTTGCCATGGGCACAACTCCGGCTTGAGCCACTGCAGTGGGAGAAACTCCAGTGCTGTGAGACCATTCTCCTTTCTGTCTGTCTCTCTGTCACACTCTTCCTATCTGACAGTGTTGGCCAGGTGGTGAAACTCAGACAAGAATGAAAACCAACCAACTAAGCAAACAACAGGGAGGGGGGAAGGGGGCAATGTACTTAAGAATTACAAGCAACTTAGTTCTTATTTTTTGAAGAGTACCCACAAACTTAGTATTCCCCACCCTTCCAGTTACTTTAAATACTAATTTCCCTAAGTTAAAAAATATCCTTACAGTTACAGGAAGCAAAATTACTAGTATAATTGGTATTTGGTTTTAAAGGATAAAGGCTGAATATGTGGTATGTTTAGGTAGTAAAACTGAACATTAGACTTACAAGGATTATAAGTCGAAGTAGCAAATCAGAGCACCAAAACTCTGGCTAAAAGGCTGATTTCAAGGACCTTCTCTTGAGGGCTTTGAATTTCCACAGCTTTATTACACATTTTACAGCTAAGTATGCTGGGTGCTTGATCAGTGGATTATCTATTGTGGGGCTCTGTGTAAGCTTGATAGAGCTTAGGGAGAACTCCCCCCATCCCTGGATGGAGGTCTGGGAAAGACACCCCCTTGTAAGTCTCCCTTGCCAAGGTGAGCAAAGGGGAGAAACCACGTCTCTCAGACTCAGTTCTTCCCTTCTTGACTCTCAGGCCCACAGAAACCTCACTACCCCTCTTCATTAACTGCAGGCCACATGGCTGCTACATTAAGATTCATTTACTCAAAGTTCACCTCACTTTCTGATCACAGAGGAGAACACACCTTATCACACACTCCGTCATACACCTCAGACCCCAGACAAGAGAAATTCCAAACTATATGGCCTTTTGATATCCATCTTCTCTCTGTCTCACCCTACTGGTTTAACCCCTGTGCTTCTCTCAGATACCTTTAGATAATTAAGTTGCTTACGTCATGGAGAATAACTGTCTTGTATCTCATCAATTCCTGTCATACCAGCCCCCTACCATAGGGTCAAGCTGACCTTTAAGAAACCTGTAATTTCTGGAGGTCGGGTGGTGGTGCAGCGGGTTAAGCGTATGTGGCGCAAAGCGCAAGGACTGGCGTAAGGAACCCGGTTCAAGCCCCCAGCTCCCCACCTGCAGGGGAGTTGCTTCACAGGCAGTGAAGCAGGTCTGCAGGTGTCTGTCTTTCTCTCCCCTTCATTGTCTTCCCCTCCTCTCTCCATTTCTCTCTGTCCTGTCTAACAACGAACAACATCAACAATGGCAATAATAATAACCACAACGAGGCTACAACAAGGGCAACAAAAAGGGGGAAAAAATGGCCTCCAGGAGCAGTGGATTCATGGTGCAGGCACCGAGCCCAGCAATAACCCTGGAGGCAAAAAAAGAAAAGAAACCCGTAATTTCTGACATATTTCAATAATGTCCTTTGTTTGGTTTTCTATTTAAACTCATGTGCACTTGCCAATAAACGAGATTTGAGATTTGAGAACACATCATTTCTCCCCGGTGTCTCTGCTTCGTGTCGTCCCTTGAGCAAGCGAGAGAGAACCAGTCGGATTAGCCTTCCTGCTGGTGTCACCCCGCCTGAACGCTGACAATCTATCACTTTGCCTTTTTATTTAGTGACACCTTTACTTCAAGGATTCTTCTTTTGCCTCATAAACAGGCCAGGTGCTCCAAATAATGACCCTGCATTTCAGTAACAAACTCTCTGAAATATTGGCTTCATACTTCATTATGTTAATGAGAGTTTGTGCCAAAATCCCTTCATCTACACATGAGGTCATTTTGACTGAATCTGTGAGTTGGCACTAGAAAGGGGATGCTGTAATCCCTCTGAATTAGCTGTCATATAGACTTAAATGGTCTAATATGCTATTAGAACCTATTGAAGAAAACTATAGTTTGTTTGGACAAATAGTCTATAAAATAGTAAGGAACTGTTTTAGTGCTGAAATGACCAGAGTACACACAAAAAGCAAGTTATGTGGGAGTCGGGCGGTAGCTTAGTGGGTTAAGTGCTGGTGGCGCCAAGCACATGGACCAACTAAGGATCCCAGTTCGGTCCCCTGGCTCCCCACCTGCAAGGGAGTCAATTCTCAGGCAGTGAAGCAGGCCTGCAGGTGTCTGTCTTTCTCTCCCCTCTTTGTCTTCCCTTCCTCTCTCCATTTCTCTCTGTCCTATCCAACAACTTTTTAAAAAAGACCAAATTATGCAAAGCATCATTTATTTGTATACTCTAGAGGTTTTTATCAACGACTCTAATTTGAAAATGTGTTCTGTGCAGTGACATATCATTTTTAAGCTTACTTATTTCTATTATTATTAAAATAAGATTCACTTTTAGGTATCTGCCTAGTTTAGAAATTAATCGCTATTTAGCTATGCAGTAATAGTAACTAGTTATTTTTGTGTTTGTGTGTTTTAGACTAGAAAGTTTTTGCAGTCTTTTTACATCTCTTGAAAGGATTTTCAGGACCATTTAAAAATCATTGATTTGTTTCTTAATTTCTCTTGTGGCATCTATAATGAGTCAGTCAGATTAAAGTTAAACCCTGATTTGGCAGTCTGTGGGAAGTTCTCTATTAGATGCATATAAAACCGTTACTTAGGTCTAGATGACCAATCACAAAAGCATAGAACCAATCACATGAAAGTGTGTGTGTGTGTGTGTGTGTGTGTGTGTGTGTGTGTGTGTGTAGAAGAACTGGGGGTCTGGGGATTTAGTGTCTTCTCTCATTGTGAATCAAGAGTGTGGTAGAGCTCACAAGAGAGCAGAGATGACAGGAGCCCAGGCTGGCAGAGAGAGACAAGATCTTGTCCTTTCTTTATGACAAAAACCCCAGCTGGATGTCTTGGGACAGCTTGGGCTTCTCTGCTTTACTGTATCAAATTTAAGTGTTTTAAGTTGGAGATCATTCAGAAATGAGTGGTGAGAATGGAGCAAAAACTTGAAACCATGTTTACATCAGGAAGATCTGGAGGAACTAGGGGTTGTTTATTCTGGAGGAAGGGGGTACGGAACTGCTGTCTTCACAGATAGAAAGGTCTCTCATGTGGAAGAAAAGTTAAATTTATTCTCCATGGCTCTGGAGTTTAGAATAAGGGATGGTGGGGCATATTTTGGTTCAGTGTAAGAATGGCTGCCTTATGGTCTCACACGTCCCTAAAGGGGTGAACTACCCCCAGAAGTAGTGAGTTTGCATAGTGTAGACAGGCAGGCTTAGGCAGATGCCGGCTGTTGTGTAAAGTACTCTGAGAAAATCCCGGAAGGCTCAACTAGATATCTTGAAATTTTTCCTCCTAACTCCAGTATCCCAGTTCTGTGTCTCAGCGTCTTTCTGTCCAGCAGGCACATTTCCTGTCCATCTTCTGTTGACTAGACACAGTATTAGCAAAGGCCAGGCATGCGGACGGTGATCACAATACTGTGCAAGGCGTATTTTGATAGAAATGGGTTTATTTATGATCTCAGAACTCAGAATGGGTCCACAAATACAATCTGTGAATGGGAGCTGAATCATGTGGAAGTTGGTGAGGTAAATAGTGGAGAGAATATCGCAATGAGAGAACCAAGGCAAAACCTAGTGAAAATGTGGGTGCAGGTGGAGCAGAAGAGGATAAAATATAGCAACAGCTGGGACAGAAAGTCCCTTCTGTGGTGTGATAGGCTTTAGGAGTTGGAACACAGGAAGAACTTAACCCTTTTTGCACGTCTGACAGGTGTGTCTCAAGTCATAAGGCTGAAGCTACCACCTACCAACAGTAGTCTCCCGGGATTCCTCACCTTTCATGTAAGAGAGTGAGCTATCCCACAGCGCTCTAGGAGAATAAGTTCATTCTGTATGTTCTTTTATACTTTCATGGTGGTTGTTAGGCTAATGATGTGATCTAGTTCTTAACAAATGGATTCACGCTGACAGAAACACCCCATTTTATTCACACAGCCCTGCTGCACTGCTCAGGATGTCTGGACTTCCCTTCTCCACACTTTTTTTTTATGTTACAATATATTTTTTTATTGGGGAATTGTTTTACATTCAACAGTAAGTACAATAGTTTGTACATGCATAACATTTCCCAGTTTCCCATATAACAATACAACCCCCACTAGGTCCTCTGAATCCTTCTTGGACCCGTGTTCTCCCCACCCACCCACCCCAGAGTCTTTTACTTGGGTGCGATACACCAATTCCATTTCAGGTTCTACTTGTGTTTTCTTTTCTGATCTTGTTTTTCAACTTCTGCCTGAGAGTGAGGTCATCCCATATTCATCCTTCACACTCTTAACCCATTTTGTTTAGGATTTTTCTTAGGATGCCCGACGGAAACTCACATTGACCCTTGTTTTGTTGTTGTCTGACCTCACTTCAATGAGGATGAGGCTTCTCAGTGCCCGTCCTGATGATGTTGCTCTCCATGACAGTGCCAGTGTTCCTTCCCAGCACCGATATTCTTAGAATTGAAATGTCCTGCTGTTCAGGCAGCAGTGTATTGCCATGTCCAGCTGTACTTTTTCCTCAATAAAAGTGGGGAGAAAGGGCTTACTTTGGGCCACTCTTGTCACGTGGGTAGTACAGTGGAACTTGATGGATTCTTATGCTACACAGAATCCCTCCTGAAAGCCACTCCTCCAGTTTCATGCAGCCTGAGAGCTGTAGGATCAGTACCTGAGAGAAGCAGCTCTGTCTCATAGAATCCAGAGCTCTCCCTGTCACAGCCAGTTCTTCAGTGGAAAAATAGGGTGATACAATCCTGGCAGCTTCACTTTTATTTTTTTTTAAGATTTATTTATTTATTATTGTATAGAGACAGAATTGAAAGGGGAGAGGGAGAGACAGAGAGACACCTGCAGCCCTACTTTACCACGCATGAAGCTTTCCCTCTGCCAGTGGGGACCAGGGGCTTGAACCCAGGTTCTTGCACACTGGAATGTGAGCACAACCAGGTGCACCACCACCTGGCCCCCAGCTTCACCTTTCACTCTCAAATATACCTACACTCAAGGTGATTGTGACTAGTTAACGGTAAGTGCTTCCTTGACATCTCATTGAATCATCCTAAGCACTGGTATGTCCGTTATTATTATTATTACTGCCAGTATCAGTATCTTCATTTGATGACAAATATGATACTAAGAGAATGTAAGGAATGTGCTCAAGGTCACTTGCCTAAAAGATCTAGAATGCCAAACCATGCTGTTCTGGAATAATTTGGACATGAGGCTCTTAACAAGTCCTCAGTATTTGGGCACAGGTAATTCACAGCATGTGTATCATTCCTAGTGAATAGAAAATAGTTTTTAAAAAAGTTGTTTGTTTACTTGCCATCTTTGTATAAATTCATGATTATTTTTTGCTTCTAGGGTTGGGAGGAAACAGTGGATGCTGCTGTTTCCCACCTCCTGAAGACCTGCCTTTCAAAGAGCTCCAAAGAGCAGGCTTTACACCTCAACAGCCAGCTGAACATCCCCAAAGACACCAGCAGACTGAAGAAACACATCACACTGCTTTGCGACCGATTAGCCAAAGGTGGGCGTCTCTGCCTAACTACTGATGCCGTTGCTCCACAGACCATGGTCATGCCAGGTAAGAGCTTCCTTCCTGCTCTTTACACCCAATTGTTCTTTCTTCAAATTAAAGGACTATGCCTGGGGTTGTATTCAGGGTTTACATTTTCATATTAAAGTGGTGATAGCTAAGAAACTTGCTTTCACATTTCTCCTCAGATATCCCAGGGTAACTGCTTGGGTAGATATTCTTGAGATATTTACGTGCTAGACATTTTTAGCGGCATGTCAGTGCCCCCCCCCCTCCCGATTTTAAATACATGAACTAATTTTCTTTCTTCCTTTTTTTTTTTTTTTTGCTTCTAACCAATAAAAAAAGATTTGAGAATAAAACTACTTCAAAGACAAGTTTTACTGAATGTGCTCTTGTAATACCATAGATTGTAAATGTAAATATCATGATTCCAGCTGCTGATGTGATCCAGATGAGCCCTATTCCTTTTGCTCTTGCTTAGGTTGCGGTTATCAGAATAAGGGGAAGAGAGAACAGAAAGACAGGGCATCAGGAGATGTGAGCAGACTTCTCAGCTGAGAAGCTCACTAGCCCAAGAGAGTGAGATCTGTTCTGCTTTGACAGGGGCGTCCCCGGATGGCTGCAAGCATCCAGGTCAGCCTCTCCCACTGTCGGGGGGTCTGAGCTATCAGTGCTGTTGCCTTTGGTGCCATAGAGCAGCAGTTTTCAAATCCTGATTCTCCCCTTATCAGCGTCCCTCTTTATGGCAGTAACCGGAAGAATTTCCTCTTAAAATGTGGAGCACAGTATGGGAAGTGGGTCTCTTCCTCCTCCTCCTCCTCCTCCTCCTCCTCCTCCTCCTCCTCCTCCTCCTCCTCCTCCTCCTCCTCCTCCTCCTCCTCCTCCTCCTTCCTTCTCTCATGCCTTTTGTGCACCACCCCACCCCCTTTATGCTGATGTTTTCCCTGTTTCTCCCTTTCCCCACAACCAGCATTCCTAGAAATAAAAAGAAATGCATGTGAAAAATTTAAAAGGTAAACAGGGAGACAGCATAGCATAATCTAATAAACACAGACTGTGGAGGCAGACAGACCAATGTTTGGGGCCTGTCTCTTTCCTTACTACACATATGTCCCTGGGAATGTTGCTCGGCTTTTTCAATTTTAGTTATTTTGCTTTGAGACAGGGTCAATGATACTTCTCTTGCTAGAATACTTTTTAGGTATAAAAGCACCTAGCACAATGCTTGGAGTAGAAATTCAGTAAAAAAAAAAAAAAGTCAAGCTAAAGATACTATAGTTGTATGTTAGTTTACCTTTTAAACTTAGGGATGGTAAATTTCATGGCTTAAATTCTGTAACTTGGAATATTTTAAAGTAATTCCTGTTATTTGAACTCCTTAATCTATTTTTATAAATTTGAGCATGAGAGATCAGCACCACTTACCTTGACATATGTGGTGCTTGGGAATCGAACCTTGGGCCACAAGTCTTTGAAGTCCTGCACTCCAGCCACTGAACTGTCTCCCAGCTGAAATGTTTTCGTCCATAATCATACACAGTTAGAACTCAGCTTTTATTGCAAAATTAGGTATAGGTGTGGGTACAGGCCAATGTGTATGTTGTTTTGACCAGAGCATCACTCAGCTCAGGATCATGGTGGTGTCAGGGATCGCAACTGGGACTTGAGAATTTCAGACATGGAAGCCTTTTTGCATAATCATTATGCTGTCTCCTTACCCTCCCCCCCCCCCATAATATTTTTGTCATCCCTGGGGCTTCACCACTCTGGGGTGACTTTTTTAGATAGATAGATAGATAGATAGATAGATAGATAGATAGATAGATAGGTAGATAGGGACAGACAAAGAAGCAGAGAAAGTGAAAGACACTCTAGCATTGGTGCTCCTGCCATTGCTGTGGGGTCAGGATTGATCCTGGGTTAGACACATGACAAAGCAGCTCATTGGCTAAGTAAACTGTTTTGCTAGTTCCCAAACAATATTTCTAATGTGGTGTTTTAGAATGGAAGCATCTTCCTACATAGTAACAGTTGTAATGTTATTTTAATGTTGTTCCTGTTCATTGTACCTTAGTGGATACCTACCTGATTGATCCTTCTACTTCTACTTCTGTCCTATATCCTCTGTTCCCAAGAAATAAATATATATACTTAATGAGATAATACACTGAAAAAATCATTATAGCGTGTACTGTGTATAGGGCTTTCCATCCCTACTTGACAGAAGATAAAACTAAGAAGATTTCAGGGAGAAAAGGTATATAAAATGAGAGTTTAAGGGGCTCAGTGGTGATGCACCTGGTTGAGTGCACATGTGTAAATACCTGGGTTCAAGCCCTTGTTCCCCACCTGTAGGGGGACAGCTTTGTGAGTGGCGAAACAGTGCTGCATGTATCTTTCTGTTCCTCTCCCTCTTTATCTTCCCCTTTCCTCTCAATTTCTGGGCTGACTCTATCCCAGAATTAAGAATTAAAAAAACAAAAAGAGAGCTCAAAAAAGATGCTTATTCCCATGTCTGCCTGGTGTATCTGTCAGTTCAAATACAGTAGCTCCATCTTCTCTATTTCTTTGTGGCCACCTGCTTGGGACCAGAGATCAGGTGCCGCATAGCCGTGCTCTAAGTAAAGATGGGAACCTCTGGAGAAAACACATGCCTTTTTTCAATGACACGTTTATCTATGCTCCCTTAATTGCACAGATTGTGGAGTTCTATTTATTTGTCTGAGCAGCTAGATTGGGAAACAATTTGAGGGTTATGCCTATATAAGCCCTCAGTGCAAGATTTTAATTATATAAAAGGAAAGAAGCGTGGAAGAAAAAGTGAAGAAACATTGGAGAATGTGTTCACTTATAAGCCGGGAACACAGCCTCGTTGGTGCCAGTTTGCGCCTCTCAGCCTAGCCGAGCTGGTTCATTTCATGGGTGAGAGAGAGCAATGTATGCCACCCTGCCATGGTCCTGCTGGCTTGGCTTTACCTCCTGACGACTTAGCTTTGTGTCTCTGGCTGAGCGACTCTTCCTCCCATTTTATCTTTTCTAATCATCATACTGAAATTAAAAAAAAAACTCTTTTAAAAATATTTTGTTTATTGATTTATTTATTGGGTGGAGACAGAAATTGAGAGGAAGGGATAGTAGAGAGAGAGCAAGACAGAGAGACACCTGCAGACCTACTTCACCGTTTGTGGAGCCTTCTGCAGGTGGGGAGCTAGGACTGGAACCCTGTGCGTTATAACATGCGCTCAATCAGGTGCACCACCACCCTGCCTCAGTGAAAACTTTATTTAATTAGAGTTCTTGATCACTAACCTGTTGCATTATTGCCCATAAAGATCTTTCCTCCCTAGATCTCCCCCCACTACACACACATACACTTTCGTATTTAGGCATGACATGGCTTGTAAGGAAAAGAGACACATAGAAATATTACTGTTGGGGCCAGGCGGTGGCACACCTGGCTAAGTGCACACATTACAGTGCACAAGGACCCAGAGTCCAGTACCTGGTCCTTACCTGCACAGGGGAAGCTTCTCGAGTGCTGAAGCAGGGCTGCAGGTGTCTCTCTGTCTCTCTCTCTCCTCTCTCAGTTTCTCTCTGTCTCTATCCAATAATAAATAAGTAAAATATTTTTAAAAGAAGCCCAAGTCTCTCATTGCATTACAAAGAAGAAGAAGGAGAAGGAGAGGAGGAGGAGGAGGAGGAGGAGGAGGAGGAGAAGAGGAGGAGGAGGAGGAGAAGAAGGAGAAGGAGAAGGAGAACCACTGTTTTGCCAAAGGAAAAATTGTTAGGAGAAGATAAATAGCATTCCCAGATTGACATGGTTCCCAGAAGGGCTGGATCTAAAATCCAAATGTGCTAGCCCACTGTGCCTCTCTTCAGACCACATAGGCCGCAGTGGGACAGACGCATTTCTAGTCAAAGCTGCCTCTTGTGGAACTTATTCTGACCCAGCCATCCTGACATTAAAGTGCTCTAGCAGCATGGGGTCAGAGAGCAGAAATAGTTTCACATCATCCTTTATCCTTACTGTGAAGAATCTATGAAAGTTGTATTTCTGTCTTTGTTTTGTGCTTATTTTGCTTTTTTTCCTCCTGTGGGTGACATGATACTGTTATCACAGAGGTATAAGAACTTGTGTGAATTATTTCTGCTTTCTGCCCATATTTGTGTGATGTGCCGTGTTTGTTTAGTTTTAGCAGTTCTTTTGGAGTGTGTGAGAGTAAGGTGGTATGCTAGAGAGTAGTGGTGGAAAGTCGTGGGTTGCTTAACATAAAGCATATGGGCATTTTCAGAGATAGGATTTTTTTGTTTTTCTTTAAGAGCTGGGCAGGGACTTCGAAACTCTCTGGTTCACATCCCTTACTCAGCAGCTGAAGCAACTCTGGCCTAGGAAGATGAAGTGACTTAGTTCTTCTTCTAGCATTTGCCCTTCTTCCATAGCCAGTCAACAGCGTCAGGTTGAGCCTGATGTAAAGTTTCGAGACCTCCTTTGAATCTGGAGAGGTGGCAGTCGTTGACTATGTGGGTCATAGTCTGTCTGGAGCCGCAGGGGCAGTTCGGGTTGTCTCTGGCTCCCCAGCGATGGAACATAGCGGCGCACTGGCCATGGCCTGTTCGATAGCGATTGAGGAGGGCCCAATCATAACGTGCTTGGTCAGAGCCGGGTTGACGCTTGCAGGGGTCTGTGATGAGGTGTTTGTTCTTTACCTCAGCTGACTGCCAACTCTGTTTCCAAGAGACTGGAACAGAGAAGTTCAGTGTAGGTGTAGGGGACCAGATTGGGTGACGAGACGTCAAGCGTTGGACAGGGTGGGCGAAGATATCTTCGTATATTGGTAGGTCCGGTCGAGCGTAGACATGGGAAATGAACTTAGATGATGCCGCATCCCGACGAATATCTGGCGGGGCGATGTTGCTGAGAACTGGCAGCCATGGAACTGGGTTGGAATGGATGGTTCCAGAAATTATCCTCATGGAGGAATATAATTTGGAATCGACCAAGTGGATATGGGGGCTACGGAACCATACTGGGGCACAGTATTCTGCAGCGGAATAGCATAATGCCAGAGATGATGATCGTAGTGTGGAAGCGCTCGAGCCCCATGAGGAGCTGGCCAGTCTTGCAATGATGTTATTCCTCACGCCCACCTTTGCTGCAGTTTTTATGAGATGTTCGTGAAATGACAGAGTGTGATCGAGAGTATCACCAAGATAGACTGGCTGGGCCTCATGCCGGATTCTCGTATCGTCAAGCTGCACATTAAGCTCATGCGAGACCGAGGCATGGTGTAGATGGAAAACAGATGATACCGTTTTTGCAGTGCTAGGGGTTAGTTGCCATTTTTTACAGTAATCAGATATCAGAGACATGTCTTTCGTGAGTGTTTCCTCAAGGATGTCAAACTTGGATGCCTGAGTTGCACAGCAGATATCATCAGTGTAGATGAACTTCCTTGAAGAAGTTTCTGGAAGGTCATTGATGTAAATATTAAATAGCGTAGGAGCCAGAACAGAGCCCTGGGGGAGGCCACTTGAGACAGGTCTCCATCTGCTAGACTTGTCACCCAGATGCACCCGGAATCTTCTGTTTTGGAGAAGAAACGATATAGTGTTGGCCACCCATGGAGGCAGGCATCTTGAGATCTTGACTAGGAGACCACGGTGCCAGACTGTGTCATAGGCTGCTGTGAGATCGACAGAGACAGCACCCGTCTTTAAATTCTTCTGGAATCCATTTTCAATAAGTTGAGAGGGCCAGGACTTATTCGCAGGTAGGTCTTCCTGGGCGGAAACCAGCTTGGGCGGGTGATAGGAATTTCTCTGTAAGATGAGAAATACGTGACAGAAGCAGCCTCTCAAGGAGTTTGTAACACACGGAGAGGAGAGAAATTGGTCTATAGCTGGCGGCCAGTGTTGGGTCTTTCTTTGGTTTCAAAACTGCTATTATCTTCACACAACGCCAAATTTTGGGCATAGATTCGGTTTCCAAGATGTGGCACAGGAATGTAGTTAGCCACTTCTTTGCCGCGGGGCCCAAGTTAAGAATGAGTTCTGGGGTGATGTTATCATAGCCAGCAGCCGGTCCCAGTTTAACCCTCTTCAAAGCGTCTTCCAGTTCAGACAGTGTAAAGGGAGAGAGTTTTGGAGATGGACAAGATAGATGGAAGTGGGATGACCACTCATGGGAAATTTCTCTTTTCCAGACTGGGTCGATCTTAGCACGTCCAACTTGAGTTAAGTGACTGGCCACTGAGTTTGGAGATACGGGAGGATGGGGGAAGGGAGAGGGTTGGCTACCGGCACCCAGACTATGAAGAAGCTTCCAGGCCTTCCTACTTGAGTGGGTGGAGTTCAGACTTTCTGTGAGTTGTTGCCAGCGGGCTTGGTGTGCTGCATCCAGGGAGGCAATGAGATGGTCGGCCACATCTGGGTCGCCCGATTCATCATACTGCTTTAGTAGTTGCTAGCATTCAGCATCAAGACCAGGCGTATAGTTAGCACGTCTCCCACGAGGAATGGCTTGGGAAGCTGCTTTGAAGATGGCTTGGCGGAAGCGCCTGTAGGAATCTTCAGAGGGGATAGAGTTAATTGGAATTGCAGGAATAGATTTGTTGGTAAGATCACTGAACAGACGCCAGTTTGCTTTCCGAAAGTTCCATCTTAGTTTCTCCGAGCACAGAATCAGTGGGAGCTGGAGACCAATGTGGATGATAGCTGGGCGGTGATGACTGTGCGGGAAGATCTTGAGAACTTGTCTCGTAGCGGGAAAGGCTTGGCCGTTGACTGTGCTAATCCAGCACAGGTCGGGTGATGAGTCTTTATTCCATCTAGCACTGTGAAAAGAGCCTGGCTGTTTGGGATCGTATAATAGGGAGAGGTCATTTGCTGAAGCCCAGTCGGCTAAGATAGAGCCGTCAGCACGAGTGGAGGAATATCCCCAGTCTTGTTGATGACTATTAAAGTCTCCAACATAAACGGCTGGGTGATTCGGGCTAGGCAGGACCTCATTATCCCAAGAGGCACTGGGAGGCTTATATACGTTGACGAGCTGAATAGTTCCAATAGTAATGGAGTCGTAGAAGGTCGAAGAGGCTGTATGGTAAACGTCCGCAAGACACGATTTGTCGTAGATGGCTCGGCCGTGTTTAGGATGGAGATTATAGCATATTAAATCCAATCCACTGATGGTGAGTTGAGCAGCTTCATCAACTGCTATATGTGTTTCTTGTAGGCAAATAACACCTGCCTGATGCTGTATCGCCAATTGACCAATAAGAACGTGTTTGGCAAAGGACAGCCCCTCAACATTAAGTTGGAGGACTCGAAGAGCAGGACCAACAGCTTGAAAGCTGTCAGGAGCTGCTTGTTGCTGGCTTTGAAAGTGACTGGGATCCATGTGGACTCAGTCGGCTAGAAAGGATCGTCAGTTTCCCCAATGAATGGGTATGCACGGGATGCACCACGGGAAGGTCGATCCAATGATTAGTATGGAAAGGCAGGAGTGTGTCATTTTACCATGTTACCTATTAAATTGCAGATGGATAAACATCTCAGAATAAAAAAACCTTGGTCTTTTCTAGCCTTAACGACTTTGTGAGCTCAGCACCTTGGATGTGTTCTTTCTTTGCGTTAGTAAAGCCCATGATTACAGTATCCTCCCTGGCATCTAGAATTTGAAAATCTTTTTTGCATTGGAGATTTTCTTATGAACCTCTTTGCCTCATATTTCTCCTACATCTTGGTGGCTGAAAAGCATTAAGATATAAAGCAGAGGGAGTCGGGCAGTAGCACAGCGGGTTAAGCGCAGGTGGTGCAAAGCGCAAGGACTGGAGTAAGGATCCGGGTTCGAGCCCCCGGCTCCCTATCTGCAGGGGAGTCGCTTCATAGTCAGTGAAACAGGTCTGCATGTGCCTGTCTTTCTCTCCCCCTCTCTGTCTTCCCCTCCTTTCACCATTTCTCTCTGTCCTATCCAGCAACAACAACATCAATAACAACAACAATAATAACTACAACAATAAAACAACAAGGGCAACAAAAGGTAATAAATAAATTAATATTTTTAAAAAGATATAAAGCAGAATAAACTGTAAGGTGTGTGCTTAACCAGGTGCACCACCGCCTGGCCCTCGAGCAGAACAAATTGTTTAATAATCGGGAACCTGAAGGTAAGAATATAACAGATTGGACTGTGCCTAAAATAGACTTCTCCCAACATGAAGACCCTCAGTGAATACTTTTAATATGGTCATACAAGTCCGAAGTCGTAATGGACCACAGTTTCTGCTGTGTTTTCTTTGGCGCTGCCAGATTCCTTCATGAAAAAGAAGGTTCCAGGAAGGGAAGAACGGGGAGACAAGAAGACTTTTGATAAACATCAAGAGTCTGTTCAGAGATCTGGGTCAGAAAGCTTGTTTGGAGATGGGGAATAGACCACCCACGAGTTAGTATTTTGTGTATTTTCTCCACTAAATTCAGTTGGTAAGAGAAAATAGTATAAATCTGAAGAAGGTATTTATTTTGTCCTTTGGGGGAGATATATTTGATACTCCCACATTTTCAGTATTTTAAACGTGAGTTAATGACCTCTTTAGTTTTAAGGTTTGGTGTTATTTTGAGACTACTTCCAAATGACCCATTTCAACAGAATTTAAATTTATCTCTCTGAGGAAGAGAGAGAGAGAGAGAGAGAAAGAGAACAGACAGACATACATACAGACTGACTATAACTCTGAAGCTTCCTTAAATGCAGTGGGGGCCAGGCTTCGACCTGGATCACACACCCAGCAAAGCAGTGCATTATGTAAGTGAGCTGTTCACCCAGCCCTGTAGTGTGGTTATGAGTCCTTGCCAGATGGGGGTGATTTGCAACGCTGCCTACCTTTAAGAGACTGCCTTTTAATTTTGTTGATGATTTCTATTGCTGTGCTAAATGGTTTCCGAATCCATTTTTTCCTACCCAGTATATAAGGCTTTGCCCATTTTCTAAAGACAAGTGAGTTCCTTAGTGGAAAATGCTTTGGTGAAATGTACTAGGGCAGTAGAAGTACCTGGGTTTGAGAACTAACTCGAGCATTGTCAGTTGTATGATAAAAGATATATTTCCAAGCTTGTCCACTTTCCAGTGTCCTCAATGATGAATATGAATAATGTTATTTTACCATGGAATTGTTGGCCAAATTAAACATGGTAGTACATGAAAAATGCCTAGCAAGTGCCCGACACATAGCAAATTCTCAGTGACTATGAACTTCCATTATTTGTCATCCTAAATGCTGTTATGTATCTCAAAAGTACTAATGAGAACTTGACAAAAGAATTCTAGAGTTTAGGGAGTCAGGTGGTAGTGCAGCTGGCTAAGTGCACACAGCGTAAAGCACAAGGACCGGCATGAGGATCCTGGTTCAAGCCCCTGACTCCCCACCTGCAGGGGAGTCACTTCACAGGCGGTGAAGCAGGTCTGCAGGTGTCTGTCTTTCTCTCCCCCTCTCTGTCTTCCCCTCCTCTCTCCATTTCTCTCTGTCCTATCCAACAATGACGACAACAATAATAACTACTACAACAATAAAAAAGAAGGGCAACAAAAGGGAAAATAAAACTAAAAAATTAAAAAAAAGAATTCTAGAGTTTAAGGAGTCAAGTGGACAAAGTACTGACTCTCAAGCATGAGGTCCTGAGTTCGATCCCTGGCAGCACATGTATCAGAGTGATGTCTAGCTCTACACTCTCTCCTCCTGTCTTTTTCATGAATGAATGAATAAATAAATAAATAAATGAATAAATAAAATCTTTTAAAAAAGAAGAGTGAAATTCAAAGAGCAGACAGACTACTTTTTTTTAAAGAAAAGAGTAAAAACTGTCTTCAGAATATAAAGTTACTGTAAATAGTAATGTTGCAATTATGAAAAGAGCGCTTGATGCACTAAGATAGAAAAGTCACTGGTAGTACTGCACTAGGTAGAGCGCACACCTTACCATGCACAGGGACCCTAGTTCAAGTCCCCAGTCACTACCTGCAGGGGGAAGCTTCAGGAGCAGAGCAGTGAAGCAGTGCTGAGGCTCTCTCTCTGTTTTCCTTTCCCTGTCTACCTCCTCCCTCGCTCCCTCTCTCAATTTATCTCTATTCTATTCAATATAAGAAAAAATAAATTAAGTTGAAGAAAAGGCATTCAGTGTTGATTACAATATGAGAGAATTGAGACTAGCTGGTATCAAAAGTGATAACTTAGGCTGGGACTAACACTTGGTGATTTTTCTAGGCATAAGAAGAGCTTAGCTTGAAAAATTAGTAAAATTTTTAAAAACTTCATTTATCAAAATTTTCTCATGTTTTCAAGTTATGTGCTGAATTTTAGAAATAGCTGTGAAAAATTATACATTTTTAAAAAAAATTCTGTTGTGATGATAACTTGTTTCATTTGTATCCTGCCAGCATCTTTACAAAGAGAGTGGAGTGCATCGTTTTCAGGACAGGCTGTTCTAAAGCATCACCCATTTTCCAAGGAGTCTTTTTTTCCATCATCAGTGAGGTTTCATTGTTCCGGGCTGACTTTTTTCCAGATAGAAAGAGAGAGATCGGGCTGTGGAGACAGCATAATGGTTACACAAAAAGACTTCCATGCTGGAGGAGCCAGAGGTCCTAGGTTCAGTCCCCAGCCCCACCATAAACCAGAGCTAAGCAGTGCTCTAGTGAGAAAAAGAGAGGGGTGGGGGGAGAGATCATAGCACTGAAAGTTCTCCCAGTGCAGTGGGGCTGGGCTCTAGGCCATCTAGTGCATCTAGGTCATGCTCACGACAGAGTAGGCGCCCTCCCAGGCAGACTGTCTGAGTGACCAGATACTTGCCATGCATGTCGTCAAGCAGAAAACGAAAGACAGAGCTTCAGTTATGGAGTTCTCAACATCTCTTCCAGAAGTGTAAGAGCTGTGTGTGTTCGTGACAGCTACCCAAGACCCAGAGTCAACAGCGCCCGAGCGTACCCGCTCTTTCTCTTCCACATACTGTGCACATGTCAGACACATGACGTGTGTAGCTTTGGTCAAGGAAGACCGTAACGGAAGTGCCAAGGAAGCAACTACAGTCACATCAGAATCGGTGACGAGAGGGAGCAAAGACCCACTTCCTACCTCAGGAAAGAGCGATGGCTTATTCCCTCAAGGAAATCTGTTGCTCACGGGCAGTAGCCGCGGTTGTCAGAAGGCTTGTCTGTGATTCAGGTCTGAGGGGTGAGCCAGGTTTGTTTTTTTCACAGGACTCTTAGGAGCAACAGATCAACAGGTGCTGCTAGTTGGTGCATCCTGCCTCCTTTCTGCCTCTTCACCTCCCCTCGAAAAGTGGAGAAACCACGCGAGTTATTGAGAACAAAACTCCTGAGAGTCTTTGTTGTTGTTGTTTTGCCTTTCACCCGTGACTTCAGAATCGCCAAGTCTAGAGAACACTTTGCTTATGACCAACTTGGCTGCTCGGCAGCACCTTGCACTGAGGCCATTTCCTCCTCAGCGCATCCATGTTCCTTGGTTTCTCTGTCAGTCTCTGCAGATCCGCCTGCTTCCCTCAGGCTCGGCCCGGCTCACCCAGTGTGCGGCTTCTGGCTCTGTTTCCCATCTCTCCATCTCCTGACCGCTGCCGCTCTGTCCGCCTGCTCTCCTGCACAGTGGCATCCACCTTCTGCCTGAACTCGATGTTCTTCCTAAGTTTTTAAGTTCTCTTCCAGGTTTCACATTTTTTCAAACGTTTTTTAAGACGTTATTTGTTTGTTTGTTTGTTTATTAGTGGATAGAGTCAGAGAGACACTGAGAGAGGAGGGGGAGATAAGGAGAGGGAAAGACAGAGAGACAGTTGCAGGCCTGCTTCTTTCTCCTTTGTTATAAATGGCCACCTTCTGGTTTCTCCCCTGGCATCTTTCCTCTCCATGTAATTCACAGTCTTCCTGGACGAGGACCTCACCCGAGGACCTCACGTAGCCCTGACAGCCTCCTTAAAGGCCGCGTCTCCTCATGCAGTCACACCAGGCTTCTGACTTCAGCCTGTGCATTCGGAGGGTTCTCCCTTCAGCCCACAAGATCCCTAGCACAAAGGGCTGCAGACACGTTGCATTCCTTGTGACCTCCACACCCCTCTTATGACTGGCATATGTAGTTGACACCTGCTTGACATATTTTTTAGCTTTTAAAATCTGTAATAATGATAAATTCACAGGGTGGTATTAAAATACCCAATGAAATTCTGTGTCATCCTTTCTCGGGCTTTCCTCAGGGGTGATATGGAGCTGTTCTAGTATAGCGTCAAAACTAGGAAATTGACACTGAACCATATTGTATTTTTGGAATGAATTAATTCATCATCTTACAAAAAGGTGAACCTTAAAGTTGGGTATTAGATTTTGACTTATACAGAGTGGCACCTACTATAGAATCTGAGCAAGTAAACATGGGTTTGTAAGCAAGTTGGTTAAGTTTCAAATTAGGAATTCAGTTGGGTAGATCAGGAAATCTTAGTTGACATAGACCTTTAAACATCAAGGCTAAAGGGGGCTGGCTGGTGGTGCACATGTTACAGTGTGCAAGGGCCCGGGTTCAAGTGCCCAGTCCTCAACTGTAAGGGAAAGCTCCACATGCGGTGAAGCAGGGTGCAAGTGTGTCTGTCTTCCTCTATCCTGTCCCCCCTTGCTCTCCATTTCTAGTTGTCTCTATCCAGTCGAGATATATATATATATATATATATATATATATATATATATATATATATAATCTAGGTTAAAGGAAGCAAACATGATACAAATGTTAATAGCAAGTATTTGAGGCTCTTGAGCTGTGGCTTCTAAAAACTCAGCATTTGAGAAATGCTAACCTCATAGTGATGTGTGTGTGTGCTTGTTATAGGGAAGTGTGACAAGAGAGAATAATACAGATAGTACATTCATGTTTTTTAGTTGTTTAGAGGTAGTTGAGTTGACACTTGACCAGAGGTTCATTTAAATTTTCTTTGTAGAAAATGTGCTTCATTTCTAAGTATTTCTAGTAATATTTCTTGAGAAGAGGAAGGTATATCCACAAAGAGATACTGCCATTATCTGGGTGTGACAGATGTTAGTCTAAAGAAAAGGTTGAAGTTTCAGACTTGGGTTTTTCTGTCTTCAGCTTAGAGGTGATCAGTGCCGTGCAATTGGATGAATTCCTTTGAGGGAGTGAAGACACAGGTAGAATACTGACATGGGACTTAGCTGCAGAACCCAGGGACAAGACAGGAATTCTATAGGCAGGAATCCATTTCAAGGATTTTTCATGTCTGTGCTATGAAGGTCAGAAGGTCAGAGAAATGTCTGAAACTGGGAGGAAATAATACGGAATAGCAGATACAGCAAATCAGCTATGTCAGGGTTTTTCAAAAGGGTTTTAGAGCTGTTTAGAAGTCAGGTGTTTGGTGGAATTTTTGACAAGTTAGGGGCGAAGCAGGTAAACCCAATAAAGTTAGTATTTTGAGAAGAAAAAAACTGACAATCTCATTGCGTTTCCCAGTAAAGTTGGAATGTGCAGAGATTACAGAAAAGGGAAAGTTTAATGGTGTCCAGCTGCTTGTGTTCCAGCGAGCAGAAGTTTCCTAATAATCTGTGAGCAGTCAAGAAGGGGGTGAATGATTAGGTGGTAAATCAGCGTGAATTTGCGCTAGATGTTGTCGGAAGGACTCCCTTCATTAGCAGTTGTGGATGCGTTTATTCATGGAAGCCACCGTCTTCTCAATTAAAATATTGTGATAACACCTCATTATGAAACACTGCATGGAAGCAATTTTAATTCTTTCAACCTCCCCCCCCCCCAAACTCACTACATTGTGTGAGTAATAAAAGCACTCAGTTATTAATGGATGCCCATTCTTACCCGTTGTATTAGGAAGTCTATAATGGGGTGAATGGGAGGTTAGTGGAAGAATATTTGACTCCTGGATTAGAGTTGTATTAGACAGGAGAAGCAATTAGCAGGAACTAGAGAGGAAGGTCTACCATCAAAGGCCAAATAGAATAGCATTCTCCCTGTGTGTACTTAGCAAATACTTGTTGACAGACAAGCTGGCTAGTAACTAATTACAATGTGATGACCAAAGTCTAGTTTCTTGGAAGTAGCCTTGTTAATACAGGAATGGAATACCATGGGAGTTTGAGGAATTTCCTTTCCTGCAGATGTTTAATGCAGATACTTGATATTCTGATTTGGGGAAAAACCTTCACTGAAAGCAGAGGGATATATTAAATAACTCCTCCTAATTATCATTTATGTCATTTGGACTAATCTATATAATGTTAATTTTAACCCTCACACAGTTGTATATTTTATTTTTGAGTATTCTCATATAAAATACTGCAGTGAAAACCGTAATAGTAATTTTTAGTATTCTTAAAAATTGCATCAGTTAGCCAAAAGAAAAAATATTTCAGTAACATTGTAACATTCCTCAGGAAGTTATTTATCTCTGAGGCGTAGTGTGTGTGTGTGTGTGTGTGTGTGTGTGTGTGTGTGTGTGTGTGTGTGTAAACTGTTCTCATATATAGTTCATTGACACTTGGTGTTGTTTTATCTTCAGATGTGGATTTGAAATCTGTTTCTACTTAATCTAGAAGTTATTTGAATGAGAACTTTCCTCAGGTTAAACATAAACTTGTGGCAGCATTTCCCCTCCAGTCTTCTCAACTTTTACGTCAATGAATATACCTTCAAAAGTATGATTGTATTTGGTCATCTCAAAATTACAATAATATACATTCTGGTCTTTTTTTTTAACCTTTGATGTCAGTC
Source organism: Erinaceus europaeus (assembly GCF_950295315.1). Taxonomy (NCBI): domain Eukaryota; kingdom Metazoa; phylum Chordata; class Mammalia; order Eulipotyphla; family Erinaceidae; genus Erinaceus; species Erinaceus europaeus. Next base: position 2,870,314 of record NC_080169.1, read on the forward strand.
CCTCTAATGGCTTTAATTGATTAAATTTGATCTTTAGTAATCAGAATTTTCTTTGCTCTTGTTATAAGTTCATTAATGTAATTAAACCTGTGTTCATTTTTTCCCACTTTCCTTTAGATTTTGGGTGCCTGGACAAAGTATTTATTAAAAATATTTTAAAAATATTTATTTATTTAAAATATTTTTTAAAAATACCTATATGTTTCTGTGAAAGGCCTAAGCACAGTTCAGTGCTGTATAGAGTGGTCCTGGGGATTGAACCTGGAATCTGTGGAGCCTCAGGCATGCAAATGCATTGCTCTGCTACTCTGAGCTGTCTCCCAACCCCAACCCCTGGATGAATCACTTTAATTGTTTAAAGCAGTTTATTAATCAGTCACTTGCTTGTGAAACAGTCAGAAAAGCCTGCGTTGTATTATACTGCTTTCTCTCAGAAACAGAAAATCTGTGCAGAATGAAAGAGTTCACAGATAGATGATATCGAACCAAGTTTGGTCATGCCTATGGGTTATTCCTTTTTTAATTTCTGGTCTTTCACCCTGCTTGAAATGTGGACAGTAAGAGCAGCACCAACAAGCAGAGATGACATTCTCCCCCCAGTTTGAACTGTCTTGCTGGACAAATGTTGCCAAACTTAAATAAATTTAAAAAATGGTTTTATACTAAGCTTAATGTTTTTTAGAATGATTATTCAGATAGCCCTTTGGAGTCACCAAGCCCTTGTGATGAATGTACAATATATGCATTTCTTTAGCAACTACAAATTAAAGAGACAGCAAAATAGCTCATGTGCGTAATGTGCCTACTTGGCCATGTGCACGACCCCCGCCCACCGCATAGGAGAACGTCTTAGTCCTTGATGACGCCCACTCCCCCCCTCCCCGCCATCATCTGAAAAAGTTGCCTGAGAGCTGTGAAATCTCAGTTGTGATGAAAGAAAAATAGAGAGTGAGAGAGGAAGGAAGGAAGGAAGGAAGGAAGGAAGGAAGGAAGGATGGATGGATTTTGTTTCTGGTGGTCTCAGAGCATATACATATCTGGTTCTAAAAGCTAAAGTATCTGTAAGGTGGTTTTCCTCTCCAACGTATGTTTCAATGCTATATATTTATTGTTGTTCAACCTTTTGGCTTGTAAATGTTTTGCTTCTTGTTAAAATGAATATTTTGACCAGCTAGACTTTTTATATTTTTGAATCTGCTGTCAGAGCCGTCCTCTAGGGTCATGTGGAAAACGTTACTTATATAAACAGATGATGTCACCCTCTAGGTTTTAGAAACCATGATTTATGTTAATATGAATAACACGATTTTTATTTAGTACAGGCGTTGCATGTTGGTTTCTCTAAGAAATGTTTGGCATTCGGTAAAATGCAGGTTTGGAAGCAGCTGCAATCATAAAACAAGAAGCAAATTCATTGTACTAGTAAGTAACATGTTAAGAGCTTTAGGCTCCTCCTGTTCACTGACCCTAGTTAAAGGCAAACAAATACAGTTAGTTCGAGGGGCTTGGATGTAGGAGGCTGGTGTTACTATGAAAAAATAAATTTTGATATAGCACTTTATTTATTTTTTAATACAGCACTTTATATGTATTCTCAGGTCTCAACTTAAAAAGCCATTTTTTAGAATTCACCAATGTATACTGAAGTAACACCTCCCTGGAGTCCTACTCTACTAGGGAAAGATAGAATCAGGTTGGGGGTGTGGATTCACCTGCCAAAGGCCAGGTCCCCTGGAGAAGCAATTACAGAAGCCAGAACTCCCACCTTCTGTACCCTAGAAAGAATTTTGGTCCATACTCCCAGAGGGATAAAGAATAGGGAAGATTCCAGTGGAGGGAGTGGGACAGGGAACTCTGATGGTGGGAACTGTGTGGATTTGTACCCCTGTTATCTTAAAACCTTGTATATCATTATTAAACCACTATAAAATAATAATAATAATGAATTAAAAATAAAAATATACTGAATTTGAATATTTTAGGTAATCAGTGTAGTAAATATTTATAAATCATACTTGCAAAAATACTATTAGCATTAAGTATTAATAATTCATCCTCTTTCACTGCCTGTTGTCTTATTCATTTGTCAAATAAGACCTCTTTGAAGCAAAAAAAAAGTCAACATTTTGAAGAGACCTTCCTTGGCAGTTATGGTTTTTTTTTTTTTAGTTTTTTAACCTTTTTTATTATCTTTATTTATTTACTAGATAGAGACCGTCAGAAATTGAGAGGAAGGGGGAGACAGGGAGAGAGACAGAGACCCCTGCAGCCCTGCTTCACCACTCGCAAAGCTTTCCCCCTGCAGGTGGGGACCGGGGGCTCGAACCTGGGTCCTTAACAGAGCACTGATCTGCTTTGGCTTATGATGGTGCTGTGAGTTGTATCTGCCTTTCCTTTGCCACAACTCAGTTCTCTGTTTTACTGGGCTTATTACTTTTTATTTTCCCCTCTAGACTTGTAAATTATACCAGCTATACTGTGGAGTCTTAAACATAAATTTGAGATGAGACTAAATAATGACATCTGCAAACAATCCATCTTTTGGCCCAGGGAGCAATATTAAGAGCATAATTAACAGATGTAAAGCTCTTAAAATGGGGAGTGGTGTTTTACTCATGAAACAGGACTTCTTTTGTGTGCACTGTGTTTCAGACACTATTTGGGGGCACCAGACTAGGATGGTGAACAAGAATGACAGAATCCTTACCCTCACGAAGCTCATGCTCAGGGAGCAAATTCAGGTAGCAAACCATTGTACAACTTCGTCAGAGAACTAACTGCAGGTTGCATTAAGTGTAGTGTATTAAGTGTAGAGGGTCAGGGGTGAGGATTTCAGTAGGTGAGGTGATTGGAGAAAATTTCTGTAAGGTAAAGGGAAAACATCAGGAGCCAAGACAACTGTTCTCCAAACAAAAGGGGAAACTTTAATAACCCTGGTTTTACTGAGAACAAATGTCTATGTTCTCACCAGAAAATAAAACAAAGAAGTGTGATGAGCATGCTAGTTATCTCTAGGAGGAGACATTCTGTCACATCACACACATACACCAAGCCTTTTTTAAAGACTTCTTTTCATTTTTCAGTATTTACTTTATTTGAAGAAAGAGAGTGAGATATACATAGAATGATAGACCACAGTACTGCGTAGCTTCCTTGGCTTCTGGTGGTTCTGAGAATTGAACGTGGAGCCTTGAGCCTCAGAAATGAAAATATTTCTGTAGAACCATTATGCCTTCTCTCCTGTCCCTAAGTCATCACATTGAACACTTTAAATAGCTTGCACTTTAGTTTTCAGTTATGTGTCAGTAAAACTGAAAAGAATTTGAAGACTAGAGGGGAAGATGAGGGGGCCTAATAGTTTAAAAGACACATGTCCGGCTTCATTTTCACGAGGAGGGGAATGGCCGGGAGGGTCGAGTCATGTCAGATTCCTTACAGCTCACAGTAAGGGAGTCAGCTGGTGTCTTGTGTGTTACGCGAATGACTTTTTAAAAAAACATTTATGTAATCAGACCTGTGTTTTTAGGAATCACTGTGGCTGCTGGCTAGAGAGTGACTTGGAAACATAGCTGGAAGGGAAATGACTGCGGAAGTGTAGGCGAGAGACCACGGCGGGCTGTAGCAGCAGGGATAGAATTGGAAAGATCTACAGCATATTTCCAACGTTAGAATACACAGGACTTGGTGATGGATTGTGTCTAAGGGGGTGAAATGAAGGAGGGAGTGAAGATGACTCCTGGAATGTTCGCCTTCACAAAGGAGTAGAAGGTGGTGGTATTGGTGGAACGGGGAGGTCTGCAGGGAGAACAGTGTTGATGTGCATGTGACGAGGAGGACAGAATGAGAGGCCTCACAGCCGCCCTGTTTTTGATGTCAGATGGGCTGAGCTCAGAGAGACCATCAGGAGGCAGTGGCACGAGACGGTATTTAAGTGTGTGTGGGCCTATTTACTGGGAAGAGAGAGAGAGGCTTCATCTAAACTTGAGGCCTTTCAGCATCCACAGGTCAGGAAGAAGGTCAAGAACCAACGTCGGAAACTGAGCAGAGGCAGCCAAGGGATGGGTAAGAGGAAAGTTGTGAGAAAAGTAAGCACGCGGAAGCCAAGAGAGAGGGAGGGTTTCTAAGGTCAGCATTATCAAGTGCGCCCGTCTCTGATGAGGACTGAGGTGGGAGCTGACAGGCTTCTGCCTGAGAGTCCCAGATTTCCTGTAACATTTCACCTGATAGATTTCCTTTCCTTGTCTTTAATGGAAATCAAGTGAAGTCTGTGGAAATAAAATAGAAGAAGGGTGTCAAATAAATTGGTATTTATTATTTCCTTAGAGGGACACAAAGTCAGACATTTTTCAAGTTAAAATCACACCACATTCTTGTTTTTAGCTTGCAGTTTTGTGTAATCTGGCTTAGTCACTCCTTTTCCCCCACTTCTCTTTATCTTGAACAGTTAGCTTCTTCACATAGGCCACTTCATACATTCATTTATTCATTCATTCCTGTCTTTCAGAACCAGGCCCCTGCCTGTGTGCAGCTTCACCGTGCAGGCCACTTTTTGAGAGAGAGAGAGAGAGAGAGGCAGGCAGAGAGAGGAAAAAGACCAGGGACTCGAGCTTCCTTCTTCACCACAGCACCTCCTGTGCAGTGCCAGTCAACAGAATGCAGTGTAGACACCCTGCCTTGTGAGCTCTCTCTGGTGCTAAGTGATTTTCTACACTAATCTCCTTGTGTTTGAGATACTGGAGTTAGTGGGCATGAAAACTGAACGATGAGCAAAGCATGTGTCCTGTCTATAATCACTGAGCCACCTCTCCAGATTCAAAGGAGGTCTCGAAACTTGACATCAGGCTCAACTTGACGCTGTTAACTGGCTACGGAAGAAGGGCAAACGCTAGAAGAAGAACTGAGTCTATTCTGTCAGTAAGAAATCCAGTTACAAAATGAGGTGTTATAAAGGCAAGAGATGATACTCAGACCTGAGAAGTAGCCGAGAGGAGAAGATAGTCATGAGAACCTTTTCCAGAAATAAAGTTAAAAGGCTTTGGAGAGCTATTAGCTTGCTGCTTCAGGCTGGTCACTGCAGTATCAGCTGAGACACCATTTTAGGAAGAAGACAAGGCAGAGGGAACAGGACGTGAATTCAGCTCGGCGCAGCTGGGGTTAAATGCTTATCTGATGTCTGCTTTCCTTACAGGAACCTTCCCTGACACTCTTGTCATGTTAATTATTCTGACTCCTACATACTAAGTAATGCTAGCAGTTTCGTATATTTCAGTCTAACGCTGTCAGTACTCTCTACTGATAGTTTTTGTTATTCTTCTTCTTCTAGCATTGTCCAGTTCCTTAATTGTTGCATGTGAATTCTCATTTAGAACATACAGATCCAATACGGTCACAGTATACACGACTAGTATTTCTTATGTGCAGATGCCTGCACTTAGCAGAGCATGATAGCACACGTTAGCACATATTCGGATCCCCAGTATCACTGGCTATTTTTTTTCCCATTTTCTTCTTTACTGGGGGTATTAATAGTTTACAGTCAACAGTAGAATATAGTAGTTTGTACATGTGTAACATTTCTCAGTTTCCCACTCTAACCCCCACCTAGGTCCTCCTCTGCCCATGTTCCAGGACCTGAACACTCCCCCCCCCCACCCCCTCCTCAGAGTACTTTACTTTAGTGCGACACACCGAACACTGGGTGATTGTTCTTGACACACAACCTGATTTTCTTATGGATTAGTTAATAATTTAAAAAGACTTGTTAAAGACAAGTGTCTTCCAGGTCGACAGGAATGAGCGGTTTCTAAACATAAAATGAAATTTCTCCTCTTGTGTATGAGTGTATTATGTTGCCTATCTGCAGCTTCTTTCTACTTAAACCTACAAAGCCCCTGCTTCTGTTGTTTTCTGTGTGGGGTGGTACTTAACCTAACTTCAAATAAAAGGAGAGTGAGACCTCAAGGATTTCTCTAGTCTTAAACTTTACCTGTTATGACTTCTTCCTCTAATATATTACAGAAAATCATCTGAATTTGTGTCTTTTACTTATGTATATACTGATAGAGACAGAGATCCAGAGAGAAGGGAGAAGGAGGGGGAGTGAGAGAGGAGAGAGATACCCGCAGCACTACTTACCTCTCGGGAAGCTTACTCCCTACAGGTGGGGGCCAGGAGGCTTGAACTTGCATCCTTGTGCATTGTAACATGTGCATTCAACCACCCAGCTGTTGAATTTGTGTCTTTAATATTTAACATTAGTAAATAAATAATATTTAACATCTGCGCAACACTACCCAGCCCCTTAACTTGTGTCTTTTATAGAATGTGATATTCCTTTTCATGCTGCAAATTGACCTCAGAGATTTCAGCATTGGAAAGCCAGTCTTTCACTTTCCCAGCTGTTTAAATGTAGTGTATTTGAAGACAGAGGCACTGTCCGGTAAGTTTATAGCCTGCATAAATCTATTTTAAAGGTGTACTGGTCCCAGGCCAGGTGGCATAATAGGATGACATATGAGCTATTCACATTTGAAGACCTGGCACTAAGTTCATCTCAGGATGCCAGGAAAATTACTTCAGAGGTGTCCATTTGCTGAAGTCCTTGGTGGGCATCTGAGAACATCACCAAACCCTTGTAAGCTGTAACATAATGTATCCTCTGTAAATTATATTGCCACATTAGCCACATAAGGCACAAAAGGGCAGTTTGAATGATTTCAAGAGGCATTCAAAATCTTGTTTAATAAGTAATGAGAAGTATAAGCTTGTCTAAAAGAAGATCAGCCTGATCTAAAGGCTGATATGTTAGCTTGGGAGTTGAAACTTAAACTTCTCTGTTTCCTTAGTAATTATCTGGCTCTTCAGTTTTTAGTAAATATTTATGTAAGGTCTTTTTTCTAAGTGTTTATCACTGTAAGCATAGATTCTGTAACAAGACCAGTATGTTTCTTCCCTTTGGCTTTAGGTCTCTGACAAATGCCAATAGTAATATTATCTCAAAGAAGTGTTGTGAAAAACTGCAAAGGAGGGGAAAAAAAGAATCATGATGTCACTGTCTTGAATATTTACAAAGTCATCTTCTAATAATCGCAGGGTATTTAATTGAACTTGTTATCTGAAAACCATCTTTTAAAATATATTTTGATAGTTCAGACCTGCCCTCTATTAACTTGGCCTGCTTAATTCTGTTCCTTTTACATTGAGTGTAAGTCTTTTGCAGAAATTTAATGATTTGCTGTCTGAGGAAAGTCACCTGGAAAGCAGTGGTGGTAGAGCAAGACAACAAAAGAGTGATTCTTGACATATGTTCTAACCCAGAGGGGCGGTTAGTCTGAAACTAGGCGACACACAGACTTCAGGCATTTCTTTCTTATCAAAAATAATTTATTTATTTTGTCTTAGAATGAGAGAGAGAGAGAGAGAGAGAGACAGACCAAAGAGCACTACTCAGTTCTAGCCTATAGTGTTGCTGGAAATTGAACCTAGGTCCTTAGAGCCTCAGGCATGAAAGTCTTTTGTAGAACCATTATGCTGTCTTCTTGAGGCATTTCTAAGGACTCAGTCCAAACTGAATGTTCCAGGGAGCTTCCGGGCCCTCTTCTGTCACAGAGAGTGTGGGGATGTCCTCCCTGATGTGTAGAATTCAAGATAAGCAGATGATTTTTTTTGAACCTCAGTTTCTTTTTCTTTGTCTCTGATCGTATCTCAGGGTCCTCCTCTCAATAAGAGTCTGCGGTGTGGCGCTTGTCCCACCTCATTTCTACCTGTGAGATTATGGTCTGTGTCCCTGCGGATATTTTGGGTGGTACCCTTTGGCAGCTTATAAAGTCAGTTGAGAGTTGTGAGGATAACTGGAAGATATATTGTGTTTAGTTAACAAAAGAGGTAATTTCAAATCAGACTATATTTTCATCATTAACTCATGGAATTAAAAATCCACATGCTTATGTATTTTTATGGAGTACCTACTATGTGCCTATATTGATGAACAAAATAATCAGATCTTTCCCAAATAAAGTATCCATCCTAGAGAGGGGAAAGAAATAACAAAAAAAGATACTTAGAACATGTGATGCATGATAAGACATCAAGCATAGAGTAACCAGCAGGAGGGGATACCTGGGGAAGCCTTTCTTAGTAGAGTCATCTGAGGTGAGACTGGGCGGACAGGAAGCAGCACCTGGTTGAAGATGTACTTGATGGCCTGGGAGTGGGAGTGGGGAGTGGGGAAATTTGTTGGGAATACACTGATTTGACAGTAAGCCAAAGGAACTATGGGCCATGCAAGTAATTAGCATATTACAGATGTGAGCATAGGACATAGACTTGCAAGGGATTGTGGGTCTGAGAGACCGCTTAAGCGCGTGTCGGGTTGAAGTCAGCCCTTTGGCCGCTCTCCCTTCACAGTTGCTTCTCCTGGGACCTGCTCCTGTCGCTGCTGAAGGTTGGTGCTCGTGCTCCTGCCTCACAATTGGCCGGCTAGCTTTCTGTCTTGCCGATTTCCCATTGAGGTTTTTCATGTACCTAGTAAACCTACCACTTCTGTAAACCCTGCAAAAGCCCCCAGTAGGTTTTGCTTTTTACAGTAGGGAGTGAGAAATGTGAAGGATTCAAAGTAAATAGAAAAGACAGTCAAGGCGGCTGGAAAGAAGTGCAAGAGGTAGAGTTGAAAGGGGTCGGGACATAGAGAAGGCTTTGTTTCAAGGTTGAGTTTTTAGGGAGTCGGGCAGTAGCGCAGCAGGTTAAGCGCACGTGGTGCGAAGCGCAAACACCTGCATAAGGATCCCGGTTCAAGTCCCGGGCTCCCCACCTAAACGGGGGTTGCTTCACAAGCGGTGAAGCAGGTCTGCAGGTGTCTGTCTTTCTCTCCCCCCTGTCTTCCCCTCCTCTCTCCATTTCTCTCTGTCCTATCCAACAACAACGGCATCAACAACAACAACTACAACAGTAAAACAAAAGGGCAATGAAAGGGAATAAATAAATAAAATTAAAAAAAAACAAAGTTGGGTTTTTATTAGCTCTCACATGCTTCAGTTTGGCTATTTTTTAAAAACTGTTTTCTTTTAATCCAAATGAAAGTGATGGACATAACTTTGAATTATCAATCTGTATTCGTCTACTGAAATGATTGTGAGCACAAACCAACACTATTGAAAAATAAAAAGCACTTTCTTCCAAATGTTTGAGGGTCTGACACACAGCTCAGTTTTCAGGCAGTTATCAGTTGAAAGCAGAATGATAGTAAAGCAGAAGAAGCATTCGCACTAGCAGTTGAGAAGCTGAATAATTTAAAATGGATGGAATCATGAATAATAAATTGTAAAAAAAAAAAAAAGGATCCTCACTTGAGATTAGAGAATCATAATTTTCATTTCAGAGCAAAATAGTTGTCTGCCATGCATTCCTGACTTACTCCATCTAAGTACAATTAGGCCCAACACATTAGTGCTCAGTGTGCAGACTTAGGAAGGGCGCTTGTGTGGATGCCGTTAAACCTTAATGTCTTCAGCGGGAGCCTGAGTGGCCGCAGATGGCTCATAGCCCTGCTCCCTGCTTTGGTGCAGGCGATCATCAGCAAGAGAATTGTCCCCAGTGGCCACACTTATCTTCCTAGTTGATTTCCTAAACATTTGTTTGTGTCCGTAGAAGGCAAGGAGCAACACTGTACAGCTGATGCGTAAAGAACCATGATCATCGCTCTGCAGCCGCAGGCTACTTGACGATGACAAAGTAAAACTTGCTAACTCTTGGTGTTTTCTTTGCTAATTCCTGACATCAAGCGTGCACAAGGGCTATGAACTGCTCTTTAATAACAGAGTTAGCCTGTCATGAGGCTTGATTTTTTTCCATTTAAGAGATACACGCAGCTAGTCCCTACAGTATTAGGATGTCTGTTACGTGTGGGAGCGGGGAGGGCGCGGTCCTGGACACTGGTAGGCAACTACTTGGAGATGGATGGAAAGAATTCCACAACTCAGAAATACTTCGCAGTCATGTCCGTCTGTTCTTTCACAGCATGTTAAGTGGCATCTCCTCCTGTTGCTCTGTAACTTGAAATCATTGGTTCCCTTCACAATAAATTCCCAGCTGCATCCTGTGGCTTCTGACGCCCTCCATGCCCCAGCTTCAGTGTCTTCAGACCTCACTCGTGCTTGCCACCAGCAGCTACCCTTCTGACCTACCTGAAGCTCCAGAAGGAAACATGTTCTCCTTTGCCCCAGAAATACAACTCTTCTGCCTGGCAGTTGCGCTTTGTCTGCGCAAGGTGACTGACTCCTTACACCCAAAGTGCTATCTGAGTTCATCGCTAACACTCTGGGGTTACATGAAACCATACAGATCAGTATCCCCCTACTTCTACCTTGATCTGGGCCTCTGGGGAATAGAAGTCTGCTTTGTATCCTTGCTCCGCCTGTCTGTTCGCATTACGTCTTCATTTGGTAGATGCTGGGTGCTGATGACTTAGTCTACTGACTGGCCCTGAACTGGAGAAGCACCGGCTGTCCTCTAGGTCAGTCTGAGTAACACCTGGACTGTGACAGATGACTGATGGCAGTGAGGTGACCAAACGCATTTCTGTCTCCTCGTCACAGCAGACACGTTTGAACCGCCTCCCTTCTCAATGAAGACTTTCTACCGTCCCTTTACTAATGAGAAGCTTGGTCCAAACTTTCTGGAGCTCTGTGAAGTCTCAGTGAGACTCATTCAGTAACTATCCCAAGAGTAGCCACACCTGGATTTAGGCTTTGGGTCAGGTGCTCTGAGAATTGCGTCTGTCGAGACAAAGTAGTGGTGGTGGTGGTGGTGGTGGTGGTAGAGGTAGTGGTAGTGGTAGTGGTAGAGGTAGTGGTAGTGGTTGTAGTGGTAGTGGTTGGTAGTGGTAGTGGTTGGTAGTGGTAGTGATTGGTAGTGGTAGTGGTTGGTAGTGGTAGTGGTTGGTAGTGGTAGTGGTTGGTAGTGGTAGAGGTAGTGGTAGTGGTTGGTAGTGGTAGTGGTTGGTAGAGGTAGTGGTAGTGGTTGGTAGTGGTAGAGGTAGTGGTAGTGGTTGGTAGTGGTAGTGGTTGGTAGTGGTAGAGGTAGTGGTAGTGGTTGGTAGTGGTAGTGGTTGGTAGTGGTAGAGGTAGTGGTAGTGGTTGGTAGTGGTAGTGGTTGGTAGTGGTAGAGGTAGTGGTAGTGGTTGGTAGTGGTAGAGGTAGTGGTAGTGGTTGGTAGTGGTAGAGGTAGTGGTAGTGGTTGGTAGTGGTAGTGGTTGGTAGTGGTTGGTAGTGGTAGAGGTAGTGGTAGTGGTTGGTAGTGGTTGGTAGTGGTAGTGGTAGTGGTTGGTAGTGATAGTGGTTGGTAGTGGTAGTGGTTGGTAGTGGTAGTGGTTGGTAGTGTTAGTGGTTGGTAGTGGTAATGGTTGGTAGTGGTAGTGGTTGGTAGTGGTAGCAGTAGTGGTTGGTAGCGGTAGCGGTAGTGGTGAGGAGCAGGAGGAGGAGAAGAAGATTAAGAAGAAGGAGAAAATGCTACTTGCTTTCCCTCTCCCCATTCACAGGAGCCTCAGTGGAACCACCAACTTGCTTGTCTCAGTAAACAGAGCAAAGCAGATGTATTCAGGACAGAGATAATCGTACAAGTCTTCCCTTTGCTACTCCAGGCAGCTGTGTATCTAAAGCCGTCCCAGGAAGACGAATGTCTAGTCTTCAGCATCTCCAGGGACACACATCCGCAGCCTTCGCAGTTACGTGTCCCATTATCTCACCAGCCTTCTCATCAGGAAGGTTTTCTCCCCAGTCCCTCTCCTTAATGTCTAACTTTTATCCCTCCTGTTGAAATTTGAACTCATTTCCTTTAGTCCTGGCTTCAGTAGAAATAAAAAGCAAATAACTCAACAGCACCTAGCACGCCTGTTTGTGACTGAAGCTGTCTGACTTCCTTCGGGCAGCTTTCTTTTTCCCGTGCTTAACACACCCACTGCTGCCTTTTTGTGTATGTATTTGAGATTCTGCCAATTAACGGTCGTCGTTCTTACTGCAGTATCAAGGGACATATATTTCAGTTCTGTCATCTTAACCCTGCATTGAGTTTTTTCAAACTGTCATTCTGCACAGCCTCAGTAAGCCACTTAATATGCTGAAAATAAATAAATGAATGAATGGGCATTCTTGGACAGTGTTTTGTAGTTAGGAAATTCTTTTTGCCTGAATGCAGTCTTCATTGTTCAGCACTCTTCCCTCTCTCCGTGCTCAGAGGTGAGATGGTTTTCCTGTCTTGCTTTAGGATTCATTGTCAGCACTCTTCCCTCTCTCCGTGCTCAGAGGTGAGATGGTTTCCTGTCTTGCTTTAGGATTCTTCCTGTCCAGGTTTTCCCGTGATCACAGCAGTGTTTCCGATTCCTTCCTGTGGCGGCAGCTCAGGGCCGGAGGAAGGAGGGAAGGAGATAGCACAGCGCTTGCCTTCTCACTTGCCTCTGTCAGCTCACAGAGGAAGCAGCTCCAGCTCTCAGCCTATAAGGGTACAGCTGTGCCTGCACCTAAAACCCAGACAATTCTTACTAAAAACTGGAAAGGAGTTAATGATGGCTGTCAGCCTATAAGGGTACAGCTGTGCCTGCACCTAAAACCCAGACAATTCTTACTAAAAACTGGAAAGGAGGTAATGACGGCTGTCAGTGAATAGGAAATTGAATTACACAGTATGACAAGAGAAGAGGGAGCAGAGAAAGAGGAAAACACAGGTGTGATAAAATATAGGGAAGAAAACAGGTGTGATGCATGAATGGGAAACCATGTTAAAGCTTCTTTATGAGATTGTGAAAAGTCAGTGGCCCTTCATTTCTAGGGTAATAATAGTGACTCACATTTAGAATCTGAAAAGTCCCATTGATGTCTGTGTGACCTCTGCTCTTGGCTCAGTGGGCCTCCATAGATCTGTTAACAGCAGCTGCCTGGACTTTGTTGAAAAAGAAAGGCAAGGTATTCAATTGGGTCCCTTAGCAATTCAGGGGTCATCTTGACTTGTTCATAGAATTGCCGATGAACTGAGCACAGTTTCAAAATAACCCCAAAAGCAAAGCAGGACTATACGTAGCATTCTCTTGTTTGTGACTTGAAGATTCTAGTAGGGACACTGTCTCCCCGTATAGCAATGTTATGCTGAGCATTTCAACAAATAGCTAACTGATGTTTGCCTTTGGAAATCAGAAGAGAAGTTGATGTGTGTGGCTGGTGACTGAGTGGGTGAAACTGAGTAGAACGTAGTGGGAGGACACATTAGCAATGACTTTTGGGAGGCTTCTCAAGAAGACACTTCTTTTGAGATGTGCATGTCTGTTACCTAGGACTATTCAAAATTAGCTTTACTCAAACAGGTTTACCTGTTTACTCACCGGGAAATGAGATACTCTTTTCTCTTCTCTGAGACAGTGACATTTAACTTAAGTTTTAGTCTGTAAGTGGGACAGATTGCCATCTTCCCCCAAATTGATTGAATAGCTCCCACAAATCAAATGTGTGCTCTAGGGGACTGGGAGAGAGCTCACTCAGTAGAGTGCACACTTTATCACGCGTGAGGACCTGGGTGCAAGCCTCCTGCCGATACATCAGAGCACTGTGCAGAGGGGAAGCTTCAGAAGCAGTCGAGCAGTCCTGTGGTATTTCTCCTTCTCTCTGTGTCTCACCTTCGATCTGGAAAAAAGAAAAAAAAAAAGGAAATAAAAGTATTTTCAACGTCTACCCAGTTATATGGCATAGTCCTGAATCCTAACCAAAACTTGTGACATAGGACCTAAAACTTAAAATCCTAATGTCTTAAAAATTTGGAAAACATAGAAGATACAAAATAGAAATTCTGAAAGAAACAAAACCTACCCACTTGAAGACCTGTTGTTGATACACTGGGGAGCATGAGTAGATTATAACTGGGGGGGGGAAAAGTGTTTTATTAATAGGACAGAGAAAGTGAGAGGAAAGGGGGGAGATAGAGATGGAGAGAGAGCGATACCTGCAGACCTGCTTCACCACTTGTGCAGCCTCCCTCCTGCAGGTGGGGCCCAGTGGGAGTTGAGTGCAGGTCCTTTCACACTGGTGACCTGTCTTCTCATCTGGGTGCACCACTGCCCGGCCCGCCCCAAGTAGAGTCTAGGCTCACAGAGTGCATTTTTAATTGACATTGCTGAGGCATAGGGAACTAAAGTGGGTCTTGAGAGAGTGCAAACTGTAACTATTGTCCAGATGTGTAGAATCGTCTCTGATGCCAAAGTGACAGATCTGGATAAAGAAATCACTTGCATGAATACACGTAGATACTCACTTAGCTTTACATTCTTATATTTGTATGACCTCTGCACGTTTCACTTCCTTTTCAGCCATGGTCAGGACCTCTGGAACCTGATGTTAAAAAAATGGATTTATTGCTTAGATTACCGATTGTTATTTCATTTAACTCGTTGCTACTTTATGTTCGTCATCCCAAGAGACTGCTTTTTGAACGAATTAAAGAATATTCACAAACACAGGAGGTAAAGTCTACCAGAGAAAATCATTCTCTTTGGGCCGCTTCTGACATCATTCTTATCTGAAATCAAGATACTGAGTTTAAAAAAAAAAGAATTTTGATGACTTTTATATATGGCCCATTTTACAACACCCCTATTTCTCAGAAGGGAGACAGTGAGGTGCTTTTGCTGCCAAAGATATAGTGTGTGTATTTGACCTCTTATCTGATGCTGTAAAAGCATCATTTAAATCTAGTGTAAAATTGATTCTCTCGTGAACAACTCACTCCTCTATGCTTATTGAGTCGCTGGTCCGGGTCAGTTCAGCCACAGTCCATGCTGTACATGATGGTAAAAGGAAGGAATGTCTGAGTAGGAGTGTGATAATCACTGTGCCAGTCGGGTGTGCAGTGCTAGAGCAGAGTCATGAAATGCTAGATGAGAGCCTCCTTGAGCGAGGTCACGGCGGGCCTGATTGCAAGATTGGAGTGTCTGGGGAAGAAGCAAGCTAAAAACTTCACTTCTCAGTATGTTACTGCCAATAAAGTCAAATGCTTGCTGGAACTGAAAGATGGGGGGCAGCTTGCCTGGAATTCATCAGCTTAAAAAGATCTATTGCATGACGTTGCTGTGTGTTGCTTTAAAGGTAAAAATTCTCTCCTTTAGAAAATGACTGGGGGGATTAATGTTTTATAGTCAATAGTACATACAGTTGTTGGTACATGTGTAACATTTCTCAGTTTCTGCAAAACACTAACAAGTCGTCTCTTCCTCTGTTTGGCTGGGAGCTAGGAGTCTTTTCTTTGCATTTTGCTTACATGTTAACGTAGCCTGTCTGCTCTGGCTCTGTCTCTACACTCCTCACCCTGTGCGCCCCCTCATCATATTTGCAGCTCACTTGTAATGTCGGAAGACACTGTAGCATAAAGCAAGCAGTGCAGTCAGTTACAAGCGCTGCGCTGCACCTCACGAACATGATGCACCGAAGCAGGCTGGCGTGGAGCTGCACCTTCATCTCTGCCATTTCTTGCCCTGTGGTTTTGAGCAAGCAGCTTCGCCCCCACGGCCCCTGTGGCAGCACCGCGAAGTGGCGAGAGATAACACGTGGCCCACATTACAGGCCCTGGCCCTCGGGAAATGCTCAAATCATGACGGCCTTTTTTTTGTTTTTATTACGATGGAAGATAATTTATTCCTTTTTGCGTCAGATGTTCTAAAACTGTCATGAAAGGCTTCATAAAGAAAATCTTGGCTGTTACTTTAAAGCTCTGATCAGTTTCTTCTGGAAAAGAGGTGAAAATGTAATATGTACTCATTCTATGATGAGTATAACAATCTCACAAATATTTCTATGTTGCCTTACCAAGCATTTGAGATTGAAAGCAGATCTAGTCTGTTTCTCCAAAAACTAAACTCACTGTTGGGAGATAATCTCTTTTTGAGGTAAAGAGTGATTTGTACTAATTTTTTTGGAACTGACACTTAAGAATCTCTGGCTGTAGAACTACAGTGTAGATAGAATACCTGGAGAAAACATCTGTATGGTGTGATAGCTGAGACGGCACGGCAAGGTGATAGATAGTGGATCGCTTAAAGGCTGGTATTGAGTGCACCTCTTTAAATCCAGTTCCTACTTGGTTCTTTATATCTGTTACCCCAGTGCCATTTCAAATGGTGTTTACAAGGCCGAATTTACAAGGATATGGAACATCAAAAACAATGACAAATGCTGTCTTTATCTGGCCAGAGCCAGGCAGTGGCCCAGCTGGTAAAGAGCACACGTCATGGTGCACAAGGACTCCAGTTCAAGCCCCCATTCTCCACTCGCAAGGGGGAGCTTTCATGAGCAGTGAAGCAGCACTGCAGGTGTCTCTCTTCCTCCCCCTCCCCCTCAATTTTTCTCTATCTCTATCCAAAGCAAATAAAATAAAATGATTTTTTAACCTAGTATCTAAATCATAAGAGGTGCTTAGTAAAGCCTCATTACCAACCTGCAGGTTTTGAGAAACTTTTAGACAGAATTTACCGCTTTGCTACTAATTTGCACAGTTCTGTGGCTTGAGCCCACATTTTTGACTCATTATTCTGTGTCTGCTTGGTATGAGGAAGTCTGTTCCTGTCAGGTAAGTTGTCTTCTCGTCTGGGGGAAATAGGGCACCAGGAGAGATAACACTCTGCCAGTTTACCCTCCAAAGCACTAGTGAGCTAGCAGAAAATGTGTTGGTGCCAGTTAATGACTTCTCTAAGTATGTTACAGATAGCAAAGTAATCTTATTCAGTCATCTATTTTCTTCTGTTCTTTCTCTTGCTACTGTGTGTGTGTGGGGGGGAGGTACATGAAGGTAGCAGAGAGCATTTTAATTCTGTCTTTGGTTTAGAGCTTCCAAGCTGTAACTACTTTCTTCTTAGTGAAAAAGAAAGACATGTATGTCATCACTAAAGCTTTAACAGTGTGTCCAGGCTTTGTTGAAGACTTGCATCTATACCAAGAAGGGAAACTAAGAAAGGAAGGAAGGAAGGAAAGAAGGGAGGAAGGAAGGAAGGAAGGGAGGGAGAGAGAGAAAGGAAATAAGAAAGGATGGGAGAGAAAGAAAGAGAAAGAAAAGGAAGGAAGAAGAGAGAGAGGAAGCACAGGCCAGATCAATAGGAAACGTTAAGGCTGTCAGCTCCCGCGCTGAGGTGTATGTAGCATGTAGCTAAGCGGTACCTGTGCACGAATGGCAGCACTTGTCAGGTAGCTACGGGCGGGCAAGTGTGTGTTCATGGGGCTCCGTGGAGGTGAGTGGAGGCGTCTGTGTCTCCCAGCTTGATGTGGGTCACTTTCTGCTGGAAACAAGCACAAGGAGTGAAGTCTACGGATCACATCTGGACCAGTTTTATTTCCAAATATCTCTGGTATATTCCTATCAGGCAGAAACTGCCCATCCGCCTATCTCTGTCTTACAGCTTACACACTCTAAGTGGCACTTTACAAACTCACATATATAGACGTAGTATTGACAGATGCCAATGAGAAGAATCCTAATGATTGTGAAGATGTTGGCATATTGCTGGTCATGAAATCTCACAAACTGTAATTTTAAAAATCCCTGTGCCCTGTCAGGTTGTTTGTTTGTTTGTTTGTTTTGCCTCCAGGGTTAATGCTGGAGCTCGGTGCCTGCACCATGAATCCACTGCTCCAAGAGGCCATTTTTTCCCCTTTTGTTGCCCTTGTTGTTGTAGCCTTGTTGTGGTTATTATTGTTCTTGGTGGTGATGTTGTTGTTGTTGGATAGGACAGAGAGAAATGCAGAGGTGGGGGGAGAAAGATAGACACCAGAACTGCTTCACCGCCTGTGAAGTGACTTCCCTGCAGGTGGGGAGCCGGGGGATTAAACCGGGATCCTTAGCCGGTCCTTGCGCTGTGTGCCACCTGCGCTTAACCTGCTGCGCCACCACCCGACCCCCCCCACACACACACTGTCAGTTTTGAAAGATCTTACACTGGTAGGCATGTCTCCATCTGTATGGATTACACATCTATAATATACAAATGTGTATTTACCGCTTTGTATTTAATTCTGATAGTTCCTGGAACAGAGTGAGTTTTGATAGCAACATTAGCTTTTAAGGTTCCCATTTAGCCAAGAGAACCAAATTTTCATTATAAGGACTCCCCAAACTGAAAATTAAAGAGGAAATGCTTTCTTGCATATTTGCTTCAAATTAGTAGCTACGACTTGCAAGATAGAATCGAACTAGTCTCTTTCAAAGTTGAGCATTTGTTTGCTAGCCTCATAGTTCTGGTTATTATCTAAGTGCTATCCTTGTGTTTTTTCAAGAAGGTAAATTAGTGGATCACTATTGTATGTATACAGTACATTTTTGCCAGAAAGTTATAAAATACATGTGTTATCAATATAAAAGCAAAACTTTCAAATAAAAGAGTCTAAATTGGCTTAAAATTTCATTGTAGAAGAATGTATATCGGACAAATGAGAGACACATTTTCCCAGAGAAAATTATAAGAACAAATATTAGCTCCTCTATGGTAAGAGTGTAAACTACAATTTAAGAACAAAAGAGAAAAAAAAAAACAGACCAGGAAGGAAATTTCCTCAGAGCGTGGACTCCTTCCTCTTAGTGGCTCAGTGAGCTCATGATGCCTGTGAAGGGAAAAAGAGACAGGAATGGTACTAAGGTTCTATTCCTTTTCTGAAAGAAAAGCTTATGTCATTTGGAAGTAGGCATAATTAGATATAAATTACTTAAGGGGACCTTAAATCAGATGCAGTTTCTTCTCTATTAAATACTTAGTGGGAACTTACCTCAGGCCCTGTCTTTAGAGCTTTGCTTTCTACTTGATTATGTAGATACTGTTTGTTTGACCTGAAGGAATCTGAGTTCTTCCAGCAGCATTTTAGACTGACCCGAGTGTGGAGTTGGGAGTAGCTCAGCCAGTAGTGCACACGCTTTGCCATGTGTGAGGACCCACTGTTGAACCTCTGAACTCCATAAGAGCATCATGCATAGGGAAAGCTTCGACTTGGGGTGAGGGCGGTAGAGAAATCATTGGAAATGGTGGTAAAAAAAATGGTAAAAGAACAGAAAAGGCCAACAAAACAGCTCACTTGAGTAGTGTGCTGCGTAGCCATGTGTGTGTCATAGGCTTGAGACTTGATTCCTCTGCTTCAAGTTTTGGTGCTGCTGCCTTTCTCCTCTCCCTCTCCCCCTCCCCTCCCCCCTCCCCCTCTCTCCTCTCCCCCTCTCCTTCTCCTCTGCCCCCATCTCTATCTTAAAACCAGACAAAACAAAAGAAAAAAAACACACAAAAAAATAGAGCTCGTATGACATCAGCTCAAGTTATAGAGTTCAGAGTGCTTGATCATACCATCACCAGCCCTAGTCAAGTGAGATAAAGTAACACACTATAACATTCTGGTTTAGGGAAGACTAAACGTAATCTATTATACTTAACACTTTGACTTAGCACTATACAGAATATATAGTTTTAACAGAAGTTATATTATGGAACAGGTGGAAAGACTATTTAAAGGGGTTAGGTGGTGGTGTGCCTGGTTCAAGCCCCTGGCTCCCCACCTGTGGAGGGGATGCTTTACAAGCAGTGAAGCAGGTCTGCAGGTGTCTGTCTTTCTCTCCCCCTTTCAGCTCCCTCCCCAAATCTCTCTCTTTCTTATTCAATGAAATGACAGGAGCAGTGGATTAGCACTGAGCCTCAGTCATGACCTTGGAGGCAAAACAAACAAAACAAACTCTTTAAAAAGGCAATCTGAAGGAAAAAAAAAACACCTGAAACTATAGTTCCTTTTCTTTTGATGACTAATTGATTATTTCTCAGGTTTAACACGTAGGATTTAAACCCCATTGAAATTATAGCTTGGGTTTGCTATCTAGTCTTAATTAATTAGAAGGTGATGATCTCTCTGTTCAGAGGTTGGGGCAGGAGGGGTGTGTGTGTGTGTGATTATCTGACTTCTCCCAGTATGTAACTTCATCTTACTTGAACAGGTCTGGTGATAGTATGATCGACTGCTCTGAACTCTAAGACATTGAGCTGGTAAATATTTGTCTGTTTTATTAGATGGAGAGATTTTAAAATAGGTATCAGAACCACTCCCAAGAAGAGGAGGACAGGGGAGACGCGATGCTGTGTGCTTTGCTTTGGCCCTGTATCTTCTTCACAGTTTTAGAAAGTGAAGCGGTGTGGGGCACTCAAGGCCTTTTGTCATTGTTCCATAGACTGAGTCCTAGATGTGTTGAGACCCTTAGAGAAAAAGACTTAAAACTTGATTCGGACATGCCTTTGCCCTCTGGCTTTGTATTCTTTATCCTTACTTACATTATTTTTCTTATGTCATCATGTGAAGTAAGTTATCAGGCTTGATTTTCACATCAACTCTGAAAGAGTGGAAGCTGTGAGCAGGAGTAGAGCAAGACTGTATCAGAGCTGACTTGCTTGTCGCAAGTGGTCAGCCGTCTGCCAGTGCTGGCCTACAGACCGCTTTCTGCATGGAACCCCAGTAAAACCGTCAGCTGAGTTTTGGCAAGTTCTGGAAGACAGATTAATAACCACAGTGTGTGTCGCTGCTTGCGTGGTACAGTCTCTTGTGTGCCGGCCTGCAGCAAAGCAACAGCAGGACTTCATGTAGGAATCTTTATTTTGAGGTTGCATCGTCGTGTCGAAGGGACACTCAGCTGTGTTCTGCGATTCACAGGCAGTTCAAGTCTATCTCACATCTACATATAGCTTTGTATATTTCCCTACATCTGGAACAAAAGGAACGTTTTCCATCTGGATTCAGAATATACCTAGCAAAGGAAAGGCTCCTACAAAAACTAGGATGGAGACTGGAGTCAGGCCTGAAGGAAGTTTGTGTCAGCGTGCCAAAGCATGAAAGTTCTCAGTGTTCAAAGCAGGGAATTGAGCTCAGCTCTAAGCTACCACCTTTCACAGGCTCAGCTTTCCCACGAGGCTCCAGGCCTGTCTGTCTCTTCATATTCTCTCTAAGGCCCTACGTTCTAGCAGCTTGAAAATCTTAATGGTGGGCACTCTTATTTGAAATCCCTAATGAAAGTGGGAATGTTTTGAGGGGGTCATCCTTTTCAGTGTTTAGCTTGGAACTCATTCTCTCCTTCAGGGGCCTCCAAAGACTAACCACTTCATCTGCTGAAACACTTCATTATGAGCTAAAAGGGAACCAGGACAAAGGACCCCATTCTATCTGAGATGGAACTGGACAGTCTGTTTGTCTTACTCCTAATATTGCCAGGCCGTAGGGTCACCAAGCCAGTTGCCCTCTCAAGTAGGTCTTATGTATTTGTGTCATGCAAGGGAAATTTATTTTTAAATTGTTAAGGGTTTGAATGTGTTTATTATACTGTTTAGAAGATTTGGCCCCAGTGTGTTTCACAGCCTTGTCCTGAAGCACTGGGGTTTGTTTTCCGTCAATTTGAGCCTGAAACATAAAAGAATTTCAACAGTGGCTGGGGTATTACCTGTCATCTTAATGATCAGATGAAGACAAGTTAAATTATGAGATGACCTGGACGGCAACCAGACTTCAGCATTTATTTCAATAGAGTGTGAGTGAGCCGCCCAGTACCCTGCATGGTGGTAAAAGAAGAAAAAAAAATTAAATGTCAGCCACGCTTTTCAAGACAGATTAGAGAATTACCCAACTCCCTCAACTTCTTCCTCTCAGTCTAAGGCAAATGTTTGTTTAAAAAATTAAAAACTAAGAAGTTTATATTCAGTACGATAAATTTTATTCATTTGCAATAGAACAATGAAAAAAGGCAGTCAGTAGTGTTTCATAACATATATTGTTAATGAATATTCTTTTGTGTGCCAGTACTCAACTAGCACACTGAAAATACAGCAAAGATTGACTTACCACTTGCTGTTAGCTAATTTACTTTTGATAATAAACGTAGTAGTCATTAGCACTTAACTATTTGTGTATGTCTGACACATATCCTTATGTTGATCGGCTCAAAAACTTGTGAGATAGGCGCTGTTATTTTCCACTACATACGTGACTGAAGAAGAGAGTTCAGTTGGCTAGGTAACTGGTCTCAGAGCATGTAGAAGTAGAATTGGAATTGAAGTCCTACAAATATAACTCTTGCATTGCACTCTTATCAGCACATTAAATGATCTTTTAATATTATATTTATCTTTTATTTACTATAAGAGAGAGAATAAAAGACAAGGATGAGAGACAGAGACAGAGACCAGGTAGTGCCTACAGTCATTCAACCACCCTGCATTCTGAAGTTAATTTTCATTACTATGCTTTCAAAAATATACCATATGAAGTTTGACTTGCTAATGTCTTAATCTGTTTATTTGTTTGTTTGTTTGTTTGTTTTTGCATGCCTGATATTGCCCTTGAGGTTTTTGGTTTTGTTTTTAGCGCAGTCTTGCTGTCTTCAGATAAACATATCTGAAGATATGTTTATCTGAAGTGTTAAGTGTTAAATGAGAAATTTAGTTTTCTATGACTGCTGATTTAATAATTTACTTTTTATCATAGTTAACATTTTTATGAATGTCTGAAATTTTCTAACTTTTAGAAAACAGCTTTTTCTATTCCTCAATGTAAATGGAAAGACTTTATCTTCCACGTCATTATTTTCTGTTTCTAGTTGCCAATCCTATCCACTTCATGAAGCCACTTCCTCTCTTTTGTAATCATTTTCAATGGGAATAGCCATCAATTCCGAATTCTTTGTAAACACTTTAAGGATCTTTCCGATCGTCTGAGGCCGTGCCTGCTCTGGTGGCTCTGCTGACGTTCTTCCAGGCTGTAATGAGATGGTCGCCACTCTCCCTACACTTTTCATTTGAGTATAAGAGAGGGGTGGGCGTTGAAGATGAGATACATACCTTGATCCTTTTTCCCCCTATTTCTTTTTTCGCCTATCTGAAACTCCCATTCTCTAAATAGTAATTCACAGCCCCGTTGCTGTGTGAGAAACAACATAAAACATAGTGGGATGTTTTCCATCTGATTTTGCAGATCTCACTGGCTCTGGCCACTTCCCCCCTATTCATACAGAGACACACAGAGAGGAGAGAGGGACAGAGTCACAGCAGTGTACTGTCCTCTGGTGCAAAAGCATCTCCCCATGTGTTGCTGGGATTCAAACCTGGTAGGGTCCTTGGCTTGTCTCATCTCTGGATTGATCTCATCCTTTGTGTCTGCCCACTGCTAACCACTGAGCTTGACTTTGCCTCTGGTGCTTTCTTTAGCATCTCATTTATTCCTCATAATCATTGGTTAGGAGGATATTTCCATCTTGCAAATGAGGGACTCAGTGGTGTCGAGTAACGTCCTCAGGCTGTGCAGTTCTTCTGAGATACAGGGTGTGGATGTCATCTGCTCAGCCCAAGCAGACGTCTAGCAGGACTGTTTCATTAGCTGTGGAGCTGCTTTTTCAGCTTAGTATTTTCACTCATTTAGCCACCGGACAGACGGTGGCTCATCCCCTCCACATTTATACATCTATTGCTTTGTATCTTTCCTCCTTCCTCCCTTCCCTTTTCCTTCTCTTTTAAATTTTTAAAATTTTTTATTTGGAATTTAATAATGATTGATGAGATTGTGAGATAACAGGGGTACGATTCCATACAATGTCCCATCCCCTCCATTGGAAGCTTCCCTATTCTTTATCCCTCTGGGAGTCTGGACCATAATTCTTTCTGGGGTGCAGAAGGTGGGAGTTCTAGCTTCTGAAATTGCTTCTCCACTGGACATGGGTGTTGGCAGGTCAATTCATACTCCCAGCCTGTTTCTGTCTTTCCCTAGTGGGGCAAGGATTTGATGAGGTGGGTTCCGGGAGACATTGGTGAGGACATCTGCCTAGGGAAGTCAGGATGCTGTCATGCTAGTGTTTGTAACTTGGTCGCTGAAAGGCAGTAAAGTACACAGCAGGGCAAATCGTTTCCCCAGGACGTCCAGCAAGGTTTACCTTTTGTCCCCTTTTGTCACCCAGAGAAAGCTTTCCTCACTTGATGTTTTCTTTCCTTACCAACAACTTCAACTTATCTCTTCTGTGTTTGACATTATTTAAAAATTGTTTTCACAACTGAATTGTAGGGACCCTCTTTCCCCCCACACCCCAGGCTTGTAAAGACTTGGTTAGAAAAGGACTTGTTTAGTGAGGGATATATAGGAGGTAAGGAAAAAGAAAAAAGAAAAGGTTGGGTAGAATGGCCATGTTCTGTCTTCAGACGAAGCCGAGTTGGGGTCAGTTCAAGTTGTTCCTCAACTGAAAGAGAGTCACAGTGTCACAGTTTGATGAAACTTGGCCTTTTATTGCCAGAAATGTACACGATGGAAAGGACAGTAAACACAAATAATTCCAAGTCATACGTAAACTGTGAGAATATCTCACTTTCTCTGGAATTAGAGGGTTATGCTAGGAAAGAGGAAGGAATTTGAAATGTTTATGTTACTGATGTGTAAAAAACACTGTCCAGTTGTTTATCTAATCTTTCATTAGGCTTGCTTTAAAAAACACATTTCCATCTGAAGTTCCTGCGAAAAATAAACTATGTCAGGTCATAACTTGATGCCCCAGTGGAAATAAAACGGATCCTTTTTCATTCATTTCTGAGAAATACCCCAAGCAGACAGATGTCTTTTTTTGTTTTTTGCAGTCCCTTCATCCACAAGTAACCATTATCAAGAACTAGAATTACAAGTATTCTACTTCTTTTAATCTTTAACCCCTTCAAAAAAATGACTAGTGGGATCTTATTTCTTTTCTGGGCTGGACATTCTGTTGTTTTCGCCTACTCAGTCTCACAGGTGTGCTGTGCTGCATGTTATCATCCAGGAAGATTCATTTCTCAAGATGTGTATCAATTAAATCAAAGAACCTGGGGAGAAACTTCGTGGTGTACAGAGCAACTGGGTGGGCTGTGGAGTAATAATAAGAAGTGCTATACTGTTTCTGCTGTCACTACTTTCTAGCCTCTTACTAGACTAGGTAAATAATATGTCAAAAACAAAAAGAATTTTTGTTTCTTTTACTTCCTCTTAATCTTTTAGTCTGAATTAATTCACTGAAGTCAGCTAGTAATTATTGTGTACCATGTAGTAGTCTTGGATTAGGGTTACAGCAACTAATAAAATGAAGATCCCTGCACTGTTGGAGCTTTTGTTTTGAGCAAGGCTCAGAGACATGAAACAATAGGCATGGTAAGAAAGTAAATTGTAGGGTAGGTTATAAAATAGTAAGTGTTAATGTTTAACAGTGCTATGGGGAAGAGAATGGGAATGTTAGAAAAGGAATAGTTTCACGGTTTTCATGTCAAGTCGAGTAGTCGGGGGAGGCTTGTATAGAGTAGGCAGCTTTTGAACAAAGGCGTGAAGACTGGGAGGGTTTTGGACATGCAGAGGTCAGAGAAGTGCTGTAGGTCTAGGGAAGGAGCCAGGAATAGTCTAAGGATAGCCAGGGGCTCGTGAGTCAGAGTAGTAGGAGATAAAGTGTGGGGGTGGGGTGGGGAGGAGGGTCCTGCTTGCTTGGTATTAGATCAGTCAAGTTTCTGGGTGGAATGGGGTGGATCATTTTGAACAGAGGATTGTATTTCTTTGGACTTCATATATTTATTTACATGACACCAGGGCTGTTGCTGGGACTTAGTACCTGCACAGATCTACCACTCAAGGTGACTGTCATTTTCTTTCCTTTAGATAGAGGGTAAGAAACGGAGAGAGGCAGAAGAGAAGAGAGGGGAGGAGAGACATCACAGCACCACTCCACTGCTCACGAAGCTTCCCCCTTGTAGCTGCTCCCATCTGGTGGCCCAGTGCTCAGACTCAGGCTCTCGAGCATGTCAATATGTGAGCTCTACTGGGTGATCCACACACTGGCCCCTGTCCTTACATTTTCAAAAGATCTCCTGGGTAAGTGCTCACATGACAGTGCACAAGGACCCAGGTTCAGGCCCTTGGTCCCCACCTGCAGCGGGGAAGCTTCATGAGTGATGAAGCAGGGCTGCAGGTATCTCTCTGTCTCTCTCCCTTTTTCCTCCTCCCCTCTCAATTTCTCTGTTTCTATCCAATAATAAATAAATAAACAGATTTCTGGTTGCTCTAGTGAGAAGAGCCTGCAGGGGTCAAAGATAGAAGTGGAGTGTCAGTCTGAAGGTGACTTAGATAACTTAGCACTAAGGCAGGTAACAAATACATTGTATCCAAGTGATAGTCACAGTGAAGGTAACAGAGTGATCCGTCCCCCTCAGTTAAATAAGTAAATACGGCTTTAAAATTTTGCCTGCTGTTCCAGTCCCAGTTTCTTTTTTCTGCCATCCAAGTACTAATCGGGCCCAGCCCTGCTTAGCTTCCGAGATTGGGAGTGTTCCAGCTGGTATGGCCAGTTTCCTTTTTTATTGTACCCCTGTCCAGATCACTAATGGCCTGACTTCCATGAGAATCTAAAACTTAGAGGGGGGAATTTTGGCAAGAAAGACAATAACTGTTGTAATAATAACACTTAGAATGATACTTATTATAACACTGCATGCCACTACGTGCCGGATGCTACTGAGAGGATTACATACTGCATAACTGATTATTACATTATAGTGCATTACGCTGTACTGTATTATAATATTGTAATATTATGTACTAGTAAACTGACTCACTTGGCTTTACAATTGCCCTAAGAGATACATGGACCTATCACTTGCATTTTAGAGACAAAAAGGAAACTGAGGTAGTAAGATTAAATAAGTACCTAAGGAAGCAACTTACTATTGTAGAGCTGGCAGAATTGTCAGTCCTGTAGCAAAGCTCACTCTCTTGAAGCAACTGGAGAGTTTTTAAGAGCAAGGTGTTAGGGAAGTTGAATGTTGCATGATCTGAGGCTTCTGTTGTAGGGAGGTTAAGTTCTTTGAGAAACCAGATAGAATTGAGGAGCCAGTTGAGCTTTGCCCCAAGTCTGCTAACTAGTACACCAGTGAGCTGTCTTCAGTCCACACTCCTGCTAGCATGTTCTTGAGAGATGACTCTTGAAAAAGCCTGTGTTTCCTGTGTACTTCTTTAAGTCTCATGAATTCCTTCTCAAGTCAACAAATACATATAAGACACCTACTCTTTGCATAAGAGAGAAAAAAAATTAACTCCTTTCCTTGGTGTGTTTGTTTTCCTGTGGGAAGCTTATTTGTTGGTGGCATAGTGTATAGCACCATCTGGAAGCTAAAAGAGAAAGGCCCACGTGTCTGTGAACATAATGCTGACTGTTTTTTATGGATCTGTAAAATGTCTGCATCTTTAGAGATGAGGTGAGAATTAAATGACTCTTTGTGAAGCATGATTTCTTACAGCACTGGTGAGCACTGCCACTGAATCCCTCATTAATAATCCCTCCATTTCCAGAAGAATTGGCCAACACTCATAAAATATTCACTGGGAGAATTCAAGTCCCATAAAAATAATGGGCGTTTGCTTCCTTCGAGGCATACATTTAAATTAAATACACTGCTTGAGTCCCTGCTTCTTGGCTGCCTCTTCTGTTAGTAACTCTGGGTCAGCCGACTTCCTCTCTTAAGGTTCATCTGCTGGCCATTTCAATTTCCCATGAGAAAGCAAACCTACCACCGTTTTAGTCTTTTATCTTAACAGTTTCATCCGTTTATGTCATTTGATTTTGTGGGTTTGCATTCCTCGGTCATAATGGCACTGTGGGTAACTTGAAGACAATGGCTGTGATCATGCATCCTTGTCCATCCTCCTCATCATCACTGGGACCCTTTTAAGGTTCTGCTGTGATCTACAAAGAGTAGCTGGTGATCTACAGGAGTAGAATATCAGAGACTACACCCCCAGGAGGTAATGTGCGTATTATTCAAGTGGACTGTTTTAATGTCTTGTTGACAGTTTTAACATTGGTCACTAGGTCTGGTCTGGCAGGAAAGATTCTTCTACCAGTTCAGTGGGCCCATCCTCCGTTTTTGCCTGAGCATCTTTTGCCGGGCTAGTGTTGTGGGCAGGAGAGAGGATCCAGGGACTCGTGGCGGCATGGTAATACAATTCTTTATTGATGCAGGAGCCCTGGAGTTGGGTGTGAGCACAGTGGGTTAGGCCACATGACACCAAACCTCAATGGCCGCCTCCCGCTTGGCACTCCAGCCCTTCTCCAGGTCAAGATGCAGGAGAGAAAAAAGAGAAAAAGAGCGAAACCAGGAACAGAAGTGGGCTTTATAGGGTAAAAACCGGAAGTGGCAAGTCAGAATGGAGATGGCTAGGAAAGGGGGTGGAGAGAGGCAAAAGGCATGCTGGGAAGGTGGGAGCGTCCTTAGCAACTGTTGCGATGGTTTTAACTGGCGGGAGTTAGCAATACCCTGAGGGGATAACGTGGTGGGAATCTTTCAGGCAAAACAATGATTATGTAAATAGACCATAGTGTCAGCAATGGAGCATGAAGCAGCGGGGCTGCCCGACAATCATTAGAAAAGTCGAATTTAAGTTCCTGCTGTCCTGATGGCACACACTTTTATGTGTCCTTGACTGTAACAACTCAAGAACGTTGGGGGTTAGTACTGACAGGAGCAGCTTACATTTGTTGGAGGGTTAGTTCTGTGTCAGGTGTTGTGATCACTACATTATAAATATCAACTAATTTAACATTCTTCTGTCTTTATGCAAATTCTACATACATTTCTGCATTTTGGAGGAAAGGAAGCTGAGGTCCAAATTTACATGATTTTGCTCAAGACACAGTGACCTGGCACCCTTTCAAGAGGCCCCATTCCTGGTTCCAGGTGGTGGTGCCCCTGGTCAAGCACACATATTATAATGTGCAAGGACTTGGGCTCAAGCCTCTGGGCCCTACCTGCTGGGAGAAAGTATCATGTGTGATGAGACAGTGTTGCAGGTGTCTCTTTCGCTCCCATTTCTATCTGCCCCTTCCCTTTCAATTTCTCTGTCTCTGCCATATATTGTTTACGTATATAAATAAAAGAGGGACCTTTTCCCTTGACCACAGAGCTATTTTATTGCTCTGTGTTCATTTTCCTTCTCTACAAAAGACGACATTGTTGAATGGACTAGTTCAGCAAGATACTGCTAGATAATAGAGTCACTTTGGAATAAGTCCCGAGTGTTGAGGTGAGTTTTACCATCTTATGCACAATAATATGATGAGACAGGCATTCTCCAGAGCTTTTGTGTTGTCTCCTCTTTCTCCTCAACCTGTTCACTAATGGAGTGACCTGGCTGAGCTCTTTAAGTTTCATAATCACCACCTAGATTCAGTCACTATTTAAAAAACTATGCAATTTGGTTAAGATTATGGCTTTTAATTGGGTTGTGGAATGAAACTCGAGTTGAAGAAATGTTGCTAGAATCACTGGGGGATTAATAACCACTTGATGCAAGAGAGAGACAGGAGTAACACTAGCTCTCTTGTTGTGTAGTGCCCAGGCAAAGTAGAGCTATGCTGTTACTCTTTCATTTCACTTTTTAAAAGAAATTATTATTGCAGAACTATTGGCTTCCTTTCTTAACTTAGCTATAATGTTTTATTTGTGCATGTGTACTTTTGAGAAAGAGTTGGTCTCTGAAGAGGGAGTTAGGAAAGTATTTGAAATGGAAATGTCTTACAATGATGGCTTTCCAGTTGTGCATTGGATTTCCTTAGGGTTTAGAAACAAAGTGGAAATTAAAAACCACAGTCACTTTTTTTCTCTCTCTCTCTCTCGCTCTCTCCATCTCCCTCTCCCTATCCCCTCCCCCACCCGCTCTCGACTATAAAGCGTTGCATTTGTCATTATAGAAAAGATCTAGGTGAAAGATAGTAGGACTTGTACCTTGCTGCACAGTGCTCCAGATACCGGTCAGCTGGCAAGGAACAGTAACTAGAGCTTTTTCTTCCCCACCTCTCAGTGGCTGGGTAGTACTTTTGCATTTCTGTCTGACAGATTTAATAGCTTTGTTATCATGTGGAAAACATTGTGATTAAAGACTAACAAAATAATGAGTAATTTTTTTAATGTTCCATGTTTATATTTTTACTGGGTCTGTGTCTTTCCAAGTACACCAGGTTAAGAACTAAATGAGTTAGAAAAACAGATGTAATGCAAATAAACAAGAAAGTTCTCATTCCTTCAGTGAACAAAGCTCCAAGGTCCTGAGTAGAAATTTTATGATATTTCTCTAGATGTCAGAAGAGGTTATGATGACCCTAGCTTCTTCCCCCGGAATTCTGTTCTATCATAACAGTTTAATGGTCTATAGAGTCACAGCAATTCACCTATAAATGGTAGGGGTTCGTAACATAGGAACATAGCACAGAGATCACTCTTGTCAACAGTTAATTGGAGAATTCACATTGCAAAGCCTTGTTTACAAACTGCCATCTGGAGAAATTCTTAACCTGAACCCATTGCAGTCTGCGGGATTTGTGGACTGTGCTTGCATTTTGTAAAGAGGACGCTCTGCTTGGTATTTACTGTTTACATAACTACCAGTGGATGAAAATGGCTATGTTTCTGGATTTCTTTTTAACTTTTTTTATTATCTTTATTTATTGGATAGAGACAGTCAGAAATTGAGAGGGGAGGAGGAGATAGAGAAGAAGAGACAGTGAGACACCTGCAACACGGCATCACTACTCGCAAAGCTTTCCCCCTGCAGGTGGGGGGCGGGGGCTTGAACCCTAGTCCTTGTGCAGTGTAACATGTGCTCAACCAGGTGCTCCACCACCTGGCCCCTGTTCCTAGATTTCTTAATCCTCTGCACCAAGTGACCCTAAATTCTAGCGCTGGTCCAGCTAAAGGAATACTAAAACACCTATCATTACTCAACCTGCGGAAATGTCTTTATGCCAGGAACACCCTGTTCTCTTAAGTACAGACACTTTGACTGGAGCCTACATACCCGCAAGGGACTTAGTGTTTAGCCTTTATTAGTGTTTTAAGACTTGTTGAGACACATCTAGATCTCTTAAATGTTTTAAGTCCCCTTTTATGCATCCTCTTGGTCTCTGCTGTGAAGTGCAAAATGGAAATATTTTCAAACATAGGTGCGTGCGTTAATGTTTATCCTGTTTAAGCACTCGCTGTGTATGGGGGGGGGATCAAAGTCATTTATTTTACTAGCCATCAAATTTGTGTTGTGTTGTGTTGGACTCAGTATGGTGACCTTTACCTGCCGCTCATGGTCAATTCCTCTTTATTTCTTCTGTTGCCAGAAGAAATAAAGAGGAATGAACGAGCTGTCAATGCGAGCGGCATCGCCTGCACTGGACGCATTAAGAGGCCATGGAGAGCACTTCCTCATACATCTAAAGCTCTCCGGACTTAGACCTGTGAGAATGCCACACATTAGAAAGGATAGAAACAACAAGTGTTGGTGAGGATATGAGGGGAAGGAACCCTTATGCACCGCTGGTGGAGAAGCAAAGGGATGCAGGCCCTGTGGAAACTGTCTGGAGTCTTCTCAGGACACTAGAAATGGAGCTATCAATCATGTGACCCTGCAATTCCTCTCGTGGGTGCTTACCCAAAAGGATACACCTAGCGGAAGTGTCTGTGCACACCTGTGTTCATGGCATCACGATTCATAATAGCCCCAAACTGGAAGCAACCAGATGCCCAATGACAGATGAGTAGCTAAGAAAGTTGTAGTGTGTATGTATGATGGAACACTATGCAGCCGTTAAAAATGATGAAGCCATCCCTTTGTTTCCTCTTGGATGAAACTTGAAGAAGACTCAGTCAGTGAGATAAGACAGAAAGAGGACAAATATAGGATGATCTCCCGTATTGGTGGAAATTCAGAAATAAGGACATTAAAGGAAAACGCAAAGCAAAATGGGGGCTGGCCGGGGTAGACTGCACCAAAGCAAGAGTCTCTGGGGAAGGAGAGCATAGGAGGGGTGGCGAGGGCATGGGGGTCTTGGTGCATGATGACAGAGCCCCAAGCTGGAGGTTAAAGTGTCGTGCAGATAGCAGGTGCTCATGCGAAACTGTGCCTGTGCATCAACACCTGTACCGAACTGTAAGAAGGGAATAAGAGGGAGGCGGGCGCTTGCACAGCGGGTTAAGCGCATGTGGTGCAAAGTGCAAGGACTGGCAGAAGGATCCCGGTTCGAGCCCCTGGCTCCCCACCTGCAGGGGAGTCGCTTCACAGGCGGTGAAGCAGGTCTGCAGGTGTCTGTCTTTCTCTCCCCCTCTCTGTCTTCCCCTCCTCTCTCCACTTCTCTCTGTCCTATCCGACAACCACATCAATAACAACAACAATAACCACAACAATGGTAAAACAAGGGCAACGAAAAGGAATCAATAAATGAAAAAGAAGGGAATAAGAATAAAAGGAATGTTAAAAAAAAAAACACCAAATATGTCAGGCTATAGAGAAATCAGTCTGGGGGCCAGGCAGTGGCTCATCTGGTTAAGTGCCCACATTACAGTGCGCATGGATCCGGGTTCAAGCCCTCGCTGTGAGGGTTCAACCCCCACCAGCAGGGAGGAAGCCTCATGAGTGGTGAAGCAGGGCTGCAGGTGTCTCTCTGTCTCTCTCTTTCTTTACTTGTCTTTCTTTATTTGGACAGGACAGAGAGAACTTGAGAGGGAGGACACCTGCAGCCCTGTTTCACCGCTTGAGAAGGAACCCCCGCAGGTGGGGAGCCGGGGTCCTTGCACTTGGTGCTACGTGAGCTTAACCCAGTGCGATGCCACCCGACCCCCAATTCCTCTCTCTTTCAATCTCCTTCCTTCTCAATTTCTGTGTCTATCCAACAATAAATAAAATTATTATTTAAAAAATAATTAAAAAGAGAATATATATATTAATTTGCTGAATTTTAAAATTGTAATATCATAGCAAGGCAAGGGTCATATGCTTTCATAGGGCAGCAGAGTAAAGAAAGAGTGGAGCGGAGACATGAGAGGTGTTGCACAGGGTCCCTCCAGGTCCTACTGAGAGTTGCCGCAGGCCTCAGACCAGCCCAGTCACCAGGCCTTGGCAAGAACGTGTTCAGCTTGTTTTATACTCTGGAGAACTTGGTTTCTAATGAGCCTTGACAGACTCTGTGCCTGTTGTGTGTATCAGAAATGTCTCACATATGTGTTTTTTCTGGAAATTATCTACTCAGTAAGCACTGTTGCAAACTCAATTTCTCAGTTTCAGAGAAATGTGGGTTCTCCAAAATGACTCTTAAGGCCAGAGCCAGTCGGAGAAACACACACACACACACACACACACACACACACACACACACACACACACACACACACCATTAATAAGGGGTAAAAAAATCTCTACAAGCATCACCTTACCTTTTACAGTGTAGTTTTAGGTAAGTGTCCAAGTGTAGGTCGGATCTGGCACTTTGATCTTTGAAGGTCATTTTGGAAATTAAAAAAAAAAAAAAGGTCAGGGGAGGGTTGACTAGGGCAAGTACAACTTCTCATTTTCTCTACAGGTTGTTTACTTTTGCTTTTGGATTCATCTCTAGCCTTTATAAAAAGCTTTTATTTGTGCTTTGTTTAGAGTTCTCCCAAACTATACCCCTGTTGTGGCTTAAATGTCTCTAGTGATATAAGACCCCAAAATGTTTACTGTGCTGTATCTGAAATGTCAGTAAACCATCCCAAATATCTGACATGAAACCGCACACACAAAAATAGACCTGTTGATGGTCCTTCCTTTGTCCTCCCTTATTTCATAGTATGTGTCCTCTTCTACCCACTTCTTTCCTTCATCCGTTTTCCAGACTTTCTGAATATCAGTTTAAGTTGCTGTGAGAACACACAGTAGAAGACTTGACTGTTTATAACTTTCATTCTCTAAGAGCTACAATATACCTTAAAAAACACACACGAAAGTGATCAGAATGGAGGAGAATTACCAGGAAATCTCCTCCCACGTCTGTATGCCTTTGTGTGTGCATTTTTATACATATATTGGTGGTGTGTGTGCATATTTATACACATATTGGTGGTGTGTGTGCGTATTTATACATATACTGGTGGGAGGAAAAAGATAGGAAAAGGAGTGACACTCTTCCCAATGGCTGTGTTGAGATTTTAAGACCACTCATATTCTTTGGAAACTTCGTATTTTATATAGTGAAATATTCTTTTTCAAAGCACCCATCCATCCTTAATATTGCACTCAAATTAAGTATCTTTTAAATGACACCTGAATGTTAACCTTAGAAATCACAGTACACACCAAGTAAATCTTGATTTTTAAAAAATGTCACTGGTGTATGTTTTTTAGTTTTCTGCCATTTTTAATTCTTAGTGGAAGGTCAGACGACGCGAAAACGTGATTCCTGGCTTGCCGGTGAGAAAAGGCTCTGTGGCCATTTGTGATTCTCAAAACATCTTCTTGTTTGAATCATCATAAATATATGGGGAAAAGCAGAAAATGTTTTCCCCTCCCTGAAGGATTGGAACATGCTCACCTATATACCCAGCTGATTGCAAAGGTCACTTTTGCAAGAAAATAAAACCATCAAAATTCAAAAATACAGCAGCTTTTCAAAGAGCAGCTTTTCAGCCTCCTGGATTTTCTGTGTCATTGAAAGGAAGTACCAGCTAGGACAGCCAACTTTCACAAAGTTTCACTGAAATCTTTCTGGAAAAGACCAAAGAGTTTCTTTTAAAAAGTTCTAATGGTCTAGTACGCCAGGCCTCATTCTAGGACACTGGAGCTGTCAGCTGCCCTCTGTGAACCTTTGTTCTGACAGCTTCTCAGTGAAGATGGTTCACCTTGCTGCCAGAGTTCTGTGCTCCACACACATGGTGCAGAAGCACTGACACTGTGCTTGCGGAGAACAGTTTCAGCCTTTCAGTACCATCCATGGCACCTATCCGATGGGCCTGAAAGAACTAATTCTAAAGGACAGATGTGCCTCTCTGCTCATAGCTGTGCTAGTCACAGCAGCCAAAATATGGAATCCGTGTAAATGTCCATCAGCAGTTGGGTATCTATTGGGATATTACCCAGACATTAAGAAGATGACATTGTGTCATTCTGGACAAAATAGTTGGAACTAAAGTGATATTACTAAGTAAAATAAGAGATGAAAAAAAACTACCAGTTGGTTTCACTCAGATATGGAATATAAATAATTAAAGCAAGGACAATATTGACTCTAACACGGTGTGAAAACTATAAGCCTTAGCAGAGAGAATGGGGTGTGAGGAGATAGGTGGATGGTTCCACTTGGTTTGATGTAACAGGAACTTGGGTGGTGGTTGTGGGGATGATCCATGTGTGTGTGTAACTATGCTGTTCTTAAATCAATTGAAAAAGAAAGAGAAGTCAGCCCAAAGAGAAGGATGAATCTGGGATGATCTAATTCATGGACAGAAGTGGAGAAATAAGAACAGAAAGGGAAACACAAAGAAGAGCTTGAACTGGGCTTGGCAAGTCACACCACAATGAGGGACTCTGTTGAGGGTGGGGGACTTTCAGGTCCTGGCTTGGGATGGAGGGGGAGGGGGAGGGGAGGGGAGGAGGAGGAGGGGGGGGAGGAGGAGGGCCTAGGCTGGGGCTCAGAGTGCTTTGCAGAAAACTGAGAAGTTCTACATATGTTCCAACAACTGTATTTATTGTAACCATTAATCTCCCCAATAAAATATAAAGAGGATGGCGCGAAAAGTGCATCCACGAGATGCTATGAGATGAGTAGAAGGCAGAGGTGAAAACATCCTGTGTGCTAAGCATGACTCTCGCGGTCGTGGCTCACCCAGGCCTAACAGTAGACCCCGCGAAGACCTCCATCAGCTGATCAGGCAGCTGAGTGTCAGGGCTAGACAGAGCCTAGTCAACTGCCATGGCCTCCGGGGTCTAAAAGTCAAGTCTCACTTCCAGTGGTCTCTCCAGTCACTGCCCATTTGATTTTCATTTCTGTTAGAAGAAAAGACACACCCCATGGAGACAACTCTAAAATATTGGACACCCTAAGCATTTGTAAAAATAGATCTCTAGTAAAACATTTTCATGCTGGAAGGAATCATGAAGTAAGATCATCCAGAAAGAGGAGGATGAATGTGGGATGATCCCACTCAGAGACAAAATTGAAAAACAAGAACAGAAGGGAAAACACAAAGCAGACCTGGGTCTGGAGTTAGTGTACTGCACCAAAGTGAAAGACTCTGGGGTGGGGGGAGGGTTCAGGTCCTGGGACAGGATGGCAGAGGAGGACGTAGGTGGGGGTTAGAGTGTTATGTGGAAAAGTGAGAAATGTTACACATGAGGACCAGCGTAGGGATCCCGGTTTGAGTCCCCTGCTTCCCACTTGCAGGGGAGTCGCTTCACAGGCGGTGAGGCAGGTCTGCAGGTGTCTGAATTTCTCTCCCCCTCTCTGTCTTCCCCTCCTCTCTCCATTTCTCTCTGTCCTCTCCAACAACGACAACAACGGTAGTGATAACCACAACAATGATGAAACAACAAGGGCAACAAAAGGGGAAAATAGGGTCTCCGGGAGCTGTGGATTCGTGGTGCAGGCACTGAGCCCCGGCAATAACCCTGGAGGGAAAGAAAGAAAGAAAGAAAGAAAGAAAGAAAGAAAGAAAGAAAGAAAGAAAGGAAGAAAGACATGTTACACATGTACCAACTACTATATTTTACTATCTACTGTAAACCATTCACCCCCCCATAAAGAAAAAAAGAAAAAGAAATAGTTTTAAAAAGAAAACATTTTGCCAGTCTTAATCATGAGAAAAACATCAGGCAAGTTTTAATAAGAGGGCATGCTACAAATAGTCAAGATAATTAAAAACAAGGGAAGTCTGAGAAACTATCACACCCAAGAAGAAACAATGGAGACTTGTCGACTAAAGTCATAAAGTATTCTAGATAGAATCCAGAAACAGAAACA
Organism: Erinaceus europaeus; assembly: GCF_950295315.1. NCBI lineage: Eukaryota > Metazoa > Chordata > Mammalia > Eulipotyphla > Erinaceidae > Erinaceus > Erinaceus europaeus. The sequence goes on from NC_080169.1 coordinate 2,907,136, forward strand.
GGACATTAGTTTACAAAAAAAAAAAAAAATCCCAAGGGGCCAGGCAGTGGCACACTGTGTTAAGTGCACACATTACAGTGTGCAAGGACCTGGGTTCAAGCCCCTATACCCACCTGCAGGGAGAAGCCTCCACAAGTTGTAAAGCAGGGCTGCAGTTGTCTCTGTCTCTTTCTCTCCCTATCTCCCCCACCCCCTCTCAATTTTCTCTGTATCTGTCTAATAATAAATATATATATTTAAATCTCAAGGAAATAAACTACGAACATCAGTTAAAAATAATGCATTATTTGATCCCAGCTATTACTGCATCCAGGAAAGATTAAGTACTCTGAAGTCTTTCCTCCCTCAAAAAAAAAAAAAAAAAGGATAATAATGCACAAATTCAATTTCACTGAATTTTTAAAAAGTCTTTTTTTTCCCCGGTTTTTGAGTGGGGTGTTAATGGTCTATAGTGCAGTCATTAACACATGAGTACAATTTCATTACACACGAGGACCCCCTCAGCTCTCCTCCCCCCACCCTCCTTCCCCCCAGTTCTTTGCTTTGAGGCAAATGCACAAGGCCCTGTCCACCTTTCTCCTGCTGTTCTCGCCTGGCCCTGATTGACCTGGAAAGTGTGTCATGTGAAATCAAGACTTTAATAACACTCAAAACTGTGCAGAGGAGATATGTTTCTTTTCTCTTTTTCTTTGGTTTTTCTTTACACCAATGTCTATGCTTCACTGCTCCATGACAGCTTCTTCATATAGGAAGAAAAAAACAGAAGGAGAGACAGCAGAGCACCAAAGCTTTTCACGGTGCCGCAAGGTGGGGCGTTAAGACAGGCACACTTGCAGGTGAGCAACCTCACTGGCCCTGTAACGCTGCTTAAAAGAAAAAAAAAAAAGCTTATCAGTGTTCAAACCAAAAGAGCATTCATTTGTAGCAGTTACAAAACACTGCGTCTTTTTCAACTTACTGTTGCAGTAATAACAATTATTATTATCATAGTAATAGTATTCTATAAGATGACCTGACCATGTTATATGCCTCTAGGGCCCCTTAGAACTAAGACTTGTATAAAAAATAACTTTCGTGGCCAGGTGGTGGCACACCTGGTTAAGTGCACATGTTACGATGTGCAAGGAACCAGATTCAAGCCCCCACCTGCAGAGGGAAAACTTCACAAGTGGTGAAGCAGGACTACAGGTGTCTGATTCTCTCTCCCTCTCTCTTTCCCCTTTCCTCTCAATTTCTGGCTATCTCTATCCAAATAAATAAATAAAGATGATGTTAAAAAAAAGAATACTTTCTGTAATCCAGACAGGGTTGGAAAGCTCCAAATCTGACCTGCTACCTGCTTTGATGAATGAAGTCGTATAGGAGTGTTTACTCCTGTCTGCACATTGTCTGTTAATGCCTTTGTGCCCGACTGAGGTTATTTAAGTGAAATGAATTACTCAAGAGGGTCATTTAGGTTATAAATGTTGGCCATAATTTGTATTTAGACTTCAGAGAATAATTTCAAAACTCTCTAAACCATGCCCACTGTCAGTATTTGAGCTGATTTGGACTGACTTGTGAGTCAGTCTGAATAATTAGAAATTCTGTGAGCCATTGGTTAAATATATTCCCTGTTGAATTGAATAATATAAGACAGGTGAGACAGCTCACCTGGGCATGTGCCTGCTTTGTTATGCAGGTGACCCAGGTTTGAGCCTGGCCTGCACCAGATAGGAGAAAATTCCAGTGCTGTGCTGCCTCTCTCTCTCACCCTCTCTTTTTCTCTCCTTCTCCCTCTCCTTCTCTGAAAAAGCTGGCCTAGAGTTCTAAGGTCACAGTCACTGTATTTTATAGAAGTTTTAGTTTAGGTAGCTTAGACTTATTCAGAAGCAGTGCTAGAGTGCTGAGCTACACAGTTCATATGGACTTGCTGTATGACTTTTGGCAAAGGACATAGCCTCTCAATTTGCATTTAGTAAACAGACTTTTTCTAAGAGTCTTGACTCTTTAATATACAAAGTCAAGTCAGGGATGCAGAAAAATGCCAAAAAAAAAAAAAAAAAAAAAGCCTGGGACCAGGCTGTAGCACAGCAAGTTAAGCACACATGGCGCAAAGCACAAGGACAGGCATAAGGATCCCAGTACGAGTCTGCAGGTGTCTATCTTCCCCTCCTCTCTCCATTTCTCTCTGCCCTATCCAACAATAATGACAGTAATAACAATGATAACAAGGGCAACAAAAAGGAAAAAAAATACCCTCCAGGAGCAGTGGATTCGTAGTGCAGGCACTGAGCCCCAGCAATAACCCTGGATGCCAAAAAAAAAAAAAAAAAGCCTTTTTTTTTTCTTGAATGGTAAGGAGGTGGAACATTCAGTCTGTCTCATTTATTGTTACCCACCACAGTACTGCTGACAGCTTCACTGCTTAAAACAATGGGAGAAGCTCAGCTGGTAGGAAGGAGTCCTTATGAATCGACTTTACTGGTTTCTCGCCCTCCCTGTGGCTTATGCTCCATATTTGCTATACTGGTACCTCAGAAAGCTCAAATCTCTGTCTTCTTCTTTCTTCTCCCTCTGCACTTTGCCCCTCCAAGAAACCACTAGAGGAAAGATTCCCCTAAGACTCTTGATTCCAACTCTTCAGTAAACTCCACCTATGGGAAACTAAAGTTAGAAAGGGGAGCATTTTCAGGTGACCTTAGATGTGACGCCTGTGCAGATTTCTGAGGCAAAAGGGAAGCACAAAACAACCTCTGGAGGAAACCTGGGGTGGGGGAGAAGAGTGGGCTGAGGGGAGTGGCGGCAGAGGGAAAACAGACAAACCAGTATCATCAGTATCTCAATTATAAAATGGGACCTAGAGGCGCTTCCTAAAGGGTCGGGTGAGGCCTGAGTATCCCGGCAGATTCAGAATCCAGCCTCGTGTCCAGCACACCGCAGGCTCACAGTACTGTGGCTTCTTTTTTAATTATTTTATTATCTTTATGTATTTATTGGCTAGACAGAGCCAGAAATTGAGAGGGAAGAGGGTGATAGAGCGGGAGGGGGACAGAGAGACACCTGCAGCCCAGCTTCACCACTCATGAAGCTTTCCCCTGCAGGTGGGGTCCGGGGGCTCAAACCTGGGTCCTTGTGCACTGTAACATGTGCGCTCAACCATGTGCGTCACCACCCGGCCCCAGTACTGTGATTTCTAGATCATGAAGTCTCTGGCCCTAGCTTGTCTTAGCCTGTCGGTTCGCATCCGCTGCACATATGATTTCTGTTGATATGATTTTGTCCAGCTGGGGTTTTCCTTGCCTTTCCTCTTTAATGGGACAGGCTCTGAGCCAAGGGTACTTCATCTGGCGCCCTTGGATCCCAGGCTCCACTTCTACAGATGAGCTTCAGAGAGTCTTTGTTTGAGAGTTTTCTGATTTGTTTCTCTTTTCCTACTTACTCTTAAATCTGTGACAAATGTCTCCCCCTCTCCCTAAGAAAAAGCCTTGTCAGATATACCCTTTCTGTCTATTCTTTCCTGCCATGAGTGCTAAAGAGAGATCTCCTCCAGCCCCCCCCCCCCCAGTCCCATATTCCTTTTCACTCTACTGGATGACTTCTCCCAGAAGGCTATTTCATTGCCTTCTCCTCTAAGCCCAGCATCTTGGAACCTGCCTCTGACCTGTGGTGCTGCTCTAGCAATCTCCCGGTATCCACAGGCAGTGACTCACAACGGAGATGAATAGATGCTTACACCTGGAACCTGCAGCCTTGGCACTTGTCAGCTAATGCCGGAGCCACACAGTCACTGGCGGTGAGCACAGACGTCAGGGAAGTGAGGCTTGATGTGTGTTCTGTCTGACTCAGGGACTGTGTGTCCTTGGCAGGTCAGGGAGTCTCATGAGAGCTCAGCCTCCTTATCTGTAAAATGACATTAATAACTTCTATGGTTATGGTGTGGTTGGTAGAGTTAGATGATACAGATAGAGTCCTCAACACACAACACGTAGAGGTGTCTTAGAATGGAAATCATTGTTGCAGTCATCGATAGGCTTTGGAAAGAGATGAAAAATAAGCCTTAGATGCAACAAGCTCGGCCAGCTAGTAGAATGTCCTAAAGAAGGTGCCATAAATATTCTAATCAAATTCTTACTTTGTAGGCTTAGACACCCTCCTCCTATGCACTACCTCACACAACTCAGCTACTCTCTCTACTCGACTACCTACACAAAAGAAAGTAAAATATTATTGTCACTGCTTATTATCAAGATTACCCTTTAGCAGAAGAAAGGTACACAATTGACCAAGAGATACACTGGCAAAAAAATTATATCAACTATAGGGTAATCATTGTCCCTATGACAGCCTTAATTAGAATCATCAAACAAGTAAATGCAGTAAAACTCAAGGCTCACTGAGAACCCACTAAATTCCTAGGTGTATCCCACCACCACTGCCCCCAGCTTGAGGCCAGACTCCATAGACTGATTTGCATACAACAAATGACACTTAGCATTTTAAGAGTTGGGAGAAAACCCAGCTTGTCAGATAACAAAGAGACTACAAAAGCTGGAAAAGGGCAAGAGACTGGGTCATTTAAAGGTGGTCTCTTTGGTCACGAGCAGGCCAGTCCATCGCCTGGGCCCTAGTCAGGGAATCCTAGGACTCCTCATAGATATGACGGTCTTAGACCTCTAACGGACCCCTCTCTCCACCATCGCTGGTCAGTTCCATCAGGAACATCATCAGAAGCCCTTTCAAGGCTGCTCTAGGAACTTGCCCTCACTACAAACTAGCAGTAGTAGGGACGGGACGGCCCCACTCTCGGAAGGGAGGTTGGGTCAGCCTTCCCTGCCCCTTGAGGAAGACGGGTTCTGAAATGAGTGCAGCCTAGAATGTTCCCAGCTGTGACCATGGCCTGTGAGCTGGGACTGACAGGCACTCAGAGGTTATACAGGTTTCTATGCTAAATATGAATAGACGTGGGCCCTGGGTCAGACTGATGTAGTAAACAGTTAATTGTACTTATATATTTTCTTCAAGTTTCGGAGATACTATCTAACCTAATTTAGCTTTCTAGTTCTAATCTCAACTCTGACTATATCTTTCCAGACAATATGTTACCACCTCCATCTTACTAATCTCAAGCAAAAACTAAAGTCGTGGACTCCTAGGAACATAGCAAAAATAGACTTCCTAGCTTCTTCTCACCCTAAAATCCCTGTTCTCACCTGCTCTGTTCCTACTTTCTGGTTCCTATTTATTAAACTTACTGTCTTTCAGACGCCAAGTTGCAGATGCTACTGGGATCCCACCCTGAACTCCATGGGCAAACAACCATACCAGTGCGTCCCGAAGCCTCCCCACAGCCCTACCCTGCTAGGGAAAGATAGAAACAGGCAGGAGGTATGGATCCACCTGCCCACGCCCATGTCCAGTGGAGAAGCAATTACAGAAACCAGACCTTCTGTCTCCTGCACCCCATGAAGTATTTTGGTTCATAATCTCAGCAAGGAGAAGTATGAGGGGAAGATGACTAGAGGACCCTGAAACCCGATTCTACTAGGCTCTAGAGAGAGAAGAGGAAAAAGGGAAGATATTCGTGACAACAGGAATAGGTATAGGCAGTAGTGATAGGTGTAGGTGTGACCATAGAAACAGTGGGTAAAATGCATGTGGATAGATAGACGGTCATAGAAATAATAGTTAACACTCACCGGTAACCTTGAGAGAACCAATGTAGTTTCCCATGGAGGGCATGGGGAAGACAGAACTCTGGTGTTTGGAATGGTGTGGAATTGTACCCCTGTTATTTTGTAATTTTGTAAATCACTAAAAAAGAAAAAGAAAAAAGAGGAAGACACCAAAAGAAAGCGGGGGTGGGGGGGAAGCCTGACTCCTTCTGTGCCAGCAGCTCCCTTGGTTAGACACAGCGGGCAAGTCTCACTGCGTTGTAGATCACTCACAGCTTCTCTGTGGGCACCCTCTGAGAACCCTCTAGCTCTTGGGAGTTAAAAGTCTTTCCTGTCAGATTTCGCCCAGCATGGATTTCGTTTCCAGTTTTTTTCAGACCTGGGGTCTTGCCGCTCCCCTAGTTTGAACGATGTAGTTTGCAGCTCTGTGCCACTGCTGATGTCCACTCCTTCTTACCTCCCCTCCCAGCCCCAGTGCATAAAGCCTGAGTTTTGAAGCCCCGGCTCAGTGTATGAGAAGCCTCAGAAGAAGAAGAATATTAAGTTACATTTCATTCACAAGGAGAATGACTTTGGGGGAAAAAAAATTAAGTGTATTTCTAGGAAATGATGCTTTCGTCAAATCAAGTGGGGTGGGGGTAGTCAGGAAGATCTCACATGACCGTGAGTTTCCCTAACACGACTCTGGTGGACAAAATCAAATGACCTGTTCCCAGTGTTTCAAAGCACAGCAGTGCCGGCTCATCTTCCAGTCACCTTGGAATTGACTTGCAATTGAAAGCTTCCGCCATGCAAGTCGTGGCTTTGCTGTTTAATTATGAAGTGTTCTGTGTCTGAGTTGTTGGGTGCTGGGGTTTAAAGGTAGAATCAAATTCCAGAGAAATACTACCGCAATCACTGCCTCAGAAACAGTCTCCTTTTTGATCAAGAAAGATTTCTTTCCATTGATGCTGATGTGCTACACACGTTTTCTCTTCTCCTTCTTCTTCTCCTTCTCTCTCTCTCTCTTTCTTTTTTTGACAGGACAGAGAGAAATTGAGATAGGAGGGAGAGATAGAGAGGGAGAGAGGAGAAAGACCTGCTTCACCGCTCATGAAGTGTCTGTCACACAATGGGGAGTGGGAGCCCAAGCCTGGGTTCTCGCACTGGTCTTTGCGCATAAGACTATGTGCGCTTACCTGGGTGCTGCCCGCCCCTGTTCAGGGCGCCATTATGCCGGGCTAGCTTCGCGGGCGGGAGACAGACGACCAGGGACTCATGGCTGAGCTGGGAAGCAGTATCTCTTTATTCATGTGGAAGGCAGCACAATCTAAGCTAAGCTATCTCTAGTCACAATGCTGTCCTTCTATATATACTCCCAAGTAGGGTAGAAACAGGATGTGACATAGAGAGGGTGGAGCCAACAGACTGGTGGAAATCAGGGTGTGACTAGGAGAGGGGGCAGAGCAAAAAGACATCCTGAACCAGTGGGGATTAAACCAATGCCCTGCAGGCAGGGCGGTGCTTAGTTAACAGTGGTTATGTCAATAGAATACAGTGTTAAGCAGGGGGGATTAAACCAATGAAACAGAAAGGGTTTTAGAAGCATACTCCCCTTCTGTACTTTCTGGAACTGTGGTGTTAAAGGGAGTTCCTGTCAAGGCATCAGTGTGGTTACCATATATGCTGTAGGCTTTGTCTTTTTTAAATTTATTGAAATTATCTTTATTTATTTATTTATTGGATAGAGACAGCGCGAAATCAAGAGGGAAGGGGGGAAACAGAGAGGGAAAGAGACAGAGAGACACCTGCAGCCCTGCTTCACCACTCGTGAAAGCTTTCCTCCTGCAAGTGGAGACCGGGGATTCGAACCTGGGTCCTTGCCCACTGTAATGGGAGCGCTTAATCAGGCACACCACCATTCCATCCCGAGGCTTTGTCATGTCTGGCTTTAAGGATAGATGTGAAGACAGCACTGTTTGTTGCTGCTATTGCTAAGCCATCACTAGTATGACACATCTTTTTGGGGGGTGGGGGTGGGGGAGGAGTCGCCGTGTTGTCATCAGAGAGTGATGTCTAAGATTATTGTGTTTGGCTGCTTCTGAGGACTGGCATCACATCGTCTTCTAATCTCTACAGCTGATGTGTTCTGAGTACTGAGTTTTCTATGGAGAAGCAGATTTTATTTTTACTTTTTATTGTTGTTGTTATTGATGTCGTTGTTGTTGGATAGGACAGAGAGAAATGGAGAGAGGAGGGAAAGACAGAGAGGAGGAGAGAAAGACAGACACCTGCAGACCTGCTTCACCGCCTGTGAAGCGACTCCCCTGCAGGTGGGGAGCCGGGGGCTCGAACCGGGATCCTTACTCCAGTCCTTGCGCTTTGCGCCACGTGTGCTTAACCCGCTGCACTACCGCCCACCTCCCCGCAGATTTTTTTTCTGTGAGTTTCCTAAAGTGTTGTTTGTTTTTCAACAAGGTGGCTGTGCTACGATCCCTGAATCCGACCTAGAGGAGAGATCAGCAGAACAAGACTCTGCAGAGCTGTTTACCAACCACAAACACCTCATTGGAAAGCCTTCCAGTCCAGGTAAGAGGAAGGGGCGCACGGCAGTGACACATCAGGAACAGCGAGCCCTTTGACCAGGCCTTGCCCCACCTAGCTCCTTGTCCTCCTACTTCATCCTCCTCCTCAGCATTAGTGGTACTGACTTTGACCATTTGTGTATTCCTTTCATGATTCAAACTTTTTCCTGTCTCTCTTGCTTCCCTCTCCCCTGCCCCCCCACCAGAAGCGTCATCCCTCCAAGGAGCTGTGGAATAGTTCCCAAAGAGTTGAGTGGTTGAAGGAAGAGGGCCTTCTCAGTGCTGACCCGCGTAGATGTCATGCCAAGCGCTTGTGTGGAACTCACCCAGGCGCTTATGCAGCTCACCTGCATGGAGGTGATACTGTTCAGAGAGGGGAATCTGGACATTTTTATTACTATTATTACTATTATTATCATCATCATTATTTTTACTATTATTATTTTGCTAGGACTTGTAGTACCTCAAATCAGTTGAAATCTTACCAAGGAAGGATATTGCTGCTTTTTGGTCACCTGCATGATTGCAACCAAAGGATATTTAAGATGACATCAGTTTGGGACAGAGTCTGTAATGCATAGAACCTAGATCCAAAGCAATATGATATCCCCCGCCCTTCCCCCCAAAAAAAAACGTCTTACATGACAAATGTATCAGGTTTAATAAAGCACCTCATTATCAAACACTTTCTTGAGTCTGTTTTATAGCCACAGGTCTATTTGGGTTGGTCTTCTACAATAGTTCTTCAGAGGAGAGTCTCCACAGTGAGCCTAACTAACGTGATCGTCTGATAAAGGGGAGAAACGATAGAACTTTTTATATGGCTTACTCTATTAGATCCACACGGGAGGAGGTAAGTTTCCTATTAAATTGTATTACAGGAATAGGCTACATTAACATCTTTCACCACCCCAGTGATTGACAACTTTTAAAAATCCAGGTTATGTAAAGATTTTTTTTTCAATTAGTACAGTCCTAATGTAAGGTTTCTTTCTACATGGAAGAATAAAAGAAATTTTGATGATTTTGAGTTAACATCACACTTGGAGCGTTTCCTCGTCATTGCAAAGTAGCATTTAGATCATCTGAATATTACAAACAGTTGGAGTCAAATCCTCTTATGTAAACAAAATTCCTGGAAAATTCATCTTCGTACTTAATTTTGAGTTATTATCCATATTATTACCAATTCCAGACTTCAACCACCTGGCATTTCATGAAGCTTAGGTCTGTAATACTCACCAAATCATCTAATGTTATTTTCCTGCATTTAGGTGATTCGTTGTTTTACTTATTTGACAACAAAATTTAGGAAATCTCTTTAGGTCTCTCCTCATGAGTACAAAAACAAAATAATAAATTTGACTAAGTCTTTAAGGATAAAATAAACATTTTTTAGAGTTTAATACAAAGAAAATGAACAGAGGAAAAGAGTTGGAATTTATTTTCTATGTTCCCAAAATGTCATTAGCAAATCCTAAAGCCCATGTGTATGCACCTGACCATACGCACACTATGTTCTCTGCTTATAAAAGCAGTGCCGTCTGGCAAGGGTGGGGTGGAAGGTGGGGGCAGGCAGCACCGCATAGTTCAAAGTACAAGGACCAACTCAAGGATCCCAGTTCAAGCCACCAGTTTCCTACCTGCAGGGGTGGGGGTCGTTTCACAAGTGGTGAAGCTGGTGTACAGGTGTCTATCTTCCCCTCCTCTCTCAATTTCTTTCTGTCCTACCCAGCAGCAACAATAATAGCAACAGCAACAACAACAGAAAAAGATGGCCTCCAGGAGCAGTGGATTCATAGTGCAGGCACTGAGCCCCAGTGATAGCCCTGGAGGCCAAAAAACAATACCATCTGGTTACGTCTGCACCGGTAGAGCACACGTATTACCAAGCATAATATCCAGGACAGCGATTCAAGCCCCCATTAGTCCCTCACCGCAGGGTGATGCTTCGCTAGCGGTGATGCAGTGCTGCAAGTGTCTCTTTCACTCTCTATTCCTCCCTCCTCTGTCAATTTCTCTCTTGCTCCCTCATCAATACTAACAGAAACACTAGGAAAGTCCCAGAGGTTCCAGGACTAGGAGGGGTACAGATTTTAGAGAATGGGAGAGGTTCTTTATGCTTTCAGAGAGGCTTTTAAATGACAATAGTTAATTATGATTATAACCAAGTTACTTTGGAGCTTATTTTTCTTTGAAAACCCACTTGTTAGCACTTACTGTAAGTTACATGGCCTTACCATGCTTTACACCATTTAAGGATATCCAGCTAGTAATAATACCTGACACACTGCTAGGACCAAGTGATTTTGATCGAGCCGGCTAACGGTTGTAGGTCATTTAGGTATTTTAGGAAAAAAATACATATTTTTAGAACTGCTTGAAAAACTTAAGCCAAGTGTAAGAATTCAGTCAGCTTACAAATTTGAAACATTAAATACTTAGGCTAAGAGAAATATGTAACTAAAATCTGAGCAGTTAAAGAACTTGAAATATTAAACCTGTTTTCCCCCTGACATACTGAATCGGTAATGCTTTATAAGATGATAAGTTAACAGGACCGTAGTTTCACACTGCTCCCACCACCAATGCTCGGTGTCTCCATCCTCATCTCCTACAAGAACCAGGTAACCACCATAGTTCTCACACAGTCTTAGATATGGGTTGCCTGTTTTTTTTCAAGTTCAAATGTGTTCTCCACATTCCCCGTCAGAGTGAAACTGTTCTGTAGTCCCTTGCTGCCTTACTTACTTCCTAAGCATAATCTTCTCCAACTCCATCCATTTTATCCCAAAGGACATAATATCATCTTTTTTTTTTTAATTGCTGAATTGTACTTCATTGAGTATATGTTCCATGTGTTTTTTTATCCAGTCATCTGCTGAAGGGCTTTTTTGGTTGACACCGTATTTTGGCTATTGTGAATAGTACAGTTGTGAGCATGGGGTGGGTGTATCTCTTTGAATCAGCATTCTTACATCTTTTGGAGAAGTGCTTTGGAGTGGCTTTGCTGAACGATAACGTATTGCCATCTGTGTTTGTTTAATCATTCTCCACACTGTGATCCGTGCTGGTCGCACCAGTTCTCATTCCCACCAACTGTAAGTTCCCCTCTCTCCACATCCTCTCCCACACTTCTCCTCTCCTGCTTTGTTGATGAAGGTTATTCTCAGAGGTGTGAGGTGGAATTTCCACATGGTCTTAATTTGCATGTCTCTGGTGAAAAGTAAATAGGAGCATGTCTGCATATGTCTGTGGGCCATGTGTATCTCTTCTTTAGAGCACTTGTCTTTCCACTGTTTTACGGGGTTGTTCTTTTTCTTTTTGTTGAACTGTATGTGCTCTTTATAGATGCTTAATATCAGCTGTTTATCTGAAGTATGGTGTGCAAATACCTTCTTCCATTTGCTGGATTCCCTATTTACCCTTACAGAATTTTTTTTCTTCTGATGTGTAGATTTTTAATTTGATCCAGTCCCATTGGTTCACTCTTGTTTTTGTTTCCCTTGCCCATGGGGGGGTGTCTCCAAATACATCTTTAATGTTAATATCATGAAATGTTTCACTGATAGGTTCTTCTATATGTTTTACAGTTTCTGATATAATACCCAGATCTATGATCCATTTTGAACTGATTTTGGTGCAAAGTGTTAATTGATGGTCTAGTTTCATTTTTCTGCATGTAGCTGTTCAGTATTAGTATCTTTCATCCAAAATGAGGTACTTGAAGTTCACAGATCCAACAATCACAGTGACATATTCTCACTCAGTGAAGTGTACATTCAACAGAATCTTATGTATAAATCCAACCTTTTTTCCATTATCAGAAAATTGAATTTCAATTATTATACTTGCTACTGTAATTACTTTTGAGAAAAAAGAAGAAAAAAGCCCTCCTTTGTATTTTATTGCTATATAAATATTTAGAAGACTTTAAGAGGCTAATTTCAGATTTGGGCCCTCTCTGCTCAACAGTTTATTTTTTGAGACCTTTTGTGCCGTTCTTATTCTCATTTGTTAAATGTAGCACAGTTCTCACATTCATACTATTTACATTTTATGTATTGTGCCAGAGGTCTAAAAAAAAAACTTTCCATTTAAATTTTTGATGTGATTAGCTGCTTTTAATTACATCTGAACCGCTCCTGCCAAATAATGATTAAAACACAGACAAACAGTATGGTTGAGATGTAAGCAAAGGAAAACAGATCTACATGAAAACTGCCTCAAGCAGTGTAACAAAAGAAAATCCATTCAATTTTGTGCATATGCGGAAGACGTCATTACAATTGGACGAGAAGATAAATAAGGTGAGAACAGTAGATAAGAGACAGTGGTAAATGTGCGAGTGCAAATGCTGTTTTTTGTTTGTTTGGTTTGTTTTTTTTTGCCTCCAGGGTTACTGCTGAGGCTGGTGCCTGCACTACGAATCCACTGCTCCTGGAGGCTATTTTTTTTCCTTTTGTTGCCCTTGTTGCTTATAGTTGTTGTTATTGCTGTCGTTGTTGGATGGGACAGAGAGAAATTGAGAGAGGAGGAGAGAAAGATAGATACCTGCAGACCTGCTTTCACAGCCTATGAAGCCACCCCACTGCAGGTGGGAAGCCGGGGGCTCGAACCAGGATCCTTACACAGGTTCTTGCACTTCGTGCCATGTGTGCTTAACCCACTGCGCCACTGCCCAGCCATGTGTTTGTTTTTTGCAATTGATTCTTCTGGGGAAAATTTTTGGAGTAAAAAATTAAAATATATAATTGTGGTTCACGGCAAATTTCGTTGGCTACCTGTAGAGAAAACTCAACTAGTTTACTAGTTTACTAAACCACAGGGTTTCTCACCTTCATGTCGGTTAAAGATCAAACTCTCTCCTCACCGTCTCTAGTAGCTCTAAACACGTGTGTGTGTGTGTGTGTGTGTGTGTGTGTGAGAGAGAGAGAGAGAGAACATATGTGTGTGTGTGAGAGAGAGAACGTGTGTGTGTGAGAGAGAGAGAATGTGTGTGTGTGTGTGTGTGAGAGAGAGAACGTGTGTGTGTGTGTGTGTGTGAGAGAGAATGTGTGTGTGTGAGAGAGAGAGAGAACGTGTGTGTGTGAGAGAGAGAGAGAATGTGTGTGTGTGTGTGTGTGTGTGTGAGAGAGAGAGAATGTGTGTGTGTGTGTGTGTGAGAGAGAGAGAGAACGTGTGTGTGAGAGAGAGAATGTGTGTGTGTGTGTGAGAGAGAGAGAGAACGTGTGTGTGTGTGAGAGAGAATGTGTGTGTGTGTGTGTGTGTGTGAGAGAATGTGTGTGTGTGTGTGTGTGAGAGAGAGAGAGAGAACGTGTGTGTGAGAGAGAGAACGTGTGTGTGTGAGAGAGAGAGAGAATGTGTGTGTGTGTGTGAGAGAGAGAGAATGTGTGTGTGTGTGTTTGTGAGAGAGAGAGAACGTGTGTGTGTGTGAGAGAGAATGTGTGTGTGTGTGTGTGTGTGTGTGAGAGAGAGAATGTGTGTGTGTGTGTGTGTGTGAGAGAGAGAGAGAGAACGTGTGTGTGTGAGAGAGAGAGAGAATGTGTGTGTGTGTGTGTGTGAGAGAGAGAGAGAGAACGTGTGTGTGAGAGAGAGAGAGAGAATGTGTGTGTGTGTGTGTGTGTGTGTGTGTGTGTGAGAGAGAGAGAATGTGTGTGTGTGTGTGTGAGAGAGAGAGAACGTGTGTGTGTGAGAGAGAGAATGTGTGTGTGTGTGTGTGTGAGAGAGAATGTGTGTGTGTGTGTGTGTGTGAGAGAGAGAGAGAGAACGTGTGTGTGTGAGAGAGAGAGAGAGAATGTGTGTGTGTGTGTGAGAGAGAGAGAGAGAGAGATTCTTTCGGCAGCCATCCTCTCCTTGACTACACTGTACCCCCAGAGCAGTCAGTGTCAAAAGAAAATCTATATCCTTGCTGGACTCAAGTTGATCCAAACCTCTCTCTGGGCATCCCCTTCTTACCATCAGACCTTTCTCCTAGCTGTGGTGGTTTCTTCATACTTTCCAGGGCAAGCTGCTTCAATCTTCTGTGTTCACCCCTTTCTTCACCCTGTCATTCTGTCATTCATGTCACAGATCCTTAGGGCTGTGCTCAGTGGAAGGAATGGAATAGGAAGCACGAAAGGAACCCTAACCTTGCCTTCACAGGCTTACAGTCTACTGGTGGAATCAGCTCTCGCAGAAGAATCCTGTAGGGCACTATAAAATGCCTACTCTGATGAGTGGTAGAGAGCCAAACACTTAACTCTGGCGATACAACATAGACCCTGATGTAGCTGGAAGCTCAGGAAGTGAGCGGGGGCCCTGACCGGAGGCAGCCGCAGTCTCCTGTCGAGGCCTAGAGGCAGTGTAACAGGAGCTGGAGGAACACGGGACTGGTCTACAGACCAGAGAGGAAGCCCAGTGACGTGGACTCATTGGGAGTTGCCAGCAGACTCTCCCAGGCCTCAGGTTCCCCTGAGGATTGCACCATTGACTCTGGGAGTGATTTACTTCAGTGACTTTTCTTTCCCTCTGGCCGCTCCTCTCTCATCACTTCTTCTCTTGGGACTCACGTCATCGCCATCTTCTCTGGGAATCCTCTTGTGGTCCGCCACTGCAGAAGGCTCTAGCAGCCTCCTCCCGGAGCTGTAGTCTGTGGCTGTGTGCATAGGCTTTGTCTGATCCGAAGTGACATCAAAACGCGGAAGAGTGACTGTGCTGGAAAGCAGGACATGTCAAGATGATTTTTTTGTTCCTTAAGCATGGAGAGAAGCTACACGGAGACATGAGTCTAATTTTCAGAGGTCCTTTCAGCAAGTGGCCCTAAACCTTGTGCCATGGGTTCAGGCCCTTTCTCTCATAAGGACCCCACCCTTTTAATTCAAACCAAATCCTGGCTTGCTGTAATTTCAGATGGTAAGGAAACACTGGATGTGATGGGGGAGCATGTGGTTTGCACAGAAGAACTCGACCATGACTTGCTCCACACCACGGGTGCCATCCTGACCCTCACCGGCCTTCCCAGCTTGGCGTTCCGATGACGGGGTTGTTAAGAGATCCCGGAGAGATAGGCAGTTCCCTTTTGGGAAGGTTCCAGTGAGCAGCGGGAAGCAGGCTGAGGAATCACAACCACTAATTGATGCATAGATGGAACAAATTCCCTCTCATCACCGACAAGTATTGCATTTCATGTTGGGGGAAAGGAGAGATTTGTCTACAAATTAGGCTGGAAACTAGAGAAGAAATGATTTGCCGGCCAGACTGGTGTTCCAGGACTGTAATGAAATGTGACATCAGGCATGAGGAGGGTAGGCTCAGATACAAACATGGGCTTTTTTTTTTCTTTTTCTTTTTCTTTTGTGTTTCCTTTGCCCTCTTCTCAAAGGGCTGAGCCCTTCTGTATGGGTGTTCCATAGCACCTCCCTCCCAACACTTCTCTTTCTGGGTCATTACTGTGAACTCCTTCGCCGCACAGCTGCCCCCAAGCAGCAGCAACAGTTGTTCTGAGAAATGTCCCCTGTGCACGGTCCTGCTGGCTCCGCTCAAGAGAAGGAAAGCAAACTCCACTTATCTCAGGACTATTATGTGAGTGAAAACGCTTTCTGGATGTTAAGGACACTTGCCCCTGAGTGCCGTGGGCCGTCCAGGGAAGCCCTCCTTCGCAGAATGAGTGCTTCCGGGAGCTGGGCGCTAGCGCGGCCGCTTACGTGCACAGTGCACACGGCGGGAGCAGAATGAGTGCCTCTCACCCTTGGTGCCCTGTGCCTGGCTCATTTGTTCTGCTCTGTGGAGAACAAATTGCTTGGGCTGCGCTTTCCTCCATGGCAGCATTTGCCTGGGCGCAGAGATTTGGCTTCAGAACTACTGCTGACCAGCCCAGACTCTGGGCCTAGAACTTCTGTCCCATAGCTGCCATCATCATGACATTGAAGGATAATAATTATTTCGAATCCTTCTTACGTTGGCTTTAACATAGACAGTTGCCTTTTCACTTTTCCTTAGAAGACGACAGTTCCACCCTCAAGTATTCTCTGTTAAGTGTGTGTGTGTGTGTGTGTGTGTGTGTGTGTGTGTGTACTCACACAGTGGAAATGCAGACAGATGTCAATAAAAGCATTGAGCTGACTGCTGGTTTCTTTTGAGGAGTGAGTTTGAATGAAAGAGAATGCCTGGAAGCTGCTGAGACAATGTTTTCCCTTTGTCTTTCAAAAAGAATTTCTTTGGTTTGTTACAAGGCATCATTGAAGCCTTTCAGCTGGATGAGTGGTCAGTAGGCTAAAGCATTTGTGTGATCCAATCAGGTGGCTCAAAGTCAGCTTAATCAAACCAAACCAGGCCTGTGAATGAAGGAAGCCATTTGCTAACCCTTGAAAGAACCACTCACATGCTATTCATTGAAGAACTGTCCTTATACAAAATTCCTTTCTTTTCACCTGCTGCTTTTAATTTGATCGAAGCAGTGTTGTTATTTTTCTCAACAAGATGAAATACAAATTAAGTCATTGATTATACTGGAAAAAGTTTATAAAGTTTGCTTTTATTTTGAAGGAGACATTAAGGAAAAGAATTATACCCCTGAAATCTTATAATTTTATAAAACACTAAAAGAAAAACTGCCAGAGAAAAATGAAAACAAAGACATGACTTCTCAGAACCCTAAAAATGAAAGGTATAAAGGATGAGAAAAAAATTAACGTGTTTAAAGCACTTGGTTGTATTTTTTTGTGTGAGAGAAAACTGCCAGATTGTGTTTTTTTGTTTGTTTGTTTCTTTTGCCTCCAGGGTTGTTGCTGGGGCTCAGTGCCTGCACCATGAATCCACTGCTCCTGGAGACCATTTTCCTCTCTTTTGATGCCCTTGTTGTTGTAGCCTTGTTGTGGTTATTACTGTTGTTGTTGATGTTGTTCGTTGTTGGATAGGACAGAGAGAAATGGAGAGAGGAGGGGAAGACAGACAGGAGGAGAGAAAGACAGACACCTGCAGACCTGCTTCGCCGCCTGTGAAGCGACTCCCCTGCAGGTGGGGAGCTGGGGGCTCGAACCGGGGTCCTTACACCGGTCCTTGCGCTTTGTGCCACATGCACTTAATCCACTGCGCCACCGCCCGACCCCCCAGATCGTTTTTTTTTTTTATGGGCATCCATTTTGGAAATGTTTCTTAAGAACATTTCTTACTACTTACCTGACTAATTTTGAGAACTCGTGAGTAATATGAACAGTTGTTTTGCATTTGTGGAGTTGGTGAAGCTCACTGGCTTTTACTGCTTTGCTCTTAGGTTTGAAAATATTAGGATATGAACTAGGGAGATACATTTCACCAAATGAGTACCAAAATACTTGACCCACTATATCTCATGGACTTTCCCCAGATTTTTGCAAGCGCACCCTCCAGAACTAGTAGAGGAAGGCTCCCAGCCTCCCACTGCATCTGTTCTGTACGTGAACAATAGTGCTGTTCTGAGGAACCATTGCTGCTTCCCTGTGGTAACAGTTGTTTGATGTAATCATCTTGGGAAACGCGGTTCTGAGCTTGATGAAAGGAGGCTTCCAGTGCAGCCCGCCTTTGCTCCAGGTGAGCTGCAGTAGACCCTTGGACACCAAAGCAGGTTTGCTCTGTCTCTTCACCCTCATCTCCCAGAGTCCTCCCTGAACTTGTGAAAACAGCCGCTTCCCCCAGCACACAGCTCCTCTCTTCATGAATCAGGGCCAGAGGATCATCTTGGGACACGACTTCCCAGGTCCACAGGCGTCTCTCCTCCAAAGGTTCACACCTGCCTTCCTCACCAGACCTGTCTGCCAGCCCCCAGTCTTGCCCAGAGGACCCAGGTTTCAGTTGGGAGGCAGACACATGCGAGATTTGATTTTGGCTAAAATGTTCTGTCCCAAAGGAGGACACGTCCCAACAAAGCCCAGCATCTGCTGTGTAATGTGTGAGGCTGGGGACACAATGGGAGAACTTCAGAGTGGAGGCCTTGTTTGGACCCTGTTGGCGTCGGGAGGGTGGGGTGGGTGGCTTGCGTTAACACTCTGTGTGAAAGAGAGATCATAGTGTCTACTGGAAGGATTGTAAGGAGTGTACAATTGGATCATAAATAGGCAATAATTTGTGTGTTTTCCGATGCATTAGAAATCACAAGAATGAATCTCCGGATTCCCCCCCCCCCCCGCCGGCACTTCAAGCCCTCAGTGTCAGGAATCCATTCATAGTATATTCATTTATATCATGGCAGGGAGGTGAGTGGGGAACCAGAGGACGGCTCCACCCATCCCCTGTTGTGTCAGGCCTCATGCATGTGTTCTTCAGCTGCTAGATGCTTCCCTCCCTCCCTCCCTTCCTCCCTCTCCTCTCCCCTTCTGTCTCTTTCTGTCTGACTCCCTTTTTTCTTTTCTGTTTTTGGTCACCAAGCTTATCAGTAGGGCTCTGTAACTGCATGACTCCACAGCTATCAGAAGCCTTTCCTTAAAGCTAGAGACAGAAAAGGAGAGAGAGAAAGAGGTAAAGATAAGGCGAAGGGGCCAGGTGGCGGCGCACCTGGTCGAGTGCATATGCTACAGTGCTCAGGACCTAAGTCCAAGTCTCCGGGCCCCACCTGCAGGGGAGAAAACTTGGAGAGTGGTGAAGCAGGCAGGGCTGCAGGTGTCTCTCTGTCTGTCTCCCCACCCCTCTGGATTTCTCTGTCTCTACCCAATAAATAAATAAAATATTTTTTAAAAAAGATAAGGCAAGAAGGAAAGACACCACCACACTCCCCCACTACGTCTGAAGCTGCCCCTTGTCGGCGTTCCTGTGTGATGCCCAAGGGTTCAAGCCTGCATCCGTGTGTATCAGCATACACACTGAGTGAGCTGCCTGCCTGTCCCAGAAATCTCCTCTTAGACACCTTTTTAAACTTTTTAATATTTCTTTTCCCTTTTGTTGCCTTTGTTGTTTTTTATTGTTGTCGTAGTTATTGTTATTGATGTCGTCGTTGTTGGCTAGGACAGAGAGAAATGGAGAGAGGAGGGGAAGACAGAGAGGGGGAGAGAAAGACAGACACCTGCAGACCTGCTTCACCGCCTGTGAAGCGACTCCCCTGCAGGTGGGGAGCCGGGGGCTCAAACCGGGATCCTTAGGCCGGTCCTTGCGCTTGGCGCCACCTGCGCTTAACCCGCTGCGCCACCGCCCGACTCCCTTTTTAGACATTTTATTTACTTACTTAGCAATTTATTTATTATGAGGTAATGGGGAGAGAGAGACAGAATGTTGCTGAACTCTGGCATAAAGCAGCAAGTGTTCGTGAATAGTGACTTTAGATCACTTTCTGTAGCAGGTGGAACATTTTTTTAAAATTTCAAAGTATACTGATGAGAAAAAAGATGCTAACATGAGGAAAAGAGAACAACATTTTGAAGACTTAATAACGTACTGAGATTCTGGAAGACATTTAGAAAAAATTAGAAGGTCCCCCAAATCAGTCTAAGAACAAATAGAAATAAGACATGGTTTCTGAAGTAAAATAACAACAAAGGAAGGAGGGAAGGAGGGAAGGGAGGGAGGGAGGGAGGGAGAGAGGGAGAGAGGGAGGGAGGGAGGGGAATAGTCAAGCTGACATTCAGCAGGCACAACAGAGTAAGATAAAAAATAGATATTTCTTTTCTTTGAGACTTTGAACCTTCTCTCATATCTGATTGGTTAGTTTTTGATATATATATATGTATATTAGTGCCACCCAGGGTTATTCCTGGGACTCAGTGCCAGCACTACGAAGCCAGCAATCCAAGTGGCCAGTTGCTTCTTTTCTTTAGCATCTTGAATTGATTAATTTCGTAATGAGTTTTCTGAACTCTGTCGTCTTTTCTGGGTCTGTGTCTGTCTGGTCATTTGGGGTTTCTGTCATTGCTCTGTGTATTTCTGTTTCCGCATTTGCTGTGGATTTTGTTGTCTGCCAGCAGGAGGCGCTGTGGCTTAGGTGTTCAGTTTCCCTGTTTGTGTATCTTGGTGGGGAGGGGAGATTTATCCTGAGTCACTGGGCCAGTTCTGTGACCTTGATGTCAGTACAGGGTCTCCCTGCTGCTGCTGTTCCAGCCTCTGTGGGTTAGCAGCGATGAGACTCAAAAAGTCACAGTTGTAAATTGGTGAGTTTTTAGGTGATTTAAAAAATCTTTTTAACAGTCTTTTTGTTGCTACAACTGTGACCCAAAAGTGGTGTATCTCAACTGCCAATCTAATTTGGTGCCTGCCTTCTCTGAGCCCTGGGAATCAGTTACCCGTTCCCATCCACAAGCCACATGTGTCTATACTCACTGGTGGCTTGGGTGGTTTTCTTTTATTTATTTATTTTTTTAATATTTATTTATTCCCTTTTATTGCTCTTGTTGTTTTATTGTTGTAGTTATGAATGATGTCGTTGTTGTTGGCTAGGACAGAGAGAAATGGAGAGAGAAGGGGCAGACAGAGGGGGAGAGAAAGACAGACACCCGCAGACCTGCTTCACCGCCTGTGAAGCGACTCCCCTGCAGGTGGGGAGCCGGGGGCTCGAACAGGGATCCTTAGGCTGGTTCTTGCACTTTGTGCCACGTGCCCTTAAACCCCTGTGCTACCGCCCGACCTCCCGGTGGTTTTCTTTTCAACCCTCCCTCTCTCACTCCCTTCTTCCCTCTTCCTTCCCTCTTCCTTCCCTCTTCCCTCCCTCCCTCCCTTCCTTCCTTCCTTCCTTCCTTCCTTCCTTCCTTCCTTCCTTCCTTCCTTCCTTCCTTCCTTCCTTTCTTTCCTTCTCCCTCTCTTTATTGACAGTCTTTTTTTTTTTTTTTTTTTAAACTCAGACCCAGAAGTGGTGAGGCTCCACTGCCAAAAATCCCAGTCTGGGCCAGCCGTCCCTGAGCCTGGCCTTTTGTTTCAGTCCAGGGAATCTCTCCCTCACCCCCTCTTCTGTCCGGGAGCCACACGTGCCTGTACTCACCTGTGGCTTGCTGAGTGTTTGAGGAGATCCTGGTCATGCTCTGTTGGGCTTTCAGGTGATTTTCATTCTTTTCCTGATTGATCAAGGAGAACAAAGCCGTGCCTGCGGCTGCTGCTCCATTACCATACCTCCAGGAGCCCAAGTGGTTCTTTTTTAACCATCAGTACAGACCGGATTGCTCCCCACTCTATTGTTTTCAACAGAAGAAAGTATAATTTTTATCATGGAAAAATTGAAGTATATATGAAAGAAGAAAGCAGTGAGTGGCCTTCTGCTTCTAAAACAATTCTCACCAATTTGATTATTCCGAAGCAATTTTTTTTTTCTTTCAAATTTGGGAGAACTGACAGCGACTTTTTCCCAGATGGAAATAATCAAGAAGGGGGAAAAATGGCGCTGATATTAAAGTGCTTTTTGCACTATGCCTCTACTTAGACTCAATTTCCTGACAAATGCCTGAAGGACCAGTTACATTACCAACATTTTTTTTAGATTTACCTCTGAGTTATTCTTACTTCTGTATTTATTGCTTTTCTTGATGTCCTGTATTTTCCTTTTTCTTGGATTCATATTTTGAATTTGTTTTTTCTATTCCTAGAAGATAGCTTTTAGTGATTTTTGTAGAAGGAGTTCTTGGTTCATCATTTTTTCATACAATAGGTTTTTCCTGGGGGCCAGGTGGTGACACACCTGGTTAAGCACACACATTGCGGTGCATAAGGACCTAGGTTCAAGCCCCTGGTCCCCACCTGCAGGGGAAAAGGTTCACAAGTGGTGAAGCAGGGCTGCAGGCGTCTCTCTGTCTGTCTCTCTCTCCCTCCTCTTTCCCTCTCAGTTTCTCTCTGTCTCTATCCAAAAATAAATAAAATGTAATTTAAAAAATTAAAAGAGATTATTTTAAAAAGAATAGGTTTTTCCTGTCAAACAGAATTATTTCAAAATCAGTTTTCCTTCTGAACTTCAAGAGTTAATGCTCTTTGTGGAGGTTAGATAGCAAAATGGTTATGCAAAGAGTCTCATCCAAAGTCCCAGGTTCAGTCCCCTGCAGGACCATAAGCCAGAGCAGAGCTGAGCAGGGCTCTGGTAAAAAAGAAAAGAAAAGAAAAGAATAGAGCTAGTATTCTTTTTGTCTTCTTATACTGTGTACTTCTTGTAATTGAAGTTAAACTTCTGCATTTTTCCTTCCTGTAAATAATTTATTTACAAGTAGTATTTTTTTCAAGTAGTCACATTATATACTGTTCACTTTTTTTTCTTTCTGTTACTTGCCAAAACTAACTTTTTTTTTTTTTAACACACTCTTTTTTTCTTTTTTTTGAGGAGGTTAGTGCTTTATGAGTACAGTTTCATTATGCAAGATCCCACAGTTCTCACCCACAACCCCCGGTATCCCCTCTTTCACTTGTAGACACAATTCTGCTGGTACAGGAATTAATTGCTGACGCAAAGGGATTCGTGATTTACTGATTTCTCCTCCCGCTGAGTCTTGCTGCTCACCCTGCTGCACTGCCCCTCACTTCAGGTCTCCACACGGATCGTCTGTCGTCAGACTTTGGCCCAGCACTGAGAAAACTGGTCTCGTGGTGTCTCAGACAAACCTTTCTCCCCCACCGTTGTTCTTTTTCCATTTGTTAATGTGTTTCTTCAACTTCTATCCTTCACCCTTGAGAAGAAGAAATTTCTTCTTCTTTCTTAATGGCAACTTAAGACAATGATAGTGCTCTTTTGCTTAGAGTTTGCTAGCATTGACTAAATATTTTGCCAAGAGATGGAGGAAGAAAAAAAAATCCCATATTCTTAGCTCCTTCCATTAGACTTTCCCCCTTTTCATGTACCGGCTTAAAAGGGCTTCATTATTTTCCTTTGCTATCTTTTCTGTTTTGAAGTAATTTAATCCCTCACTTTTTTTTTTTTTTTTTGTCATCTTTTCAATTGACTGAAGCTAAAAGCTATTTGAGAACAGTGGAACAACTGACACTATATTTGCAGTTTCTGTTGAGAATGTGAATAATTAAAGAAAGAAAACAATCTCTTTGTTTTAATGAGATAGAAAAGTTTCGACTTCCTTCCTAGTCGAATACCAGAACTAGACAGAACTGAGTCACAAAATAAGATCTCAAACCGAAAATAACAATGATTATATTACGTTGTCCATCCCATCCTCAGGGCTGCCCATTCCAGAATCCATTCTGTTATTTTCATAATACTCAAAATGCTTTCACATCTGCAAGTAATTAGTTGCAAAATAATCTATCTTGGGACTATGAGCGAGAGAAGGATTGGGCAAGAAGAGCTCTAACTGCAGTAGAACAATGTGTAAATCATGTATTCCTTTGCTTTGTCTCACTGTAGAAATGTCAGCACACGATATGGACATTGAATGGTATGTGCAATCGAGCTCATCATGCGTAAAAACAGCATCTACAACATGACTTCACGTTTACATGTTGTCATATGTTGTGACATTCCACTCCCAAGTCATTTTAATTCTTTTTCACAACCACCATGAAAAATAGGAGAGTTAGTTACTCATTTACATGGTGAACTCATAACTGTTAAGCCACTAGATAATAGGTAACATGATTTGCTTTGTTGGGTTTTTCGAAATGTTATATTAACAGTGAATTCACTAATATGTAGTTCACATTAACACACATCTAGTGAGAAGGGCAGAAAGCATAATGGTGAGTTTGGTGAGTTATTTCAGGGAATTTACTTATTTGACCAACTCTCACATCAACAAACAGAACAATATCAGTGCCTCCATAGCCCATACTCAGCCCCTAAATTAGCCACTTTTCTGACTCTTAAATAGGTGACTGGTATATTGGTATTGATTTTGTGTGACATGTAAATCAGGACCTAGCAATGCAGGCATGTGTTTTACATACTACATATGTGCTTGGCAGATTTAGGGATATGTCTTTCCATGACAGAATGCAATGCACATGAGAAAGTGACGAAGGAAATAAGAATACACAGCCTGGAGTTTCGGCAGAGTTATGTCTAAGCAGATCGAAGATATGAAGGATGAATACTTGGACTGTTACTGTTATTTCTATCAAGCACAGACAAACTACTCAGTCCACATAGATGACAAATATATCCCTCCCATTCTGAGGACTTTGTGGACAAGGAAGAATCCATTTCCTCCCACGGACATTTAAACATTTAGGCACAAGTGGTAATTTTGGCTTGATTTGGTCAGAGACAAAGAATGGAGAAAAGGTATTTTCAGTAGTGTCTTCTGCTCTGTGTTTGGCTGAGTCTATCTATCCGTTTCCATGGGTGGATCAGGGAAACTGTTTTACTGGAAGAAGGAGGCGGTGTCTAATTTACCTCCCTCTCTTGGAGGTAAGAGTGTCCCCAGAGATGAAGTCTTTGCTGTGAAATGTGCTAATCTCTTCGGATGGACGGAGCCAAAGACTCCAGCTGGTAACCTTCATCAGATGAATTCTGAAAGCTTGTCTTCCCATGTCCTAACGATTGCTCTCTCATTGTTTTTCTCCAACATGTAGCAAATTGGAAGCCAGTGGGTAAGCAGTGACTTACCTGAAGTGGTTTAGGGTCCAGGCACACAGAGAAATAATTCCCAGACTCAGTACTGCCTTGAAATAAGAATCCTTCTAGACGCAAGGTCTATGTTGACGTAAGTTCCACAAGAAAAGACCTGCTTTCCCATTGGGACCTGTGTGTATCCTTCTGCTTCACCCCCAGACCCGCTGAGCTCAGAGCAGAGGAATGCTTACGTGAAAAGAGACTGCCAAGGTTTTAAATTACATCCATTAAAAAACCGAATTATCCTTTTAATTGTTTTTTGTTTCATTCCAGAAAAGATTGAAGTGCTTTTTAATTGAATAAAGTTTTGAAAAGTAGGTACATTTACAGTTTTACAGAAAAGTGTTCAGAGAAGTCTGACCAACCAAGGAAAGAGGATCCTGAGTTGACCTATGGAGGGCTCACTCTTCTTCCACTTCTGCACTCCAAATACACTGCCCAGTTTGGAATCTCTAATCTGTCATAGGAGTTAGGTGATTTTCCCCTCATATAAGATCAGTCAAGTCACAGCATTGATTAAAACTCTTATATACTTATTTCCTTTTAAAAGCTTACAGTCTTCTCTAAGCAGAGAAATACAGTCTGAACTTAGTTTTACACCTCTGTCATGCAGGTCAGGAAAGTGTAGATTATAAACCAAGTCAGCAGTAGGATATTGCAAGTTCTGGTATACAGTGGACGGATGAACATGAAAGAGTATTTCTGTCACACAAATTTAGCTATATGAACATATTGTCAACACGTTTTCTCACATTTGGAACAAAATACAGTTGTTCTGGATTCTAGTGCTAGAAGTCTGGCCTTGGCCAACTGTTACTAATCTGAACACCTAACAGAGTTTGTGCATACAGTGGTCACTCCAGCCCACTATTCTTTTTTGAAATTGAAGTAGTGCTCTTCTGCAGCACTGTATATGTTTCAGGAGTACAGGGTCATACTTACTCACATATTTATTCTCGCAAAGCCCATCACCAAGCTACCTGTCGTCCTTGACCGCAATCCACTGGATCCACTCCATCCTTGACGCCCTCCCTCCCTCCCTCTCTCCAGCATCTCGAGCCTGTAACTTCATTCTGCAGTCAGACCCAAGGGTTTGTTTTGTTCTGTACTGTCCTACTGCTTGGTTTCTTTATATTCCAAATGACATACTCTGGTGTTTTGTCTTGTTCTGTCTGGCCTTTTTCTGCCTGGTATAACCCCTCTTGTTCCATCCATGTTTTTGCTAATGGCAAGATGTACCATTAATTTTTTTTTTTTAATGACTGCATAATGGATATAGTCTTATGGAATAGTTTTGTCTGTTTTTCTGTAGTTTTTTTTTTTTTTTTAATGCTGGAAGATAGTTCAATACTGTGTTGATACCAACTGGTGAGGCAGGTTTGCAGAAGTCTCTCTCTCACTCACTTTCCATCTCCCCATTCCAGTCTCTGTCCCTACCCAATAAACAAATAAATACAATATAAAAAATCAAAACAAGTGAAAATAAAATAAAAAACTATGTGATGCAAAATCAGTTAGAATGGCAATGACATTGAAACATAAGCCTGTCAGTTCAACACACTTCAACTTAAATGTTTTGTGTCAGATATACTTCAGTAACAAGTTTTAAGAGGGATTTAAATTTCCAGATGGAAAGATCATTTTAAATCAAATTTGGTATTAATGTATGTTTTATTTTATTGTAAGAAAATGAAGTGTTTTTGTTCTTTCCCTTTCGTGGAAATGTTGAAAATTTCTTTGTGAATGAGCACTAGTGTGTGTGTGTGTGTGTGTGTGTGTGAGAGAGAGACAGTTCCAATTTATATTCTCTTAAGAAAATAGATTGACCAAAATACTCATTAATTTCTATTACTGCTTTCTATAAATCATCTTATACTTTCAATATCATTTTTATCCACTTGACTATGACTTATTCCTTATTTCCTCAAACTTCTTCAAGTTGCTAATCCAGTATTGTCTTCCTCTGTAATATTGCTACTGAAAATATGAGGTCCAGCTGCTTTTCTTTTTGGAAGTGACTTGGCAGTTTTGTTTTGGGTTCCAGGCTAGAGTCTTTCTCCCTCATCCATTCTTCCTTTCCTCCCTTCCTCCCTTCCTCTTTTCCTTCCTTCCTTCCTTCCTCCCTCCCTCCCTCCCTCCCTCCATTCCTTCTTCCCTTCCTTCCTTCCTTCCTCCCTCCCTCCCTCCCTCCCTCCATTCCTTCTTCCCTTCCTTCCTTTCTTCCCTTCCTCATCCCTCCCTCCCTCCCTTCCTTCTTTCCTTCCTTCCTTCCTTCCTTCCTTCCTCTCTCTGTCCCTCCCTCCCTTCCTTCCTTTCCTCTTTTCTCTCTTCTTGGATATTTGTAATAATCATTTCATCATAGTCTCTAAAATGAGTTTGACCTTTCCTCCAGTTTCTTTCCTGTCTACTAACCATCTTTGTTTTGGGTTTAAAAATTCTCGAATCAGTGTCTTTCCCTATATCTACAGATAGCTATTTTAGGATGTTTAACTGGGCTGTTTGCAATTTCTTCTGCTTTGTTGTTGATTGAGGGAGGGAGAATATGCATCAACAAATGTCTATTTTTCTTCCTCTAGTAATTTTGAATAGATAATATACTATTTAATTTTCATTTGGAAATGTTTTATTTTCCTGGAACAGTAATCTCTTGTCACACTGTAGGATAAAGATGAGCTGAAAGTTTGTTTCATACAAGATTTCTTAATTTAAGAGCCACCTGTTGTTTGTGACGTAGAGTTTCCTGAAGCAATGTAGGTGTCCAATAACAACCGAGTTGTTAAGAAAGTTGTAGTATATATACGCACAGTGGAATATTACTCAACTGTTAAGAATGATGAATTCACCTTCTTCACCTCATCTTGGATGGAGCTTGAAGGAATCATGTTAAGAGAGATAAGCCAGAAAATGCAGAAGAAATATGGGATGATCTCACTCATGGATAAAAGTTGAGAAATATTAAGGGAAAAGGGAAACACAAAACAGAACTTGGACTGGGGTTGTTGAAGCAAAATAAAGGACCCCTGGGTAGGGGAGGGGGCTTTTAGGTTTCAGTGAGAGTGGCTAGCAGAAAATTGAGAGATTTTTACACATGCACCAACAACTGTATAACTGTAAACCATCCCTCCCAAGAAAACCATTTTCCCCTTGTGTATCTGTCTTCTGATTTTGTGATCTTGTGTTTGGGGTAGTCTTGATTTCCACTTCTTATTTCCATTATTAACAAATCTCTTTGCAGGTTACTTTTCTCCAGAACTGGTGGTTTCTCAAGATTCTCAGCTTACTTATTGCAGAATTTCAAGTTTATCTTTTTGACAGTTTTCTAAGAAATCTGAGTTCTAATGTACCATATTTCCTACTTATTTCTAGTATTTTCCCATTAATGGGGAAGGCATTCTCTTCCTGAGGTGAGAGAGGACACTATTTGCTTTTTCACATATAAATCTATTTTCCTTTCCTCTTGTCCGAACTAGCTTTTCTGAATTTGGCCATTTATGTACTTTGTTAAATATGATTTTCCTTATTTATTTAAAAAATTATTAATAGTTTACAATCAAATTGTAAGATTGCAATGTATAGTTCCACACAACACACACCACCAGAGTGCACAAAGATAAATACCAGAGTTTGCTTGCTTCTGTTCTGTTTGGATTTGTTTTTGTTTTTGTTTGGTTGGTTAGTTCATGTGAATCAGATCTCTAGATTCCACGTATGTGTGAAATCATCTGGTAATTGTCTTTCATCTCTTTACTTATTTCCCTAGGCGTAATCACCCCTAGTTCCATCCCTTTTGTCCCAAAGGACACAATATCATCTTTTTTTGATTGCAGAGTAGTATTCCACAGGACATACATCCCAGAACTTCTCTAGCCAGTCATCTGCTGACGGGCATTTAGGCTGTTTCCACTCTTTGGCTGTTGTAAATGATGCAACTCTGAACATAGGGGTGTATATGTCCCTTCAGAGTAATGCTTGAGTCTCCACTGGAGAAATGTTCAAGAGTGGTATTGCTAGGTCACAAGATGACCTCATTTTTATTTGTTTAAGGACAGTGCATACCGTCATTTAAAGGGGCTGCCCAGTTTGCATTTCTACCAGCAGTGAAACAGTCGCCTTTTCTCCACGACCTCTCCTTACAGAACACCTGCGTTATTCGGGCTCATTGATGGAAGCCATTCTCTCAAGTGTGCGATGCTTCCTCAGGGCAGTTTTGATTTGCATTTTTCTAGTCATAGATGAAGTGGAGCATTTCTTCACATGCCTGTAAGCCATGTGCATCTCTTCTTTAGAAAACCATCTGTTACTTCTTTGGCCTACTTTTTTGTTGGTTTATTTTTGCTTATTTTGTAGATCTACCTACAAAAAAAGGTTTTCAAGTTGGCCTTGGTTCACCAGCATTGAACTGTATGTCACTCTATTCTGCTCTCCTGTTTCCTGTGTCTGCTTTTCCAGACATAATTTAGGTTAGTGGTATTCTCTCTCTCTCTCTTTTTTTTTTTTTCAGATGTACTATAAGCATGATTTTTGAATGGCTTGTCTTATTCATTCTGTGGGTCTGAATGGTTTTCTGGTGGTATTTATGGAGAGATTTTGAATATAGATGATTTCCTTTGAATATTTTTCTTTCCATCTTTCATCTCTGTATAGCGTTACATAATTGTCATCATGGGTATATCCAATTTAGTTTCTTCCTAATGTAACCAATTTCAATGTACCTGATCTCTTTCATAATTCTATAGATGCTACCATTACTTATGAACTATTCGGCCAAGTGGACATGCTGTGCTATATTTTTTTTATTATTCTTATTATTTTGTTACTGGGCATTTACAGTGAGAAAAGCATTTTGGCAAGTGCATTTGTCATGAGTACATTTAACTCTGACCATTTTTGGGGAGAGCGAACACGTGTCCTAGAGCAGGTTTATAATAAATCACTGTGAAATCAATGATTCAGAAGAAAGTTCGTTGGATAGAACTGCCCAAATGTGAGGAAAGTGGAGATTTTCTTTAAAATGTCCAGTTAAAATATGTGCGTCTCATACTCCATAAGAATCGCACGGCTGTTTAGGACTTCACTTAGAGCAGGCCTGAAATATGCACTCAGAAAACATCAGGTTGAATAAATGTGGCAAGTAAATTCGGCTTTGGTGGAATCAAATGGAATGAGTGTGTTTTAGAATGAAGGTTATGAAAAAGTGCTTCAGTTTGAGGGGAACTGTTCTGCAGGGTGACTCCTGGGGAGAAGCAACCATGTGACCATGTCGGCTTGTTCGGGTGGTGATGATGGAACCAGAGGAATGAATGAGACTTGCATCTCTGGATGTGGTCAGTCCCCATAAATCATTTCTTCCATCGTCTGAAGACATTTGGGCATGCACAGTAGTTTATTTCCAAAGTATATAAAGAAGCAGAGGCCAAGGGTGTAATCTTGGAGCTATTTAGAGTGGTTCCAGTCCAGACAAGCAGCTGTTCTCAATTATTAGCCCATATATTCTAGGTGCCAGGGAAAAACCCACAAGGGTGTCACTAAATTGAATTTTAAAGCGACCTCCTGTTTAGACGAAAATCTCTAAGCTGTTGCTTCCTCCTCCCATCCCAAAGATAAGTCTCCTGTTGAACAAGTCAGCTATACTTTTGTTGTGGATGAAGCATCGGTACTGCCTATAGAGGACATCTGAAATCCTCTGCTGGGTTTCTGTGGAGCTGGAACTGAAAGAGTGAACCTCTTGTGAAGGCCTCTAAACTCAAAGTCTGAACACAAAGGCACTTGCGCATAGTCAGGTCTTGCTTTGAATCTTTTTTTTTGAAGCAGGGCTTCAGGTGTTTCTCTGTCTCTCTCCCTCTCTGTCTCTCCCTTCCTCTAGATTTCTGGCTGCCTCTGTCAAGTAAAAATAATACTGAAATGAGTAAATAAGTAATGAAATTTAGAAAGAAAGGCTCAGTACCCACAAAATAAGGAGCTAAAATGTGGCTGCAGTGAGGAAACGCAGGCTTGATTCTACTTCATTCTAAGTGTTCCCAGCATTCTGAGGAGTGACTGGGCATCAGAGGAGGCCTCTGATAAGAGTAGAAATCAACTTAGCACAGAGGGGTGGGTCAGATTATTTTATATTAGATGAAATATCAGGTGGTAGAAGGGGGCACTGTTTTAAATATTTTTGGGAAGGAGAAAGAGATTGAGAGAGAAAGGAGAGGGGGAGACACTAGCTTCACTTGTCTCTGCTAGGGATTGAACCCAGGCTCTGACATGTGACTCTACTCACTGAACTACCTCCCTGTTTTGCCCTGTTGAGCAAAGAGTACAAGGTGATAATGAGAATTAGTTTAATTTTTTAATTAACGCTACCAGGGTTGGGGTTCCTGGCCTACACGGCAACTCCAGTTCCTGGCAGCCACTTTCTCTCTTTTTAATATTTGATTTATTGATTGATGAGAAAGAGAAAGAACCAGACATCACTATGGTATAGGTGGTGCCTAAGATTGAATTCAAGACCTTGTGTTCACTTAAGATTCTGTGAATCTTAATACAGGTCTAGGAATAAGTGCTAGCAGAGTAGGCTGTGAAAACATGAGTGCCAAAGAGTGACAGTCCTTTAAAACAGAATCTTGTTGTGGGATATTCTAGCACCCTTCCCCGCCAAACTATGAATTCTAGAGAGTTAAATTCTACAGTCCTATTGTCTGGGTTTAAATGCTGGCATTATCACTTATGGGATATTTCCTTGGACACATTAGCCAACATTAGAAAAAAAAGCCAACATCATTTTCATGCCAGTGAAAGATAATAAACTAGAAACTTGATAGGATTACTGTGAGAATTTGATGAGAGGGACCCAGGCAGTATCACACCTGGTTAAGTGCACATGTTACCATGCACGTGAACCTAGGTTCAAGCCCCAGTGTTGCAGGTATCTCTCTGTTTTTCTCTCCTTCTCTATACCCCCTCCCTCTCAATTTTTCTGTGTCCCATCAAATGAAATAAATAAAGTTAAAATGAGAGAGAAAGAGAGAGAGCATTTAATGAGGCCATCCACGTAGAGTTTGCCATGTGTTCACAGCTGGCTCTTCTTCCCATGGCGGTTGTCATCCCTCTCAAGGGATGTGAACATACAATTAAAATTCTGCTGATGTTTGTTTTAGCTTCTTTATTGAAGTGATTCATGTGGCGAAGGTGAAGGTGAACTCTCTGAATCATTCACAGTGACTTATCTCTTTCTTTTACCTCCGTGTGCGCAGAGGTGGCAGACAGGTCTCAGCAGTTCACAAAGCTAAGGGTGTCTCTTGTCATGATGGATAATGGGAGCATCTTTCTGGAGCCGCAGACTGAGATGTCATCCCTCTCAGGTCATGAGAGCACCTTGAGACTGCTGAGGATTCCCTCCTTGTACTCATTTTCCTCTGGTGATGTGGAGCGTTGATGCTGGAGGGACACGTGTCTGGTGTGGAACAGCAGGAAACATGACAGGGATGTCTGTATCCGTACACGTCTCAGGGAGAGACGTCAACAGAATATCTCTCAACTGCGAAAAAAGCCTGTTCAGTTAGCTGTCAAAGTTCATGAGCTTCTGTCCTAAATACATATGAAAGCTCTTTGAACAGAAGCACAGAGAATTTACTTGGTTGGTCTGTTTGACTGTGGTGAGGTGCCAAGTTGACTGCAGAGAAATCTTGCAGTGTGGTGCCGAGGAGTCTAAGGCCCCAATTGAATGCTGAGGCTACACTCTGTCCTTCCCATGTCAAGAGTAAGAAAGGAACGTCAGAAGGTGGCCTTTTATTTCACACAAATGAATTCTTAATGTTTGATGCTTATGGTTGTTTTTACATAGACTTTTTACTACTTGCTTTATGTCTACAAGGTTCCTAGATTATACGTCCCGGAGTTCAATATCTCCCCTTTATTCTTTCAGACCTAACTGTGTCTGATATATTGCATTTGACATTCTATCTTTTATTATGCAGAAGCCCTTTGATCTCTCCAGAGCAAAGGCGCCATATAAATGCAGAAATCCATTTCTAATCATGCAGTAGAGTGACTTTATGAGTACAGTCCAGCTTAGCAAGACTGCTGAATAGAAGAGTGTGCTCACTCTGGAATGCTGATGCCAGAGTGCATATTCACACAGGCGGGCTTGTTTAAGAAATATATTTCAGTCTGCTTTTTAGTGGTGTGAACGGACATCCTGAAAAACCTGTGCAGGTCTTGAGTGTCCAGCTCAGTGAATTTCAGCACGATAAACACACCCAAGAAACCGGCACTCAGATCAAGAAATAGCACATTATGCTGTGCCTAGTGACACATCTCGTTTTCCTAAAACAAGGTCACCACAATTTATTTCTTTTAAACTTTTTATTAGTGACTTAATAATAATGATCAACAAGATTGTAAGGTAACAGGGGTACAGTCCCATACAGTTCCCACCACTAGAGTTCTGTGCCCCACCTCCTCCATTGAAAGCTTCCCTATTCTTTATCCCTTTGTGGGCCAACATTCTTTATGGGGAGCAGAGGTGGGAGTTCTGGCTTCTGTAACTGCTTCTCTGATGAACATGGACACTGCCAGGTGGGTCTATAACCTCAGCCTGCTTCTGCCTTTTACTAGTGGGGCAGGGCTCTGGAGAAGGGAGGTTCCAGGACACATTGCTGAGGTTGTCTGCACAGGGAAGTCAGGATGGAATCCTAGTAGCATGGAATCCTAGTAATCCAGTAGATGGAATCCTAGTAGATGGAATCCTAGTAATCCAGAGGGCTGGGCGGTAGCACACTGGGTTAAGCACACATAGTTCTAAGTGCAAGGATCCCTGTTTGAGCGCCTGGCTCCCCACCTTCAGGGGAGTCACTTCACAGGCGGTGAAGCAGGTCTGCAAGTGTCTGTCTTTCTCTTCCCCCCTCTATCTTCCCCTCCTCTACTGCTTCCAGGGGCAGTGGATTCGTAGTGCATGCAATGCACTCCAGCGATAACCCTGGATGCCAAAGGGGAAAAATATGATAATAATAATGAACAAGAACCCAAAGGTAGGAATAGAGCAGATGGAATTGTGTGAAGAAGCTTGTTCCAAGGGTCCGATGACTTTAGTGGTTTTTGCTTAAGCCTGATAGCTATAAATATTGTCTGGGGAGATAGTGTCGAAGTTTAGCACGGGACTAGAAAGTCACTCACCATGGAGCAGAGTCACTTGATCTTGAACCTCACACAGAGCGTTGCTTTGCGCTTCCGCCTGCTGTGCACAGCAGTGGGAGCAGCCTGCTTCCACGTGGTGACTCCTCAGTTTGTGTTTAATATCTGAATTTTATTGTGTGAATAGATCACTTTCGCCCACTATATTAGAGAAGGACTTTTGAATCATTTATAAATTTGTGTATGTATAGATGCATGCCATACACTACTACTGAATATTCTCTAAGATATCTTTTGATGAATGTGCATGTATGTTGGACATGTATTTAGGAGTGGGTGATTAAGCTTGTATGCACATGCTTAACTTTGGTGAATAATGCAAATTATTATAGTTTCCCAATGTGGTCATAAGTTTTCTCCCCCGTAAGTAGTGGTCTTGGGCTCTTGACATTCTCATCAGCATTAGCATGGTAAGGTCTTTAAAAAAAATAGTTCTTTGGAGTCAAGTGGTAGCGCAGCGGGTTAAGCGCAGGTGGCGCAAAGTGTAAGGATCCTGGTTTGAGCCCCTCAGCTCCCCAATTGCTGGGGAGGGGGGCCGATTCACAGGTGGTAAAAACAGGTCTGCAGGTGTGTGTCTTTCTCTTCCTCTCTCTGTCTTCCCCTCCTCTTACCATTTCTCTGTCCTATCCAACAACAATGACATTAATAACAACAATAGTAATAACTACAACAAAGGCAACAAAAGGGAATAAATAAATAAATATTTTTTTGCTATTCTGTTGGACATGCAGAGGCCTCTGACTATGGTTTTGATTATCACTTCCTTGATAGACAGTAATTCTAGACACCCTGATATGTGTTCATTCCATTTTGTAAAGCATTTGTTGAAGCTTTTTGTCTATTTTACTATTAAGTTGCCAATTTTTTTTTTTTATGAGTTTATGAGACCTTTTTTTGGTCCTGGTATGGGGTATTTTTTTTCTAATTTTTAAATTTTTTCCCTCCGGGGTTATCACTAAGACTTGGTGCCTGCACTAGAATCCACTGCTCCTGGAGACCATTTTTTTTCTTTTTTTTGCCCTTGTTGTTTATTGTTGTTATTGTTATTATTGTTACTACTGTTGTTGTTGTTGTATAGGACAGAGAGAAATGGAGAGAGGAGGGGAAGACAGAGATGGGAAGTAAGATAGACACCTGCAGACCTGCTTCACCTCCTGTGAAGCGACCCCCCTGCAGGTGAGGAGCCAGCCGGGGACTTGAACCTGGATCCTTTTTGCTGTTCCTTGCGCTTCGCACCACGTATGCGTAACCCGTTGTGCCATTGCCCAGTCCTGGGGTACTCTTTCTTAATAGTGTTTTTATGTAACATTAGTTCTTAATTTTAATGTATATTAATTTTTATTATTTTTTCCTAAAGGGAACATTGTTTGATTTTTTTTTTTTTTTTTGTAGCCTGTTAAAAGATCTTCTCCTGAAGTAAAGGAAGTCTAATTCCAAATGAGGTAATCTGGGATAGAATAGAAATTGGAACTCAAACAGCAACAAAAGGAGTAAACTCATAGGAAAAGGGAGGGCAGAAAGGACAGAGTGGCCAGTGTGCTTAAACCAAGGCCGACTATCAAAGACCTGGATGTCAGAGTAGAAGTCCTAAAATCTTAACTTCTGCCTCAGCTTCGCTGGAAACAGAAGGAAAAGTGTTGGGCGGGACAAGTCAGGGAGGCAGGGGTGACTCCACTTGTGGGTGGACCCTGAGGGAGTTGGAAAGGGCAAAGACAGGGTTACAACTTGATGGGGGCGGGGTACTGCAGCCAAGTAGAGGAACCTGAGGAAGGAGTCAGACCCAGACCTCAGGATAGGGGCAGGGGACCCTGATGGGGGAGTGGACCAGAGTTTGCAGCCTCACCTGTTCTGCAGAACCGGAAAACGGCACACAGTCACAGACAAGTGTGCTGCCTCTAATGTGTTAACCTCACCCTCCATAAAAACGATTTTGAAAAAAGAAACATTCTCCTATTCTCAGTCATCAAGCTGTCTGTCATATATTTCCCAGAAAAGTCATTCTTTAATGATTTATGTTTAGACCTGTAAACCATTTGAAATTAATTTTTTTTCTTTTCTCTCTCTCTTTTTAGTTTTTGGTAGCAGTCAAGAGACACTTTTTTTTTTTTTCCTAAACAGATTTCCAATTGTTACAACATCTTTTATTGAACATATCACGCTTTCTCCATTGAAATTCACTGTTGAAAAAAAGATCAGAGTTGAAATCCACAACAGGAAGGACACTTTATTCTCATGCATAGGTTTTCAGATTGTTGTACGTAGGAATAACCATGGAATGTGCTTAAGATAAATAGTCTTAGGCCACACTGCCAGAGATTCTGACTCACTGCAGATAACTCTCATGCCTGGGGGGCTAGCCCCTACTTTGGGGATTGGTGTTTCGCTCAGACCGCCCTGGTATAATCATACTCTCTCTCTGCCTCGTTTATCCATGCGCAACTTTGACGGAATCCTATGGCAGGGAGGACCAGTTCCCAGGCCAGTTCTGGGAGACCCTGTTTATCCCATCAGCTCTCACATTTGGTTTCATGAATATCCTCTCCTGTGTGTGGAGCTAGTTCACCAGGTCGGGAGCCCAACATTCAGGTCAAATCCTGGCATGACGTGGGAGCTCTACACCACCAGGCGAGGCTCTCTGGGCAGTAGATCAGAGCTATGGCACTTCCAGCACTCTTTCTGCCTCTCTGTTTCTCACTCTGCTGCTCTTTGACTTTCTCTGTGTCTCTCAAACAACAGGAACAACACAGTAGGCCTGGGAGCAGTAGAATCTTAAAAAAATAATAATCAGAATTCTCGGGGCTGGGTGTTGGTACACCCAACAGAGTGTACACATCTCCATGAGTAAAGACCTGGGTTCAAGCCCCCAGCCCCCAGATACAGGGTCAAATTTCACAAGGGGTGGAGCACTTCGTGTTCCTACTCTACTTCTCTTTGTACACATACATATGGCAAAGGCACCAAGCCGCAGTGATAGCCATGATGGAAAAAATATCTTCTCCCTTGCTGAGCAGTTCACCTGTGCCTGTCAGTTAATAGCCATTGTCTGGTTTGCCACTCATATGAGTTTTCCCCTGTTAACCACGCTGATAATTACCAAAACTATTAATCTTTTGAGATAACTCGCTTATCTTTTAGTGTCACTTAACTCCCTTTGGTTAGATTTGTTATGTTCCGGTAGCCTTTAAGGAAAACCCGCTAGTTGCCAAGCACTGTCTTAGAATCACTTCCTTATCAGAGTTCCTAATGGAGGTGGGGAGAACAATCAACTTCTTAAAAGGTGAGCGCAATAGAGAGTGATATATTCCAGGAGTCGGGTGGTAGCACAGCGGGTTAAGCGCATGTGGCGCAAAGCACAAGGACCGGATTAAGGATCCCGGTTCAAGCCCCCGGCTCCCCACCTGCAGGGGAGTCGCTTCACAGGCGGTGAAGCAGGTCTGCAGGTGTCTTTCTTTCTCTCCCCCACTCTGTCTTCCCTTCCTCTCTCCATTTCTCTCTGTCCTACCCAACAACAATGACATCAGGAACAACAATAATAATAACTACAACAATAAAACAAGGGCAACAAAAGGGAAAATAAATAAAATATTTTTTTTAAAAAGTGAGTGCAATAAAGAGATAAAGAGTGATATACACCAGGAGTTGGGTGGTAGTGCAGCGGGTTTAGCGCATGTGGCACAAGTGCAAGGACCGGCTTAAGGATCCCGGTTCGAGCCCCCGGCTCC
Source organism: Erinaceus europaeus (assembly GCF_950295315.1). Classification (NCBI taxonomy): domain Eukaryota; kingdom Metazoa; phylum Chordata; class Mammalia; order Eulipotyphla; family Erinaceidae; genus Erinaceus; species Erinaceus europaeus. Next base: position 2,944,724 of record NC_080169.1, read on the forward strand.
CCACCTGCAGGGGAGTCGCTTCACAGGAGGTGAAGCAGGTCTGCAGGTGTCTGTCTTTCTCTCCCCCTCTCTGTCTTCCCCTCCTCTCTCCAGTTCTCTCTGTCCTATCCAACAATGATGACATCAATAACTACAGCAATAAAACAACAAAGGCAACAAAAGGGAAAATAAATATTTTTTTAAAAGAGTGATATATACAAAAATGAGGGATTGCTTACCCATCTTCCCCACAGGAGGTCAAAGAAACCCTCGCCGTCATGTTTGAGTTGAGTCTTGAAAGTGGTGCTATGTGGAGATGAGGGTGTTGTGGGGAGGTGTGGAAGGATGCTGTAGCAGAGGGAAAAGACAGGAAACAGCCTGACATGGTTGAAGACCAGAATATAACCCTAGGGGTGGAAGCCCTCCAGTAACGTGGACGTCCAGAGCCACTGTGCCATTCACTTTCAAACCAAAGTCAGTCCAAGCAGGAGGACAGAATCCCAGTCTGGGACCAAGTGGTGTGTGAGCCATAGCTCTTCATCCTGCAGGTGAAACTCTCGCCTCTCAAGTGATCGGCCTGGAGGCCAGCACGCGGGGAGCCTTGAAATAAGTGTATCATCACAGCTCTTGGTGCCTGTGCTCTAGGCTTGCCTGTCCTGGCAGGTGGTAGCAGCCAGTATTGAAGTGGGTGCTTTTCTATCCCTCACTCTCCTTTACTGCAAAGGTGAAAGCGAGCGAGAGAGAGAGAGAGAGAGAGAGAGAGAGAGACCGACCCAGAGACCCTCGACTGAGCCTTGTAGGGAGTGGATGAGATGTTAATCTCCCTTCTGGGACCATAGCCCTGTGTGCTGGGAGGAGGATAAGGTTGCTTTTGTATCACTGATAATAAGAAGGGGAAAGACCCTGGTGATTCGGTGTGAAAATAATTCAAAATCATAAATAACTCCAACTGAAAGCCAACTCCAGAAAAGCTAGTTTTGAAACTGGAGGTAATTAATTCCTCATGCAATGTGCTGAAATTCAACCCAGACGTACTTTTTGTTTTGTTTCAGAAAGTTTACAGTCCACTGGAAAGTAAAACCATGCAGCCCCTCAGCGTGGTACAATTTTACTGTGTGTCTATTTTTATTATTTTGCTCATTTTGGTCATCTTCTTTTACGTGAACATGCATATAATGGATTCAGCTCCTCTCATCCTTGAGATTTATTTTACCCTCAGGATCTTGCTTTTCCTCCATCAGCAGTTCAATGACTGTAGAGCATTTCTCAATAAAAGGCAAAGATCTTCGGGTCAGAGCACTGAAGGTAAGTGCACAGTAGTTTGAAATTTTAATTTCTTTGTAATTCAGAAAAAGAAACTGCCACTCAATAAAATCAGATCTTAACCACTTTAAACTTTATGCTTATAAGTAAGGTTTGCACTTTATATCCAGGAAATTGTAGGCCTTTATAGTGACCTGATCTTTGAGGGCTTTCGCTTTAAATCTTCTTTTATAGTCAAGTTGGAAATCTGCTTAATCTCCAAATGTATTTGTACTTTTAATTCTGTACCTTATTGCCTTCAGCTCCCAACCTGGTACCCTCAGCCCTGCTTTCTCTTTGCTAGTAGAGTCTCAACCATCCAGTTAGTAAAATGGACAAAAATAGCTAAATACATATTCCACTTTAAATCTTTTTTTAAAAAATATTTTTATTTATTAGTGGATAGAGACAAAGAGAAATGGACAGGAAAGGGGGAGGTAGAAAGGGGGAGAGAAAGAGAGGGAGAGAGAGACCTGCAGCCCTGCTTCACTTGTGAAGCTTTCCCCCTGCAGATGGGGACTGGGGGCTTGAACCCCGGTCCTTGCGCACTGGAATGTGTGTGCACTTAACCAGATGCAGCGCCGCCTGGCCCCTCAACTTTAAATCTGAAACCCAGCCAACAGTTTAAAAAGTCTGTGTTGCTCAGCCCATGTGTGGGGAAGATCCCCCAGCCTTTCTAAATCTCCATTGTCTGCTGCTTGTCTTTAGGTGGTGGCTGGGTAGGTGGCACGTTGTCTCCCATTGGGATGATGCCTTCGTCTACACTGAGGTGGTGTCTGAATCTGTGTGAGGGAACCGAGCCCCCTCCTGGCACCAAGCCGCTTTAGCCCCTCACCTGCCTGTTTTGCTGCGGTCCCTGCGGCTGACATACGTGACACCTTGGCTTTCCCGGCCTGTCAGTGGCAGGGTCACTCTCTTTCCCTCTTTGCTGACGGATCCCCGTACTGGTCCTTCATCGGCAACTTAGGAGTTTGGCTTAGTCTACAAGACATGGCTGGTGAGTCCCAGGTCAGGCCTGTGGCCCTCAGCAGTGGTGCTCACAAATTACTGGACAACGTCTTCTTTAATATCTCTTTACAAATTCTCTTCTGCATCATTATCCCCAGGAGTTTCAGAGCTTGGTTGTCACTCCTTGTAATGAATGTTTTTTTCTCTTAACACATTTGCAGGTAAAAGTATCGCCACTATTGCTAATGAAATCTGGTGAGTGGAGAAATGCGTGTCTTAAGGGCCAGTGTGAGCACCCTGTAACAGCTTTCAGTTTGTGTCTCATCCCCTCTGGCCAAGTCCTGTTGTCTGACATAGCACTTCACATGTGTTCAGTAAGATAATTTTGAAATTAAATTAGATTGGTTTTTTTAAAAAGTTTTATTTATTTACTATTGGATAAAGACAGAGAAATTGGGAAGGGAGGGAAAGATAGAGAAGGGAAGAGACAGACACCTGCAGCCCTGCTTCACCACTAGTGAAGCCTTTCCAGGTGGGGACCAAGGGCTTGAACCCAGGTCCATTGTAATGTGTGCACTTAATCAGGTGGACCATCACCTGGCCCAGTGATTTTTTTTTTTTGTGAGAGTTTCTGTGTTAGGGCTGGTCAATAGGTTCCAGTGACCACAATTTTCCTAAAATTGAATAAATTTCCCTTATCAATCATCCCATGGTCTTCTGACCCCTGACACCTGTTCTTGCTTGGGTCCTTATAACAAGTGCAGAAATCTCAAGTATCTAATAAACACTTTATTGTCTGGCATGCTGGAACCCAGGCCTCCATGGAGTGCTGGCACCCACACTTTAACGAATGTAAACCAACAACAGCAACCAGAAAAATGAGAGGTTTTTTTATAACGATTTACTTACTTTCCAATGGTCTCTCTTTTGTTATTGATTTAATCTACAATTTATAGGAGAGGTTCCAGAGTGTGGACAGGAAAGCAGAAAGCAGTTGAGCAGGTAGAGTACAAGACTTGTATGCCTGGGGCTCCCGGCTCAGTCCGTGACACCACATGTACCAGAGCGGTGGCCGGGCTTTTCTGTATTCTGTATAAAATGAATAAAGTTGATGTTTGCTTTTCTTTGAGAGTTCCAGGGAGCACTCCTATCCAGAGATTTCACACCCACTCTGAAAACAAAGCCAAGGGGATAGCTCCATCGTTGGAATACAAAGTTTTAGAAACTCTGGAGAGATTTACCCCTTCCTGGATTGTAATTCTCAGTAGAAGACATATGCAGGGAAATGCAAAAATACTGGTTGATTAAGGAATTCACGAACATTTACCATGTGTTTTATGTGTGCTCTACATTACATTAGAGTCTGAGGAAGTGTTTTCTTCAGGGAGAATGAACTTCTGAAGGGTTGAGGGACCAGGGGATGACACAGGGAGGCTCTCCTGGGCAGGCTCCTAGCACTTTCTCTGAGAGGCCCAGATGCTGGAGTTAGACCACTGTCAAGATGCCTTCTTCTTCTTCTAGCGTTTGCCCTTCTTCCGTAGCCAGTCAACAGCGTCAGGTTGAGCCTGATGTAAAGTTTCGAGACCTCCTTTGAATCTGGAGAGGTGGCAGTCGTTGACTATGTGGGTCATAGTCTGTCTGGAGCCGCAGGGGCAGTTCGGGTCGTCTCTGGCTCCCCAGCGATGGAACATAGCGGCGCACCGGCCATGGCCTGTTCGATAGCGATTGAGGAGGGCCCCGATCATAACGTGCTAGGTCAAAGCCAGGTTGACGCTCGCAGGGGTCTGTGATGAGGTGTTTGTTCTTTACCTCAGCTGACTGCCAACTCTGTTTCCAAGAGTCTGGAACAGAGAAGTTCAGTGTAGGCGTAGGGGACCAGATTGGGTGACGAGACGTCAAGCGTTGGACAGGGTGGGCGAAGATATCCGCGTATATTGGCAGGTCCGGTCGAGCGTAGACGTGGGAAATGAACTTAGATGATGCCGCATCCCGACGAATATCTGGCGGGGCGATGTTGCTAAGAACTGGCAGCCATGGAACCGGGGTGGAACAGATGGTTCCAGAAATGATCCTCATGGAGGAATATAATTTGGAATCGACCAAGTGGACATGGGGGCTACGGAACCATACTGGGGCACAGTATTCTGCAGTGGAATAGCATAATGCCAGAGATGATGATCGTAGTGTGGAAGCGCTCGCGCCCCATGAGGAGCTGGCCAGTCTTGCAATGATGTGATTCCTCGCGCCCACCTTTGCTACAGTTTTTATGAGATGTTCGTGAAATGACAGAGTGCGATCGAGAGTAACGCCGAGATAGACTGGCTGGGCTTCATGCCGGATTCTCGTATCGCCAAGCTGCACATTAAGCTCATGCGAGGCCGAGGCATGGTGTAGATGGAAAACAGATGATACCGTTTTTGCAGTGCTAGGGGTTAGTTGCCATTTTTTACAGTAATCAGATATCAGAGACATGTCTTTCGTGAGTGTTTCCTCGAGGATGTCAAACTTGGATGCCTGAGTTGCACAGCAGATATCATCGGCGTAGATGAACTTCCTTGAAGAAGTTTCTGGAAGGTCATTGATGTAAATATTAAATAGCATAGGAGCCAGAACAGAGCCCTGGGGGAGGCCACTTGAGACAAGTCTCCATCTGCTAGACTTGTCACCCAGATGCACCCGGAATCTTCTGTTTTGGAGAAGAAACGATATAGTGTTGGCCACCCATGGAGGCAGGCATCTTGAGATCTTGACTAGGAGACCACGGTGCCAGACCGTGTCATAGGCTGCTGTGAGATCAACAAAGACAGCACCCGTCTTTAAATTCTTCTGGAATCCATTTTCAATGTAAGTTGAGAGGGCCAGGGCTTGTTCGCAGGTAGATCTTCCTGGGCGGAAACCAGCTTGGGCGGGTGATAGGAATTTCTCTGTAAGAGAAATCCGTGACAGAAGCAGCCTCTCAAGGAGTTTGAAACACACGGAGAGGAGAGAAATTGGTCTTGTGGTCTTCTGTGGCTGAGAAGGCAAAAGACAACCAAGCACGTCGGTCACAGCATGCATGTATTAAGTCAGTGTCTATTTCACAGAGATCTCCCGTCGGTCACAGCATGCATGTATTAAGTCAGTGTCTATTTCACAGAGATCTCCCGTCGGTCACAGCATGCATGTATTAAGTCAGTGTCGTCTATTTCACAGAGATCTCCCGTCGGTCACAGCATGCATGTATTAAGTCAGTGTCGTCTATTTCACAGAGATCTCCCGTCGGTCACAGCATGCATGTATTAAGTCAGTGTCTATTTCACAGAGATCTCCCGTCGGTCACAGCATGCATGTATTAAGTCAGTGTCTATTTCACAGTGATCTCCCGTCGGTCACAGCATGCATGTATTAAGTCAGTGTCGTCTATTTCACAGAGATCTCCCGTCGGTCACAGCATGCATGTATTAAGTCAGTGTCTATTTCACAGAGATCTCCCGTCGGTCACAGCATGCATGTATTAAGTCAGTGTCATCTATTTCACAGAGATCTCCCGTCGGTCACAGCATGCATGTATTAAGTCAGTGTCTATTTCACAGAGATCTCCCGTCGGTCACAGCATGCATGTATTAAGTCAGTGTCTATTTCACAGAGATCTCCCGTCGGTCACAGCATGCATGTATTAAGTCAGTGTCTATTTCACAGAGATCTCCCGTCGGTCACAGCATGCATGTATTAAGTCAGTGTCGTCTATTTCACAGAGATCTCCCGCACAAGTCTTCTTCTCCGGCAGTCTTTGTTGAGAGTATGTGCTTGCTGTAGCCACAGTATTTGTTCCCTTCCTTGAGACTCTGGATGGTTTGTTTCAGCATTTGAAGTTCAATCCAAAATGGAAAAAAAAATCAATATTGAGATTGGACACGGACCTAGAAGAACCGTTTTTAGATCATGTGTACCCTCTCACTTTTGGATCTGTGTCAGTGGTGCGCAGGGGTGTGACGGGTGTGATACAGCGTCATCTCTGGCTGCAGCACCAAGCCTGGGCATTCCAAACGGTCTTGAGAATCAGCAAAGGCAGCATCCTGGAAGCATCTTCCTGCCTCTGTTAATTTGGGTTATTTGGTCTTTAAAGGTGATAGGTGGGCATCTGATTTTTTGTTAGCACAGTATTTCAAAGGTTATAGTAAACTTAGTTTTAAATTTTCATCTATAAATAAATGTTTATGGATTATAAGTATTTATACCATTGGGTGGTTCTGGGGCCTTGTGCATGCATGACATCACCCCCCATTAATGACTTTTCATTTCTTTGATGCAGATATAGAGACCACAACACCAGAAATTCCTCAGTCTTGAAGCTCACACCCTTGCTGCCAGGTGAGATCTCTTTCAGTCAAAACTCTCAGTTTTTGTATGGTTAATCTCTTTATAATTACAGCGAGGAAAGAAAATATAAACAAAGGTATTTGCTTTTCTTCTTGTGTATTATCTTTTCATATGAATTCCTCCACCAGTCCCACTTAGAATCCTGATTTTGATAATAGTTCACCCCTATCTGCAGCCCTGGGAGAAGTGCTGAAGCTCCCAGTGGAGGGAGTGGGGACATGACTCTCTGGAGGTGGGGACGGTGTGGAGTTGGAAGCCTTTTATCTTATAATTTTATAAATCAGTATTAAATAACCAATAAACTAAAGAGACTTTGATTCTGATTGGCAGCTCTCATAGAGAGATTAGCAATTTTTGAGGGAAAAGTGAAAATATGATGGCAGACAGAGAGAGAGAAAAACTTGATAGGATATTTTTTATAAAGCAGGAATAGATAGTCTGATTTAAATCAGCAGACTGGTAAAAGGGTCCACTATTTAGGAAGCAGTAGTTCTGTGTATCCATCTCATCTTTATCATTTTAATTATCCAAGTGCACATGGCAAGTGACACTGATTCATGGACTTGGTGTGGGCAGGAGCTTGAAGTCCGCATCTGCCGAGACCGGGAACTGAAAGGGAGTCACAGCCCACCTCCGGTTCCCACACATCTAGGTGTGATCAGTTGACTTGGAGCAACTTCATCATTTTTTTTTTAGATTCTTTTTTAAATTCTATTTTATGTATAAAAAGGAAACACTGACAAAACCATAGGATAAGAGGGGTACAACTCCACACAATTCCCACCACCAGAACTCCGTATCCCATCCTGTCCCCTGATAGCTTTCCTATTCTTTATCCCTCTGGGAGTATGGACCCAAGGTCATTGTGGGATGCAGAAGGTGGAAGGTCTGGCTTCTGTAATTGCTTCCCCGCTGAACATGGGTGTTGACAGGTGGATCCACACTCCCAGCCTGTCTCTCTCTTTCCCTAGTGGGGTGGGGGTCTGGGGAAGCGGAGCTCCAGGACACATTGGTGGGGTTGTCTGTCCAGGGTGGTCTGGTTGGCATCATGCTGGCATCTGGAACCTGGGGGCTGAAAAGAGAGTTAATATATAAAGCCAAATAAGTTATTGACTAATCATGAACCTAAAGGCTGGAGTAGTGCAGACGAAAGTTGGAAGGGGGTGTCTCCATTTTATAGATAGCTAGTAGGCCTGTTTTAGTTATATTCCAAAGGGCTCGTGGCTATACTAGTTTTTTTTTCTTTCTTTCTTTCTTTCCCCTGAGCCTGAAATCTGATATGCAGGTAGATCCAAGTTATTGTCTGGAGCGATGATGTCATGGCAATTTCATCATTTTTACGGAAGAAATCAGAAAGCTCGGTTAACGGCATTACTTTCCACCCTTGTGCTCACTTTGAAGCGTGATGTACTGCCAGGTTTAGGGATTAGCTATGTAAATAGAACTTGGTGTTAACCAAGACCGCTGCTGAAGACAGGCAGAAAACTCAGTCTAAAGCACAAGTCAGGATGTCTTCAGAAGGTGAGGGGCAGAACTGGTTTAGGTGGATGATAAGGTGCGGTTCTTGGGAGGATGCCCGTTGCAGGTGTAGAGTTCTGAACTCCCCGTTCTGGCTGTGTTTCACACCGACAGAGAAGCTGTTCCCTTCTCTGAGCCCTGCAGGTGAGGATTGGTTAGCTGGTACCTGTTTTCAGATGAGGAAGGCTGCTTGATCTGACAGATGCCTTGTTGGAAAGGGCAGAATAATCAAACACGCCTCCGATTTTATTTCCTCCGCAGTTTTACCTCATTTCAAGGAACTTAAAGGGGGGTCCTGTGTGTTTAGTGCTAGTTCTGTTGGTATTTGGGGTCCGTTTCATGTGCTGGCTAGTTAGGGGTCAGTCACATACCAGCCCGACTCCTAACACATATGTCCTATCTTCTAAGCACCTTGTTTTTTTGCAAGGGCAATCTGAATAGAGTGGGGATGGCCCAGAGACTAGCACCATTCACTCACTGTAAACAACACTCCACCCACGTGCTGCCAGAAAGCCTCCTCTCCCCTCGTGAAGGACTGTGTGACAGAATAACCACATGGAATTGATTTTGATATGTGATTGTCTATGTTCCGATGTATTTTTAAGTTTTCAAAATTTTATTTTACTTGATAGAGACAGCCAGAAATCAAGAGGGAAAGGGGCGATAGAGAGGGCAAGAGACAGAGAGGCACCTGCAACCCTGCTTCACCACTTGCAAAGCTTTCTCCCTGCAAGTGGGGACCAGGGGCTCGAACCTGGTTCCTTGCACACTGTAACACATGCACTCAGCCAGGTGTGCCACCACCTGGCCCCTCTTACAGCTGAAAATCAGCTGTAAGACCTCTTTTGAGCACCATTCATATGACTTTACTAGTCACTTTGTTTAGCTAATAATTTGCCTAATTGTTAACGCAAGAAAAAAAAGTTCAACTCAACATTTCTTTAAAATGAATTACTTTTAATGAGAGGGAGAAACAGAGTCAGAGCATTACTCTGGAGTACGTGACACCAAGGACTAAACTCAGACCGTCTAGTCTGTAAGTCAGGTCCTCTGCCTACTGCATCACTGTCCTGGCCACCAAAAGTTTTGTTTGCTTTTACCTTTAGAATTTTCCTTCATTTTACTATTATTTTTTGTCATTGTAATTGTTGAGTTCTGACAACTTGTTTTGGCTCTCTTTTGTATAATGGAATGTTTCTGGAACCTTGGAAGTGATAAAGTCTAGTCTGGACACTCATTCACTAATCCAGTCTTGTTCAGGATTCTGACTGAGCTCCTCATTTCTGTTTTCCAATGAGGAGAATAGATTCATTCCCCATGTAGTGCGTGCATATGGAGAACAAAAAAAAAAAGTTTTTTGAGTTTCAGGTTCACTGGAAAACTGAGGGAAGTACAGAGACTTACTGTGTTCTCACAAATGCAGCCTTCCCCACCACCAGCACTCCCCATTAGAGGGTGACTTTTGTAAATATATTTGTAAATATCAGAATCACCCTACGTCCATAACCTGGTTGGTCCTTGGTGTTATACAGTCCATACTTTTGGGTGAACATCCACATATATATTTTGTAATAGTACAGAGAATATTTTCTGGGGTCAGGTGGTAGGTAGTACACCTGGCTCAGTGGATATGTTTCCATGCAGAAGGACCTGGGTTCAAGCCCCAAGCCTCCACCTGTAGGGGGTGGGGAAGCTTAATGAATGAATGGCACACCTGTAGGGTGGGGAAGCTTAATGAATGAATGGCACACCTGTAGGGGGTGGGGAAGCTTAATGAATGAATGGCACACCTGTAGGGTGGGGAAGCTTAATGAATGAATGGCACACCTGTAGGGTGGGAAGCTTAATGAATGAATGGCACACCTGTAGGGGGTGGGGAAGCTTAATGAATGAATGGCACACCTGTAGGGGGTGGGGAAGCTTAATGAATGAATGGCACACCTGTAGGGGGTGGGGAAGCTTAATGAATGAATGGCACACCTGTAGGGTGGGGAAGCTTAATGAATGAATGGCACACCTGTAGGGGGTGGGGAAGCTTAATGAATGAATGGCACACCTGTAGGGTGGGGAAGCTTAATGAATGAATGGCACACCTGTAGGGTGGGAAGCTTAATGAATGAATGGCACACCTGTAGGGTGGGGAAGCTTAATGAATGAATGGCACACCTGTAGGGTGGGAAGCTTAATGAATGAATGGCACACCTGTAGGGTGGGAAGCTTAATGAATGAATGGCACACCTGTAGGGTGGGAAGCTTAATGAATGAATGGCACACCTGTAGGGTGGGAAGCTTAATGAATGAATGGCAAAGTAGTGCTGCAGGTGAGTCTTTTTCTCCCTTCTTTCTTCTCTTCCCTCTCAATTTCTCTCTGTCCTATCAAATAAAATTTTAAAAAATATATTAAGAAAAGAATGTTTTCACTGCTTTAAAAGCTATGTGTGCTCTAGCTAAGGCGCCTCTGACTTTTTATTTATTTTGTTATCACCAGAATGCTGCGGTCATCAATACTACTGCATGTGGCCTTTTCTCAGTGACCTCTTTCACTTGGCGTGAGTTTCAGCTTAAGCTGCATTTGAGTTTCTCCCATGCCTTGCCGTGCCTTGCCGTGCCTTGGTGTGCCTTCCCGTGCCTTCCTGTGCCTTGCCGTGCCTTGCCGTGCCTTGGTGTGCCTTCCCGTGCCGTGCCGTGCCGTGCCTTCCCGTGCCTTCCCGTGCCTTCCCGTGCCTTGGTGTGCCTTCCCGTGCCTTCCTGTGCCTTGCCGTGCCTTGGTGTGCCTTCCCGTGCCGTGCCGTGCCGTGCCGTGCCGTGCCTTCCCGTGCCTTGGTGTGCCTTCCCGTGCCGTGCCGTGCCGTGCCTTCCCGTGCCTTGCCGTGCCGTGCCGTGCCTTGGCGTGCCTTGCCGTGCCTTGCCGTGCCTTCCCATGCCTTGCCGTGCCGTGCCGTGCCTTCCCGTGCCTTTCCGTGCCGTGCCGTGCCGTGCCTTGGCGTGCCTTGCCGTGCCTTCCCGTGCCTTGCTGTGCCGTGCCTTCCCGTGCCGTGCCTTGCCGTGCCGTGCCGTGCCTTGGTGTGCCTTGCCGTGCCTTGCCGTGCCTTGCCGTGCCTTGGTGTGCCTTCCCGTGCCGTGCCTTCCCGTGCCTTCCCGTGCCTTGCCGTGCCTTGGTGTGCCTTCCCGTGCCGTGCCGTGCCTTCCCGTGCCTTGCCGTGCCTTCCCGTGCCTTGCTGTGCCGTGCCTTCCCGTGCCGTGCCTTGCCGTGCCGTGCCGTGCCTTGGCGTGCCTTGCCGTGCCTTGCTATGCCTTCCCGTGCCTTCCCGTGCCTTCCCGTGCCTTGGCGTGCCTTGCCGTGCCGTGCCTTCCCGTGCCGTGCCTTCCCGTGCCTTGCCGTGCCGTGCCGTGCCTTGCCGTGCCTTGCCGTGCCTTGCCGTGCCGTGCCTTGCCGTGCCTTGCCGTGCCTTGCCGTGCCTTGGTGTGCCTTCCCGTGCCGTGCCGTGCCGTGCCGTGCCTTCCCGTGCCTTCCCGTGCCTTCCCGTGCCTTCCCGTGCCTTGGCGTGCCTTGCCGTGCCGTGCCTTCCCGTGCCGTGCCTTCCCGTGCCTTGCCGTGCCGTGCCGTGCCGTGCCGTGCCTTGCCGTGCCTTGCCGTGCCTTGCCGTGCCGTGCCTTGCCGTGCCTTGCCGTGCCTTGCCGTGCCTTGCCGTGCCTTCCCGTGCCTTCCCGTGCCGTGCCGTGCCTTGCCGTGCCTTCCCGTGCCGTGCCTTGCCGTGCCGTGCCTTGCCGTGCCTTGCCGTGCCTTCCCGTGCCTTGCCGTGCCTTGCCGTGCCGTGCCGTGCCGTGCCTTCCCGTGCTGTGCCTTGCTGTGCCGTGCCGTGCCTTCCCGTGCCGTGCCGTGCCTTGCCGTGCCGTGCCTTCCCGTGCCGTGCCTTCCCGTGCCGTGCCGTGCCTTGCCGTGCCTTCCCGTGCCGTGCCTTGCCGTGCCGTGCCTTGCCGTGCCTTGCCGTGCCTTGCCGTGCCTTGCCGTGCCTTCCCGTGCCGTGCCTTGCTGTGCCGTGCCGTGCCTTCCCGTGCCGTGCCGTGCCTTGCCGTGCCGTGCCTTCCCGTGCCGTGCCTTCCCGTGCCTTCCCGTGCCGTGCCGTGCCTTGCCGTGCCTTGCCGTGCCGTGCCGTGCCTTCCCGTGCCGTGCTGTGCCGTGCCTTGCCGTGCCGTGCCGTGCCGTGCCTTGCCGTGCCGTGCCGTGCCTTCCCGTGCCGTGCCGTGCCTTCCCGTCTCCTTTCTTCTCTCTACTGTGCTGCACCTACCAGTATATTGATCTGCTCACCTAGTGAAGGGCATTATGATGGCTTCCAAGTGTTGGTAATTATGAATAAAGCTGCTATAAACATTTGTGTTTCAGTAGATGGAAGAACTTAAACTTAGCATTTTTGTTCTAGACTTTATTCTTATTGTCCTATTGTTTTAAATCACAAAGCAACAAACCACATGTCTGAAATTTTGCTTCACATGTTTTGGCATCTTGACCTTGTTTGTTTCAATTAAGTTATGAGATACTCCTTGCCAAAACAGAGACTGGGCTTGTTGTGAAAGTTGTTAAAATATAATTGAAGCCTACTGCTATTTTGAGTCATTTGGGATTTTTTTTGCGCCCCCCCCCCCCCACTGGTTCAATTTCAAATTTAATTAGCTTGGAAAACTAGATTGCCATCACCTATAGGATCTTGAAAAATACGTTTAAAAGAAGTAATGTCACACAAATGCTATACAAAGAAACCACAGAATGGGCTTAGTAATTTGATAACTTAATAGAAATATCATCACAGTTTCAGTGACAGCCAATTTTCCCAGAATGCCCATTGGTAAGAAGTCAGTAAAAAACATGAGAGACCACAATGGAAGTTACACCACGGGCTTCAGATAATACGTAAGACTGAAATCCAGCAGCAGGTCAGTTCAGTTTTATACACAATCAGCCCATACGGCCTCTCTCTAAAATAGATGAAGATACATATAGAAAATACAGACTTTTGAAAGGAGAAAGCAGGATGATATAGGGACGTTTTATTTTTATTCAGGTCTAAAAAATAGGAAACCAGCTATTGATGAGGGAAAGATTTTGGAATGGGAAGCAATTACAGAAGCCAGACCTTCTACCTTCTGCAACCCACAATGACCCTGGGTCCATGCTCCCAGAGGGATAGAGAATGGGAAAGCTATCGGGGGAGGGGGTGGGATATGGAGATTGGGTGGTGGGAATTGTGTGGAGTTGTACCCCTCCTACCCTATGGTTTTGTTAATAAAAAAAAAAAAAAGAATTTCAATGTCCTTAAGATTATATATATCTGATTTGCTTTGCTATTTTTATTGCTTTTGTCTATTTTGCTATACTGGAATAAGGCTACATCATTTTTTTTAAATCGATGTAGAAATTGGAACGAAAATTGCTAGTTCATTTTAAGAAATACTTCATTGTTGTATGCTTTACATTGGGTGCTAGTTCTCCCCCGCCAAGAGAATTAGATCAGGCCTGCTAATTTCGCGGGCCCGCTTGGCCCCGCCCCAAGGAAACCCGCCAGAGTAACAGAGTTGCAGAGTTTGAGAGTAGGAGAGGGTTCCTGAGTTGGAGAGTAAGAGAGAGTGCTTGTGCCGCTGCAAAGAGACAGCGGAGATCTGTTTGGTGATTAGTTTGTCTTAGTTTATGAATCGTTGTTCCTGAATAAAGAAATACAGCTTCCCTGCCCCCCCCCCAAAAAAAAAGAATTCTTTTCAATGTATGTTTCTATGAAGTTGCCTGCAGAAGTCCCTGGACTGCCCCCCTCCCCCAAACCCCCACACCCCCCCCCTCATGGCACATGGTGAGAAATATACATTTTCAAAAAAAGAAAAAAGGAAATGATTCTACTATGTATTAAAGACAAGTGTTGAGATTCAAGTATTGTGGTGACTCTCCTTTATATCAGTGATTCTTCCTCTCAAATGCTGGGGTGGGGTGGGGGCGAAAATGAGTCCACTGGATTGGTGAAGTCCTCCAGGTGTGAAGACCCAGCAGAGTTCTGTCAGGAAAAACAAACAAACAGAAAACTTCTCAGCTTCAAAACTTGGTCTTGGTATTGTGTTAAATTTTGGAGTGGCTGTCAGATCCGGGGAAATTTCTGTTGAATTCACCCAGGGCTCATCACATTTGCTTATGAATCAATGAATTCTAAGTATTCTTTGAATGGATAACACTCAATAATTGGTTTGCTACTGAGATTCTTGTCTCAGATAGTATGAGTGTTATACCATTCTCGACACCGATAAGAATGATGTCGTGTCAACCAGCAGAAAAGAGAGACGGCAGACCCCTTTCCCACTGTGTTCATATGATTGATTCTTCTTCACTGGATCAAATGCCAAGCCATCTAAACGTTTCTTCAATACTTCCTTCTTTTCTTTTTCTTTTTAAATATTTATTTTATTTATTTATTCCCTTTTGTTGCCCTTGTTGTTTTATTGTTGTAGTTATTATTGTTGTTGTCGTTGTTGGATAGGACAGAGAGAAATGGAGAGAGGAGGGGAAGACAGAGAGGGGGAGAGAAAGATAGACACCTGCAGACCTGCTTCACCACCTGTGAAGCGACTCCCCTGCAGGTGGGGAGCCGGGGTTCGAACCGGGATCCTTATGCCCGTCCTTGTGCTTTGTGCCACCTGCGCTTAACCCGCTGCGCTACAGCCCGACTCCCAATACTTCCTTTTTTTCCCCCCAATACTTCTATTCAAAGTAAATCTCTCCTTAAGGAAATAATGTCTTTTGTATGCTTTCAGAATGTTTTAGTGTGGGCCAGGCAGTAGCACAGTGAGTTAAGCACACATTGCACAGAGCACAAGGACCAGCACTGCCAGTCCCTGTTCAGGGCACCAATTGCCGGTCTAGCTTTGAGGGCGGGAGACAGACGACCAGGGACTCATGGCTGAGCTGGGAAGCAGTATCTCGTTTATTACTCAGATACATCGCCTTTTATGCATCTCTTCACCGGAAGTGGCAAGGGAAAGGAAATGACTAGGAGAGGGGGCGGAGCAAAAACAGAGCGGGAACAGAACCTAGAAAGCTTCCATCTAAGCAGTGGGGATTAAGCCAATACCCTGCAGGCAGGGCGGGACCCAGGTAAAACAGTGATGATGTAAATAGACCACATTGTAAGTAAAACAAGCAAACCTAATGTGATGATCAAAACAGAAGGTCTTATAAGCAGAATTTAGAAGCAGACCAACATAGCACAAGGATCCCTGATGGAGCCCTGGCTCCCCTCCTGCAGGGGGGTCGCTTGACAAGGGGTGATGCAAGTCTGCAGGTGTCTATCTTTCTTCCCCCCTCTGTCTTCCCCTCCTCTCTTAATTTCTCTCTGTCCTATCCAACAACAAGAAGAGCAATAAAATGAGAAAAATGGCCCCCAGGAGCCATTTGTAGTGCAGGCACCAAGCCCCAGAGATAACCCTGGTGGCAAAAAAAAAAAAAAAAAAATTAGTTACTATTTCGTATTCATTTACTTTACAGTCTGCTTCCTTATCCTGAAGTCATTGCCATACAAAAATAAAGGAGACATCCTTATTCGGTATATTTATGATTCATATGCATTAAAAACTTTTGTTTTGATCCTCACTGATAAGAAATGAAACTCCTTCTTAGACTTGTGATTGAATGAGATTTCTGCAGAATAGCTTAAAACTTTATAATTTTCAGAGGCTGTTCCCCCCCACACACACATATGTCAAGTGTCAAGAGCTGTGAGTTCCTTCAGTTCACATGGATGCCCCGAGACCTTGCACCTCTAGTCAGGATGAGTCAGCACAGAGGACTGTGAGACTCCCTTCAGGCCAGTGCCCACCAAGGCAGCTGGGAACTATTCATGGACACAGAAATATGCCCCATTACACCTAAATTACATGCATCCCCGCCTCTGCTCCCCCCAGGTCAGTGGTTCTTAACCAAGGGGATTTTGCATGCTTCCTCCCTCGTCCTGGGATTTTGGAATGTCTGGAGACAGTTTGGGCTGTCACGGTCAGGGCACTGGGGAGACTACAGAAATGCGGCAGGTGGGGACCACGGGTGCTGCTGAGTAGAACAGCTCCCACCGCCAGGAGGGGAGTCCAGTCAGCTGAGAAAAAGCCGGGCACCTCTGACCGATGAATCTCTCCACTTGTAGCAGCTCCGCTGATGCAGCTTGATGGGAGAGGGGACTCCAAGGGGAAGCGACTGTGTCACAGCTGATTGGTTAGAATATTTCACTTCTGGGGGGGTCAGGCGAGAGCACAGCAGGTTAAATGCACATGGCTCGAAGCGCAAGGACCCGCCTAAGGATCCCGGTTCGAGGCCCCAGCTCCCCACCTGCAGGAGGGTTGCTTCACAAGCAGTGAAGCAGGTCTGCAGGTGTCTGTCTTTCTCTCTCCCTCTCCCTCTGTCTTCCCCTCCTCTCTCCATTTCTCTCAACAACAACGACATCAATAACAATAGTAATAACCAAAACAATGATAAAACAAGGGCAACAAAAGGGGAAAAAAATAGCCCACTAAGTCCTCTGACCTGTACTCTCTGCCCCCCACCACCACCCCAGAGTCTTTTACTTTGGTGCAATACACCAACTCCAGTTCAGGTTCTACTTGTGTTTTCTCTTCTTATCTTCTTTTCAGCTTCTGCCTGAGAGTGAGATCATCCCATATTCATCCTTCTCTTCCTCGCTGATCTCACTAAACATGCATTTTTCAAGGTCCATCCAAGATCGGCTGAAAACAGTGAAGTCACCATTTTTTACAGCTGAGTAGTATTCCATTGTGTATATAGACCACAACTTGCTCAGCCACTCATCTGTTGTTGGACACCTGGGTTGCTTCCAGGTTTTGGCTACTACAAATTGTGCTGCTATGAACATATATGTACACAGATCTTTTTGGATGGGTGTGTTGGTTTCCTTAGGATCTATCCCCAGGAGGAATTGCAGGGTCATAGGGTAAGTCCATTTCTAGCCTTCTGAGAATTCTCCAGACTGTTCTCCACAGAGGTTGAACCAATTGACATTCCCACCAGCAGTGCAGGAGGGTTCCTTTGACCCCACAACTGGAGAGATAGTTTAATGGCTATTAATTATTATCTTTATTTGCTGAATAGAGACAGCCAGAAATAGAAAGGAAGGTAGTTGTAGAGAGGGAGAGAGACAGAGAGACACTTGCAGCCCTGCTTCACCACTCTGGTGAGGACCCTGCTGCTGGGGACCTGGGGCTCAAACTCGGGCCCTTGTGCATTGTTACATGTCCACTCAACCAAGTGCACCACTGCCTGGCCCCTTTAGTGGTTAGTTGGAAAGACTTCCTGAGATTCTGATGGCCCAGGTTCAGTCCCCAGCACCAGTTTAAGCCAGAGCTAAGATGATGAAAACAAACAAACAAACAGGCTTTTTTTTTTTCCCTCTTCCTGATGATAAAAGCAACCCATGGTGTTAAAGAAAATTTATAAGTACAGAAAAGAAAGAGAAATAAAAGCATAATGAAAAGGGGTACAGTAAGCGTCTCCCCCACAACCACTCCACACTCCTCTTCCTCCCTCTCTACTTGGATTTGAGTCCAGTCCCCTTTGCATTTAAGGATGCCTTGGTGCTGCGGTCTCTTATACTTCCTTTCCCTCTATCTTTGTCTCAAAAGGAAAGGAAGGAAAGGATAGAGGAGAGGGGAGGGGAGGAGAGGAGAGGAGAGGAGAGGAGAGGAGAGAGGAAAGGAAAGGAAGGAAAGGAGAGAGGAGAGGAGAGGGGAGGGGAGGGGAGGGGAGGGGAAGGGAGGGGGAGGGGAAGGGAAGGGAAGGGAAGGGAAGGGAAGGGAAGGGAAGGGAAGAGCAAGACAAGGCAGGGGAAAGAAAAGCAGGGGAGAGGATGGGAGGAAAGGCAAGTTACTCTGGTTTGCTATATACCTATGACAACAGCAGTCTTTTTCATCAATATTTGCCAAATAAAGTGGTCAATTAAGAAAGAACAACATGCCATGTTTTCTACCCAGACTTGAGTCCAGCAGCTATCTCTTTTTCTGCCTCTGCCTCAGTCTTCCAGACTGAAATAGTCAGTACTAGAAATGACATACACAAGCAAGCAATAAATTAAATTAAATAAGTAAGTAGACATAAATGGCGCCTAGGGGCAGAAACTGCCAAATATCATACAGTGTCCAGGACAGCTTTCCAGCACCAGCGCAGTGATGTGAAGACTGAGAAACACTGAACTGGAGAGCTCTCAGTCTGAAGCCCTGTTAATGATTCCACATGGACATGTGACCTTGTGAGAGTCTTTTTTTCCCCCCACTAGGGTTATCCCTGGAACTTGGTGCCTGCATGACTCTACCATTCCCAGTGACCGCTTTTTAGAGTTGTTGAGAGAGAGAAGGGAGGATAGAGAGAGAAGGAGAAACGTCTGAATCACTGCTCCATTTTTCTTGACGTGTCCCCCTGCAGATGGGGAGTGGGGAGGCAGTGTTGAACCCAGGCCACTGCATATGCTAGCGTGTCCCACCACCTGCCACATCTCTTATTTATTTATTTTTGCAGCCCAGGGTTCTCGGCATGCCTGCTTAATTGCGCCCCTTCCCATGAGCTCTTTATTTTCACATAAAGGGCGAGAGGGAGAGAGGGAGAGATAAACAGAGAGAAAGGAGACGCCACAGGCCCACCCCGCCAGTTGTGAAGTTTCTCCCTTGCAGACTGCTCCCATGTGGAGGCTGACTCTCTTATCTAGGTCTCTGTGATGATGAAGTGTGAGCGTCTTCACAGCGGGTTCCATGAAGTAGTCTGTTAACATCTTCTGACACAAGGCCTGACTGGTGGGAATTTCTCAGCGACCTCGAAGTGCTTTCTAGATATCTTACCCACAGATGTCTTCCTCATTTGAGAGCTTCAGTTGGAGTTAGAGCTGGAAGACATGGAGTGTGAGGAGAGAGGAAGGACCACACCAGGCCCAGAGAGTTAATCAGGTCACAAGAAGGCAAAGGCCAGGACTTGCTGAGATAGATTGAATTTCATATTTTCTTTGGATGCTTTCCAGTTTCAAATATGCTTACTCCATTGGGCTGAAAAATGACTTGAATTAGGGACAGCCTTTTCTCTGAATATGAAAGGTTGCATCAGGCATTTCCAGTATCTGTGCAGCCTGCTTCTTATTCCTTGAAATCATTTAGAAAGTGAAATGCCGGGCGCATCAGATTTTCTGCCCAGAGTGTCAGGTTCAGGGAACCCCAGAGGAGAAAGAGACAGGGAAACGCAAAGCATTTCCCCCCCCCCCCAGAGGGAAAGGCTTTTTGACGTACACCAAAACCTCAAGAGTTTTCTGCTAATTAAGAAATTATTGGGGGTGGGGGGAGTGGTGGTGCACCTGGTTAAGCACATATATGACCGAGCACAAGGACCCAGGTTCAAACCCCCCACTCCCCACTTGCAGGGCATCTGCGATGAAGCAGGTTTGCAGGTGTCCGTCTCTTATCTCCCTATCTTCTCTCAATTTCTCTCTATCCTATCTAACAAAAAAAACTTAATAAAAATATTAGGAGAGGTTGGCAGGGGGCACGTGGTTAGAGTGCATGTGTCACCATGCCGGAGGACCTAGGTCATGCCCTGGCCTGCACGAACCCACTGGGTATATTCAGATGAGCTGGCGTGACAGGAAAAATCCCCAGTTTTCATAAACTAAGAGAAATATCGTCAGGGCAGAGAGATAGTAGGCTGATTGTGCAAAAGGACTGTCATGTCTGAAGCTTCAAGTTACAGGTTCGAACACTTGCACCACCATAAACTAGAGCTGAGCAGTGCTCTGGAGAAAGAGAGGGAGAAAAAAAGAAAGAGAGAAAGGAAGGCAGGCAGGAATATAGGCGTACTGGCTACTTAGTCATTGCTTTGTAAGTGAATTCACTTGTTCATTCAGTCCTGTCTGTTGAGCGTGTGATGAGCAGAAGGAAGTTAATCTCAGATTCCGCATGAGGGGGACCCAGCACAGCCAGCTGTGCAGCACAGCTCTGTGTACACCCAACAGGAGAGCCCCACCTGGCTTGGGACTCTCAGGGAAGCTTTTCAAGAAGTGAGAGTTGAGCTGATCTTTTTTTTTTTTTTTTTTTTCCTTTTTTTGGAATGACAAACAATAATCAGTCATGTGGGGATAAGTAAGAAAAGAAAGGAATTTGAGGGAGAGAAAAGAACACTTAGAAAGACAAGGTAGGAAGCATGGAGCCAAAAAGAAAAGCGAAGCTAGAGCAGGACGCGGCAAGCGGTGTGTCACAGAGCGCCGCTGACTGAGTGTTTAGTCCAGTGGAAGCAGCGTCCTCGCCTGACTCCCGGATAGATCCATGCTGCCACTACACTTCAAGACGTGTGCTTATTGTTTAATCCCATGTTGAGAAGGGGCAACTGTTTTTTGTTCTCCGGAAAATGCCCATCACCAAAACACCCCTTGATTCCATCCCTTCGTAACAGGCAGAATGACTGAAGTTGGACTTTGTCTGCTCCTTATGATCCATGGCATTACCCAGAATAACAGTCTTTAGAGCAAGATCTACACATTTATCACCAGCCTTTCAAATCAACGCCAGCCGGTCGCTTAAATAAATACCTACTTTGTTAAATGACGTTCTCTGTCAGTGTCCATGAGGAAAGAAAGGAGCGCCCACAGCTTTTGTCTGACATTCAAGATAAAGTAGGGATGGGCACACTGGAAAATAAATTTCTCAGATAGTTCAAATATCAATGCTATGAGGTAAGCGGGCATATTTCCGATTATCTACGTGAAAGTATTTGACTCCAGGGTATAAGTGAGTGTCCTAGGCACCTGGATGTAAAAATTCAGAAAGAAAACAGTTACAAAGTACAACAACACCTATTTTTTGCACATTGTTACTCAGTGCAGTTGGAAGGGCTATGAAAGGCGCACAGGTGGCCTCGTAAGCTCTTCCTAATCTCTAGTGAGTCTGCTTTCTTCTCTAGCAACTGGGGCGGCTGCCCCTCCCCTCAGACATAGCAGGGGGTATTGTGAATAAGGTAAACCCAGTGAGGCTGAGGAGACCATGAGCACTGTCTGTCTGTCTGCTAGGATGATGTGCCTCTTAATGCAAGTCTGTGTGGAGGCACACTGGGGATTTTACATTCTGTGAATTCATTTTGTTCTGTAGCCTCCCTATAACGTGAGTATCACCATCCTAATGTCCATAGGAGGAAACTGAAGTTTACAGAAGTCTCTCTCACTTTCTGAAGTCACCTAGTCAGTAAGAGGTAGAGCTGGAGTGGAACCCAGGTAGTCTGTTTCCCAAGCTGTATCTTCCCGACATCACAGTTTCCCTGGGGTCATCTGAACTTATCTGCTAGAACTCATATCTTAACGTCTTAAGCTGTCAATCAAGTTTCTTAAAGCAAAGAATCTTAACTAAGGCAGAAGTTATTGAGACAGAAAAAGAGAGGGGTGGAGGAAAGGAGAGAGATAAAGATAGACAGACAGACAGACAGACAGATAGATAGATAGATAATCTCTAAGAATTATGACCAAGATACCTTCAATGCAGCAGCATTTATCCATGAGTCTTCCGCTGTAGCTCAGGTGGTTTGGAGCAAGTCTCTTAACCTCTCTGGTTAAGCTGAAGGAGTGGGGCCATGTTATCTGTATGATCCACCCACGCTTCAAGTCTATAAATCTAATTTATTCAGCAAACAGTGAGAGTTCAGTGGGGGTAATATTCACAGGTAATGCTCAACTCAGCCTTGGGCCTTATAATATGGTAGCTAGAACTTTTTAGGTACAATTTACAGAAACATAAGCAGCTTGTCTCAAAAATGAGAAAACCACAAGGGCCAGGCAGTTTCGCACCACATTACAGTGTGCAAGGACCTGAGTTCAAGCCCCTGGTTCCCACCTGCAGGGGGAGATCTTCATGAATGGTTAAGGAGAGCTGTAGGTGTCTTTCTGTCTCTCTCCCTGTCTCCCCCCCCTCAATTTCTCTTTGTCTCTACCCAATAATGAATAAATAATAAAAACAAAGCAAGAATATCATGATTGGGGCATATCATAAACTCTGGAGTGGTAGATAGCTGGAGTTCAGGAGGGGTCTCTGTGGCAGGGGCACTGGGCATCCCCAAGCCTCTGTCCTGTTGGCCTTTCTAAATATGCGCCTCCTCTTTCTTGTAAGACAGTCTTCCCTAGTTAACTGCAGAGATGACAGATGAATCTCCATTTCTTAGATCTGATGCAAATTTTGCAGGGACCAGTTTCCCTGGTTTGGGTCCCATTGAATCAATCAGCAGCAACTAGAGGGTGGAGTTCTGTACTGGGGACAAGGAATCCTCACTTGTTTTTGAAGGTAGGAAAGACCCAAAAGTGGGTTGACTGACTCCAAGGAATGAGAACCTGGCTTCCATTTATCCAGGGTCCTGGCTAAGATGAGAGGTGCTGACAAGCTGTAACACACTCATTGAGCATCCAACAGAATGGGTTAGGAATAGGATATGGAGTTTGACTTTTAACTCTCTCAAATATACTTCATTAAATCTCATTAGTGAATCGAATAACTCATTTAAGTAGCTTGCACCAGCTTTGAGAGGTAATTCTAAGTACTAGAAAAAGAGGCCTGTCAGAGTCACACCTCACATCTCTCTTCTACAAATCATCTCCTACATGCAAAGCAAAATTATATTTAAAAACTGCACCTCTACAGGAAGGTCTTAAGTCCTGACTTCATGTGACAGCCAGCAAATACTTTGCTGGGTCTGTGAGAGAGCTCACCTCAGAGCATGCCTGCTTTGTCACGTGCAAGACTTCAGTTTCAGCCTGACCCCCCCACCCCCCGCAACTGGGAGAAACTTTGTCGCTGTGGTCTCTTTCTTTCTCTCTGTCTCTCTAATTCTATTTGGAAAAAAACACCAAAACTGGCTTAAAGCATCAAAGCCCAAGTGATGGCAAAAAAAAAAAAAAAAAAAAAGGAAAGGAAGGAAAGAAAGAAGGAAGAAAGAAAATATTTTATGAACCAGTTTTAGAGAGATCAATAAATCCCATATTTTGAGACATCAGTAGGTTCCATCTTTCTCATAAACCTTAAACCTTACACCACTCAGCCTGGAGACTGGAGCTGGGGCTCCATTCTCCATTCTCGGAGGGCCTTACATCCCTACCAGCAGGATGCAGTCTTGTTTGAGGGACCGAGGCACTTGGCACTATGGGAGATTTCCTTTTGTGACACTTAGCTCAAACATGTTCTGTTCTGCTTGACAGATCTGTTTATGGACTACTTCCTTCCAGCCCCAACACGGAGACCCATGCCCACATTTCACAAACTATTGAAAACATGAGCGCTCTCTTTTGTGTGTTTGTATGTGTGTGGCATCTAACCATTTATTTTGATTATCACATCTTTGGAAAAGCATTCAAAATAGAAAATGGCAGCTTTGGGGGATTCTGACTGGGCCCTGAGTAAACTAGATCTATAATCTGAAACATATTCGCATTATGCAGGAATGATGACCGTGGTCTGTTGCCATGATTTTTTTTTTCACAGTACTTGAAAGATTCATTTTTCTGTTTTCAGGCTATTCTGTTTTGATTTCTGTTTTCCATAGACAGTAGCAGACACTCACCTCACTTAATCATTCATGACCTTCCCTCACTGTTTTTATTTTGGCTACAAAACTTTCTCCTTCTCCAAAAATACCCTTCTGAGCACTCAGCATCCTCCCCACAGTCTTTTGTTAAACCGACATTCTTACAGTTATGAAACACTCCACGGAGCATTTTATCATTTGATCTTTTCCTAAACCCTGTGAAACAGTTCTTGTTCTGAACTGCACTTGGCAGCTGAGGACACCGGACTTCAGAGAGCTGAAAGTCACATGTGGCAGGGTTGGCACCCAGCATTTAAGCTACAAAGTCTGTGCTACTCAATATTCCATTCACTCATATAATCCATCCATCCATCCATCCGTCCACTCATCGAGTTTAGAATCCTAAATATAGCAAGTGGATTAAGAAAATAATAAGGTGTGTTGCTACCTCTTGATGCTCTAGAGCCTCACAGAAAGTACGTGAAATGTGTTCAGTGTTCTGTTAGGTGCGGACACGTGGAGTTTGCTCTAGGAGGAAGCCATGGTTGTATGTGATAAGGCTGCTCTTGACTTTCCACGCACTCACAGGTATTTGCTCATGTATCACGCTTGGCCTGTTGCTTTTTCTGGTGAAAGCCAAAATCAAAGTAATGGCTGAAGCACTGAGAGGGAGGGGACTTGTCAACTCCTTCATTCGGCCCGGGTGACAGTGTGCCAGCCACAGTGTTGTGCTGATGAGCGCACACACTCACACACACACACACACACATACACAGAGACACAGAAACACACACACAGACACACACACAGACACACACATACAGACACACATACACACAGACACACACTCACACACACACAGACACATACACACATACACACACAGACACACACTCACATACACAGACACACACACACAGACACACACACACAGACACATACACACACAGACACACACACAGACACACACACAGACACACTCACACACACAGACACACTCACACAGACACACACACACAGACACAGATACACATACTCGCACACACAGACACACACACTCACACACACAGACACACACACACTCACACACACACAGACACACACTCACTCACACAGACACACACACAGATACACACACTCAGACACACAGACACACACACTCACACTCACACACATAGACACACACACAGACACACACACAGACACACACACTCACACACACAGACACACACACAGACACACACACAGACACACACACTCACACACACAGACACACACACTCACACACAGACACACACACAGATACACACTCGGACACACAGACACACACACACACTCACACACAGACACACACTCACACACATAGACACACACACAGACACACACACAGACACACTCACACACACAGACACACTCACACACACAGACACACACACACACTCACACACACAGACACACACACACACACAGACACACACACTCACACACACAGGCACACACACACACAGATACACACTCACTCACATACACAGTCACACACATAGACACACACAGACACACTCACACACACACACAGACACACACACACAGACACACACACTCACACACACTCACACACACAGACACACACACACAGACACACACACTCACACACACAGACACACACACACAGACACACACACTCACACACACAGACACACACAGACACACACACTCACACACACAGACACACACACAGTCACACACATAGACACACACACAGACACACACACTCACACACACAGACACACACACACAGACACACACACACAGACACAGATACACATACTCGCACACACAGACACACACACTCACACACACAGACACACACACACTCACACACACACAGACACACACTCACTCACACAGACACACACACAGATACACACACTCAGACACACAGACACACACACTCACACTCACACACATAGACACACACACAGACACACACACAGACACACACACTCACACACACAGACACACACACAGACACACACACAGACACACACACTCACACACACAGACACACACACTCACACACAGACACACACACAGATACACACTCGGACACACAGACACACACACACACTCACACACAGACACACACTCACACACATAGACACACACACAGACACACACACAGACACACTCACACACACAGACACACTCACACACACAGACACACACACACACTCACACACACAGACACACACACACACACAGACACACACACTCACACACACAGGCACACACACACACAGATACACACTCACTCACATACACAGTCACACACATAGACACACACAGACACACTCACACACACACACAGACACACACACACAGACACACACACTCACACACACTCACACACACAGACACACACACACAGACACACACACTCACACACACAGACACACACAATCACACACACAGACACACACACACAGACACACACACTCACACACACAGACACACACAGGCACACACACTCACACACACAGACACACACACAGTCACACACATAGACACACACACAGACACACACACTCACACACACAGACACACACACACAGACACACACACACCGTGCTTTGATTTCCCTTTGCCTTTCATTCAGGCTTGTTCTCAATGGCTGCTTGTTTTGTCTCTCACAGAAAAGAAAATCATGTTTATCTCCTTTCTGTTATTGCCGTGAGCCAACAAACTTGTGATAAAGGACGGGAACAAAAGAGCCAGGTGAGCAAGACATTGACCTTCAGTGAAATGTATAGAGAGGGTATCAAAATGCCTATGAAAATAAAAACTATTCAAAACAGTTTAGGTTAAATCAGTTTGTTAATCCTATGTCATCTCTGGGGCTTCACCAGGATAACAGTTAAAGAGACAGAGAGAGAGAGGGAGAGACCACAGCACCGAAGCTTTCTTTAGTGTGGTGAGGACTAGGTTAAAAGAAAATATATTTTAAAGAAAGGGAAAATGAGAAGCTAGGCAGTGGTGCTTCTGGTGGAATGCACACATTACTTTGGGCAGGGACCTGGGTTCAAGCTCCTACTTCCCACCTGCAGCAGGGGAGCCTCACTGGTAGTGAAGCAGTGTTACAGGTGTCTCTCTTCCTCTCTGTCTCCCCTTCCCCCTTT
Source organism: Erinaceus europaeus (assembly GCF_950295315.1). Lineage (NCBI taxonomy): Eukaryota > Metazoa > Chordata > Mammalia > Eulipotyphla > Erinaceidae > Erinaceus > Erinaceus europaeus. Next base: position 2,971,568 of record NC_080169.1, read on the forward strand.
CAATGTCACTCTGTTCTATCAAATACATAAACAGATTTTAAAAGCAAAATTCCTATCAATATACATGTCATTGGGGAAAAAAGTGTGCAGACTTTAAGATGAGAAGATTATAGTGACATACAGAGCCGTCTGTGAGCCTGAGGCAGCTTGATATTTTCCTGGTATTCTGAATCAATGGGCCTTCCCAAGAAACCTCTCTCTCTCTCTCTCTCTCTCTCTCTCCAGCATGGTTCACTGATCCTAACTACCCCCAACTTTGGAAAACCGAATTTGTGACTGATCAAAGGAAACTGAAACCTCTAGGAAATGCGTCTGAGGTTTTCCTATAGCAAGTGGCCACTCTTGAGACGCAGAAGACAAGAGGAATGATGGTTTCTTCGGTCTCAGAAGACTGCAAGAAAGCTTGTGGTGTCTCCAGAGGAGGCAAAAAAGTAAGCAAATAAAAGTCAGTGTTGAATATTTTTTTCCTTTATGAATTCATGTGTGATCTCCAAAAGGTTTGCTTCACCCCCCCACTATCCACACTTAACAGTTGAATTAATGTTGTGTTAATGATAAATATATCGATTTATTTATAATAACCTTGTGATGGATTTTGAATTGTCATGGAGAAGTTGTCCAGGGTGTTCATTTCTCAGCTGGGAGCCCCTAAGTAGCTTTCTGATACTCCCAGGAAGGAGTGGCTGTTTTCCTGCAGACTCACATGCGAGCGGGGTCCAGCACCTTTATGGCAATGACCCGTTGTAGCCATCCCTGTCTTCTTAGCCATAATCTATGAATCCTGTCTGGGAAGGATTAGCCAAGCCAAGTGTGGTCAGTCACTCTTCTGTATCTTTGGCTCAGCCAAGCCTCATGCCTGACCTTGCAATACAGAATTCCTTCCTGGCTGGTGAATTCAAGCCACAGAACCCCAGTCCCATCTCCAGTCTGTCCAGCTGGGTCTCTGCAGTATCTCTTGGCAGATCTGTGGGGTTGACCTCTGTACATACCATAGTGATCTTCGCATTTTGCCCTCTTGTGCAAACCATCGTTCCACTGCTGCTTCACAAATCTTCATGGGGATTTTATAGAGAAACTGTATTTTCTATAGTTGAACTATAGTTCTGCACTAGGTTCATGCATTGGGAGAGAAGACTTACTTTTTGTTTTTCCTTTATTGAGGGTTTAATGTTTACAGTCGACAGTAAATACGATAGTTTGTACATGCATGACATCTCCTACTTTTCTGCATAGCAATACAACCCCCACTGGGTCTTCTGCCATCATGTTCCAGGACCTGAACTCTCTCTCCCATCCACTCCAGAGTCTTTTACTTTGGTGCAATGCACCAGTTCCAGTCCAACTTCTGCTTAGTGTTTTCTCATCTTGTTTTTCAACTTCTGTCTGTGAGTGGATCATCCCATATTCATCCTTCTGTTTCTGAGGTATCTCACTTCACATGATTTCTTCAAGCTCCATCCAAGATGAGGTGAAGAAGGTAAAGTCACCATTTTTAATATCTGAGTAGTATTCCATTGTGTATATATAGACCACAACTTGCTCAGCCACTCATCTGCTGTTGGACACCTGGGTTGCTTCCAGGTTTTGGCTGTTACAAATTGTGCAGCTATGAACATATGTGTACACAGATCTTTTTGGATGGGTGTGTTGGGTTCCTTAGGATCTATCCCCAGGAGGGGAATTGCAGGGTCATAGGGTAGGTCCATTTCTAGCCTTCTGAGAGTTCTCCAGACTGTTCTCCACAGAGGTTGGACCCATTGACATTCCCACCAGCAGTTCAGGAGGGTTCCTTTGTTCCCACAACATCCCCAGCATTTGTTGCTGTTCCCTTTTCTGATGTGTGACATTCTCACAGGAGTGAAATGGTTGGTATCTCATTGTTGTCTTTATTTGCATTTCTCTGACAATCAATGACTTGGAGCATTTTTTCTTATGTTTGTCATATCTCTTCTTTGATGAATATTCTGTTTATGTTGAGAGAGAAGACTAAATCAGGAGTCTATAGAAAATTCAGCGTGGCTTCCTGTTTTTTTAATATATGTGTGTGCTTAAAAATCATTAATGAATTTTTATTGCTATGTTAAGGCTACTGTTGATTTTATAAATAACAGTGAAGTATAGTCTTCTAGAAAAACAAGAATGAGTGAGTCAGGTGGTGGCAAAGCGGGTTAAGTGCACGTGGTGCAAAGCGCAAGGACCGGCTTAAGGATCCTGGTTCGAGCCCCGGCTCCCCACTTGCAGAGGAGACCCTTCCTAAGGTCTGTGAGAATCTTTCCTCCTGGGCATGTATGTCTCATAAAGGGCAGTATGAAATAGCAGATCTAATGTCAAATTTGTTTATGTGCTTACTAACTGCACCTTGAACAAATTACTTAATTTCTCTGAGCCTCAATTATCTGTTATCTCTGTAAGATGAATAGAGTAATTCCCTGGTCACAAGGTTGTTATAAGGATCAAAGAAAATAACTTGGGGGCTGGGAGGTGGTGCACCTTGTTGAGGGCACATGCCACAGGGGCTGGTAGAAAGAAAGCTTCATGAGCTGAGGCACCTCTCTAGCTACCTGTCTCCTACTTCCCTCTCCATTTCCCTGTTCATATAATGTAATGTAATAATATAATATGCTCACAAACCCTCTTTTTAAATAAGAAAATAATGGGATGTAATTAACTTCTTCACACTCTGTAGCTATCTCTAAATGATGATGTTCTGGGAGAAAGGAGTAATTGACTAACCAGATAGTTGTGAGTTATAAACAAGTGTGTGTGTGTGTGTGTGTGTGTGTGTGTGTGTGTGTGTGTTAAAAAGGAGATAATATTCCAAAGAAACTAAGCCAGAAGTCTAACTTTCTTTGTTTAGCAGTATTTACTTTGCCATGGTATGGTATCCCATGTAGTGCTGGGAGTGGAGCCCGGGTAGATAACGTGTGTGCTCTGTTGCATGACCTATTTATGCATGGTGGCTCAGCGCTCTGGTGTCTCTCCTCTTCTCGTCTCTGTACCTATCCCTGCCACCAATTAAAAAAAAAGAAAGAAAGAAAATAGTGGGATAGAGAGACCCATTAGTGGCACTGCCCATATGTGATCCCTGGATTGATTCCCTAGTGCTGCCCAAGTTTAAAAAAGAAATCACCTTCAATTTTTCTTTTCATTTACATCCAACTTTGCTATTTTAGTCCGGGCCATTCTCTTGCGAACTTGTAGCATTGTCCTGAATGTGTACTGTGTTCTGTGATCACACATCTTAAACAGCTAGAATCTGAGGGCAGTGAGCTGGTTCTGATTAAGAACATTGCCTGTTTTTAAAATCATCTTTCCAATTTGATAAGTCAAAATAGAGTTCAAGAAACTTGGATGCATTTAAGGAGTGTTTGGCAAAGAGCCACCTCTTCCACTTTGGAACAGACCATGTACAAAGAAGACACTTGTCTCAGATACCCCCTTGCTTTGTGCCAGGTCTCTGCACAGAGAAAGGCATTATTCAGATTCTACTAGCTTTGGGGGTGGGTCTCATTTTCCTGCATAGCTCAACCCTGATGATTCTGAATCAGGAGTATCTGAAATACATGTGAAAGTCATTCAGAGTCCCACTGTCTCCTTTATAACCACCAATTTCCATTGCCCTTCACATCCAACTATTTTAAGAGTCAAAGGGAAAAATGAAATACCTAGATAGGAAATTGGCCTTTTGCTTTCACTTGACAAGACCCTATAGAATCAGGAACCATTACTGATGGCAGTTAAAGGCAGTTAAAAGCAGAGGACCAGGAAGTGAAGCCAGAGAAGGAGAGGTGTGAACTCAAGAGCCAGTGGGCCTGGACTTCCATCCTGGCTTGTCTTAACTAGTCCAGCATTGGACCACTTACTGAGACTGTCTACTTTCCTCGGAGCTCACAGAGAATACTAACATAATCAGAAACTGATCATTCACTTGTAACTAATATGTTCAGATAGTTTTTTGAAAAGGTTACTTTGAAATACTCGTTGGAAGACAATACTTTAAATACATAGTCTGTTCAAATATTGGTTACTTGCAGCATTTTAAAGGCATTTAAAACAAAAAGAACACTGTTTAAACTTTTTGTTTTGTGATTTCTAAGATTATTTAGCAACTCTGAATGTCCTTAAAGGCTTTGATTGCTTTTGAGGGTCTTTATATTCCTTATTTTCAGAAGCTCATGATCACAAAGTTAGAAATAATGGCTAAGGAAAGCTGAGGAACAACAAACCTAAAAGTAATAAAGACAAGACATCAGTAAGGCGACGGTCCGAGCAAGTATTTCTGGAAAACACATGGCCCAATACCGAGATCTCATCTTCTTTGCCCATGTCTATTTGCCTTTATATAAGCATTTTAGTGCCATATTTTTAAGTTTATTATATTGATCCTTTATCTCACAGTCAACACAAAGGCAGTTGTTGGCATGACTGACAGAAAAATTTTTTTTAAATGCAAAGTATTTAGAAGTTGATGAAGTATATAAAGAAATTTAATCAAAAATGTAAAAGTCAATGAATTTGATTTCACTAAGTAAAGAAACAGTGAAGAAATATTTTGTACACTTGAGACTCATGAACGTTAAATGTCAAGCAAGAAAAAAAACTGAAAGATCATTCTAGGAGACACTTATCAAAATGTAAATTACTGATCAGAAGCAAGAATTTCTGGTGGAGTTTGCTTTGAGTTTACTTAGTCCTGGATGCGAAACTATAGAATTCTTAAAAAAAAAAAAAAAAGTCAGACAACCAGAATAGGTGGTATTGACTAAAGTAAATGAAGTATTTGAAAATTAATGACCTGGAAAGTGAACAAAATATGCAAAGAAGGTTCTGTTTCATTCAACATGTCTTACATTTTCATACTGAAACTATTTTTATAGACAAGAGGAGAAATACTGTATAGTTGACTCAGTTCTAAAACACAATGGCTTGTCCATTTATGTGATGTGCATCTGCTGTGTCTTCCTAGAGAAGATGTTTGAGGCTCAGCAACTTCTAGGTGGCTTCCTCAAGTCTCCTTGGCCATCCTGCCATGGACTCGTGATGGCTGCTTGCAACAGTAGTCCGACAACTTTAAAGGAAATCTAGATGTATTACTCCTTCGGATGTGCACACACATCAGCTGAGTCCAGTGATGTCTGTCTCATGGTTATTTCCTCTGGGTCTCTTGGGGGTAGGGTTTTGGTTTTCCTGTAGTGGACAGTGGTATCATTTCCCAAATGTGCTGTCTTTGGGAGAATTGCCCAGCTGTCATTCCAGGAATAACCTGTGTCTCATTCCTCCCTTTCTTTTAGCATTCTTTTGGTGAAGTGTATCCTTTAGTGACACCTTGAGAAAAAAGAAAAACTCTTGTGGATATATTATATGAATTGAAGTATTTATTTTTTAAAATATATTTTAAAGGTCTTAATTTTTATCTTTATTTATTTATTGGATAGAGACAGCCAGAAATTTAGAGGGAAGGGGGTAATAGGAATGGAGAGAGACAGAGAGAGATACCTGCAGCCCTGCTTCACCACTCACAAAGCTTGTCCCTTGCAGGTGGAGACCGGGAACTCGAACCTACATCCTTGCGCATTATAATATGTACACTCAAACGGGTACGCCACCACCCAATTGCAAATTGAAGTATTTACATCTTCATCCAGACCCTTGTTTTATATAGGCTTGTCAGTATTCTCAATTATTTTTTTCACTTGACATTTCACACCTAATGTGACCTCTACAATTGTCATGAAAAATTTTGATGTCATTCTGCTTCCCAGTCCTTTGCATATTATTTTTCTCCTGTCTGGAAAGTTTCGAGTTTTTTTTTTTTTTCTGTTTATACTACTTTTTCATTAGTGATTTAATAATGAATTACAGAATTATGAGATAGCAGGGGTATAATTCTACACCTCCCACCACCAGAGTTCTGTGCCCCCATTCCTTCTACAGTAGTTCTCCCAAGGTCACAGATATGGGTTGACTAATATATATATATTTTTTGTTGGTTTGTTTTTGGTTTTGCCTCCAGGATTATCACTGGGGCTCAGTGCTGGCACTACAAGTCTACCACTCCTGGTGACCATTTTTTTTTTCCATTTTATTGGACAGGACGGAGAGAAATTGAAAGGAGAGACAGAGAGAAAGAGACACCTGTAGACCTGCTTCACTGCTCATGAAGTAAGCATCCCTGCCACAGGGGGCAGCTGGGGACTCAAATCCAGATCCTTGTAGGGGTCCTTGTGCTTAGTACTGTGTGCACTTTATTGGGAGTGCCACTCCCAGCAATGATTTTTTAAGAGGATAAGGAGATAGAAATATTTATTTATTTATTTAATCTATTTTTACCAACTTGAAATGTGAGGACTCTGACATTCTTTTTACACCAGGAATGGAATATTGGTCTCAGTTTTGTGCAAATTAATATCTTGACACTAAAGAAAACAGATACCTCTCTTTCTTCTTTTTTATAGTAGTTTGGTTTGGTCTGAGTGGACTTTAGAACTTGAGCTGGCTATTCACCCTGTGTTTAGTTGCCTTAGACGATCAACATCAAGTTAGAAAAGAAGCCAGTTATTTCTGAAAGAAGAATTGTAAGGAAGCACAAACGTCTCCTTACCAATGAGTCCCTCTCTCTGAGAGTCTGTCTCTCTGTAAGGCTGGCACACCACCGTGCTGCTCACAGCAGTGAGCATAATTAGTTAGCACTCTGCAGTGCAGCTTCCAGCCTCCTAGTCAGATATACAGGACAATAGAAGTAAATGACTTCCTAATCACTTTAAGGTGGGAATCTTCACTCTTCTTGACAATGTGAACTTGGAGAAGTTAAACATTTGAAACTTCTGTCTACTCTTTCATAAACTGGGAATAATCAATATCAGGATTATTGCTAATATCAAATGAGTTAACAAATTTATTTATTCAACAAAAATTTTCAGGGCCAGGCATTTTTAGACTTGTTGTTCACAGATGAATAATCCCCAAGTCCCTAATGGTGGTGTCCTGGGGAAGGAGGCAAAAGAGTGATAATTAGTGTGAAATGTTATGTGCCAGGGCAGAGACCTGTGTTCTGTTCGTGCCAATGATGAGGCTCTAGCCCCATCCTCGGGGACGTAGGGCATGTCGGGGATTGCTCCAGATACCTGAAACTTGAGAGCCGGGTCTTCAGTGCAGGAGACAGCCAGGCAGAGAGGAAATCAGAGATCATTCTTTGTCTTGGACGGAGACCATAAACAAAGATCACAAGGGTGAGGATCACTTTTGCACAGAAAAGTGAAAATGATTTTATGTTGATGCTTACCATGACCTAACAAAATTCTAACATTAAAAAGTACATATTAGTCACCTGCACCATCTTTTAAGTGATAAAAGCAATGCTAACAAAAATCCTTTTATTATTTTTTTCCCTCCAGGGTTATCACTGGGGCTTGGTGGCGGCCCATGAATCCACTGCTCCTGACAGTCATTTTTTTCCATTTTATTGGATAAGACAGAGAGAAATTGAGAGACGAGAGGGAGATAGAGAGGGAAAGGGACATAGAGACACTGCCGACCTGCTTCAATGCCTGTGAAGTGTCGACCCCTGCAGGTGGGGAGCGGCGGCTCGAACCCAGATTCTTGTGCAGTTCCTTGTACTAGTGCACTTAGTACTATGCATGCTTAATCCATACGCTGCCACCCAACCCCGTGCTAATAAAAATTCAAAGGGTTGGGGGAACCAGGTGGTGTCTCTGCAGGTGTCTCTCTTTCTTGCCCCTGTCTCCTCCATCTCTCAGTTTCTCTCTGTCCTACTCAGTGAAATGGGGGGGGGGGGGGGAGAAGGCCACTAAGAGCAGTGGCTTCATACTGCAGGAAGGGAGCCCCAGCCATAACCCTGGAGACAAAACCAAAAACATTTAAAAGGCGATCCCAGGAGGCAGTGGGTAAGGTGTTGGCCTCTCAAGCACGAGGGCCCTTCACATGTGTCAGAGTGATGTTCTAGTTCTCTCCCCAACCCAAATACATAAATGGACAAAGTTTTTAAAAAAAATTCAGAAGGTGAGTCGGGCACCTGCAGGGGAGTCGCTTCCCAGGCAGTGAAGCAGGTCTGCAGGTGTCTATCTTTCTCTCCCCCTCTCTGTCTTCCCCTCCTCTCTCCATTTCTCTCTGTCCTAGCCAACAACAATAACAACAATAACAATAACAATAATAACTACAGCAATAAAACAAGGGCATCAAAAGGGAATAAATAAATAAATAAATATTTTTAAAAGTTCAGAAGGTTCTTAGACTCAAGATAGAGAAAGTCGTTTGTTGTGCTCAGTATAAGCAGGCTAGGGTGTTTGTGTGTGCATGGGCGCATACTTGCAAGTATGTTTCTGTGTGCGTCACATAAATGGATTTGTGCTTTGACATCTATGACTGATTGTTACATTGAGTTTCATTAGGAAACCAGTTTCTTGTAGCAGCTCAAGCAAGTTTAACCTCTGGCACTAGTACATTTGATTAAACGTTAATCTAATATGCATGTGTATGTTCTATACACAACATACACAGTGATGTGGATGTGGCCTATTAGGTTACACTCTGCAGTATTCCTCTGTGAATTCTCTGTGTAACCGCTATGAAAACAGCTGTTATGTTCTGTGAAAGCGCCTGTGCTCAGACTGGCACAATAAAGGTGACTTTTCCTTAGCAGTTAGCTAGGCTTGTCTCTTTCTGAATTCCTAACGTGTGTTCTTGCATGGGCCACAGTAGAATGAGAACTGACCCCACCTGCAGGGGAGTCGCTTCACAAGCAGTGAAGCAGGTCTGCAGGTGTCTATCTTTCTCTCCCTCTCTTTGTCTTCCCAAGCTTATCTCTATTTCTCTCTGTCCTGTCCAACAACCACAGTGATAACTACAACAATAAAACAACAATGGCAACAAAAAAGGAAAATAAATAATAAAAAAAATTTTTAAAAGAATGAGAACTGACCCCTCCTGGAGGGATCTAGGGACTTCTAGCTCAATAGTGAAGCAGTACTGCTGAGGTGAACATGGGTTTCACCAGTTTGCTATTTCACACAGAGAGAATAGTTGATCACCTCTTTTTAATTTTTTTATTGGAGGGGTTAATGGTTTACAAATACAGTTGATACATTGTTTATTATTTAAAATATTGATTTATTTATTATTGGATAGAGGCAGAGAGAAGTTGAGAAGGGAAGGGGAAATAGAGAGGGAAAGTGACAGAGACACTGCAGATCTAATTCACCATTTTCAGTAAAAATATGAAGGCAGATTTAATTTGTTCCTTGGCACTGGGTGGTAGTAGGAATGGGGTAGACATGGAAGAAATATACAAAATAAAACATGCAATAGTATTACTCATATTTTTATGTCATAATATATGTACTGTGATAAATTCCTGAGTGGTTTGGGAAAACTGCCCAGAGAGACGGCCAGGCGGTGGCACAGCAGGTTAAGCGCACATAGTACAAAGCACATGGACTCCAGCAAGATTCCCGGTTCAAGCCCCCGGCTCCCCACCTGCGGGGGGGGGGGTGGCTTCACAAGTGGTGAAGCAGGTTTGCGGGTGTCTGTCTTCCTCTCTCCCTCTCTGTGTCCCCCTCCCATCTCAATTTCTCTCGGTCCTATCCAAAAAAATCGAAAAAACGGCCACCAGGAGCATCGGATTTGTAGCGCCGGCATAGAGCCCCAGCCATAACCCTGGGGTGGGGGTGGGGTGGGGTGGGGTGGGGGAGAGCCTGCAAAGAGAAAACAAGGCTTTCCTCCAAAGCCAACTTCCCTGCAGGACAGGACTGTGCTGGGAAGGTTCAAATATGACCTTTCTTTTAAAAAACTCTGTTTATTGTGATACAATTGTACTGAATTGAATTCCAAGTGGTATCACTATGGAAGGAAAAAATTCTGGATAAAACAAGGAAGGAAAGTCATTTGGTCCAGTTGTTTTAGAAGTGACAATCTGGTAGAACACACACATTACCATGGACAAGGACCCAGGTTCAAGTCTCTGGTCCCCACCTGCTGGGACGAGGCTTTACAAGTTGTGAAGCAGGGGTGCAGGTATCACTTTCTTTCTCTCCCTCGCTACCTCCCCTTTCCCCCTCAATTTCTCTCTGTCCTATTAAATAAAAGAAGGAAAAATAAAAAAGGGAAAATAGCTGCCAAGAGCACTGGATTCCTCATGTTGGCACTGAGCCCCAGGATGACCCTGGTGGCAACAAAATAAAGGAGGAGGAGAAGAAGGAGGAGAAGCAGCAAACCAAAGTTATGTTTCTAGCGCAGTAATGAGCATGGACATTTTTCCAGGCTGTTAAAATAAGAGTCGTCATTGCAGGGACCTGGTGGTGGCACACCCAATTAAGTGCATTATTACCATGTGCAAGGATCCAGGTTCCAACTCTTGCTCCCCACCTGTAGGTTGGCTCATAGTGCTGGTACCAAGCCCCAACTATAACCATGGTGGCAATAAAAAAATTAAAAATGAGCTGCTGCTATTATTATGTGTGTCTGTGCCTGATAATGCTTACATCAGCTATGAAGCAAACCTTAAGTCAGTTAAATGGCGACGGATGCTCTTAGAAATATTTGTTCCCGGGAGTTGGGCTGTAGCGCAGCGGGTTAAGCGCAGGTGGCGCAAAGCACAAGGACCAGCATAAGGATCCCGGTTCGAACCCCGGCTCCCCACCTGCAGGGGAGTCGCTTCACAGGTGGTGAAGCAGGTCTGCAAGTGTCTGTCTTTCTCTCCTCCTCTCTGTCTCCCCTCCTCTCTCCATTTCTCTCTGTCCTATCCAACAATGATGACAACAACAATAATAACTACAACAATAAGACAACAAGGGCAACAAAAGGGAATAAATAAATAAAATAAATATAAAAAAAAAAAGAAATGTTTGTTCCCCTCTTCCAGTAAAGAATTCACTAGCTGGGAGGAAAGCAAAAATACAGCCATCGAATTACCCAGATGCATATTTTATTGCATAATTTTAGGGAAATTCCATTTTATTACCTGGGGATAAAATAGAAAAACTATTCCATTGTCCAATAAAAATTCTTTATTTACGTTTGTTGGTCTAGTATTCACTATTTCAGTTATTCCTAAGTAACTGTCTTGCATGCAGATAAATGTCATCTCAATAAAAAAAGATGAATGTGACCAACTTTATAATTTATTCACTGATGATAAGGTTTTGGATGGGAACCATTGCCATCTAGCCAGCACCATAATGAGTTGCAGCTACCGTTAGGCCTTGGGGCCATTAAAATAAAGACACAGAAAAGACTGTCAGAGAGCACATCTGGGAAAGTGCCTGCTTTGTGCTGTGTGTGACCTGGCTTTGAGTCTCTGGCCTCCAAGGCGCTGGAGGACATTGCTGTCACATGCCTCTCTGTCTCCACACACACACACAGACACATATGCACATGCAGATACATATGAAAAAGTAGATTTAGGAGACTGCTGGAGGCAGGGCTACAGAGTAGCAGCAGCTGTTTCCTCCCTCCCCTCCCCTCCCCTTACCCTCCCCTCTCCTCCCCTCCCCTCCTCTTCCCTCCCCTCCTCTCCCTGGTCCTCTAGGAAGAGCAAAGAAGATCCCCTGAGAACACAACAAGCAAGACTAGGGCCACTCTGGGAACCCGCCAAGTCACCGAGCAGTCCTCTGCCCTGCGTGATGGCGTCACTGGCACCTCAGAGCTTCAGGTAGGAGAACCCTGCCCATCTCACTCTCTCTGTATCTTTCTCTGTGTGTCTGTAGCTCTCACTACTAAACATAATGATAAAATTAAAAAAAAAACCAATAAAATACTAAAAAGAAAAAGTGGATTTAGAGAGATGAAGACAAGCAAACCTGCCTCCCTCCCCCAGACAAGCAAACAAGCAAACAAACCACGAAGCCTAAGTCCTTCCTCAGAGAACAGTGAGATTCACTGACACCCCAGTATCGCACCTATGGTTCCATCAAGCATAGAATTCAAAATATAGATTTAAATGCTGGGAAAGCATTTGGGGTTGACTCGAGTTATAGGGCGACAGATCTCTTTACCAAGTGCCAAGTCCAGACGTGATGTTTTTTGGCCAGCATAGAGTTCAGTGTTGGATATATTGACTCTCAGACATGCTTCTTACCCTCATAGAGCACGTATTAGGAGATTAAGAGAGTGTAGGAGACACATGTATGCTTCTTGTTGGTGAATCACCCGGAATTTAGGCTCAGTTTTTGAAGTGGATGGTTTTAGAGCATGTGCTACAGAAGAAAGTTAAGTAGAACAACCCCAACTCCTAACGCGAAACCCAGCTCATCATGACCACTGTATGAGGATTCTCCAAGGCTGGGGCCACTAAGGAGTGTGCGACTAAGCTCTGGTGTGGCCTAGGACGTCCATCCGACTGCCAGCCTGGGCCCTGGCCTGAGCAGGCATGTTTATAGCTGTATGCTTTTACATCTACTTTCCCGACTGCTGTTTATTTCCACCATTGTTTATACACATGCTGGGTAGTATGATAGGCATGAACATCAGCTGAAAGGTTTCATGTTTAAAGTGACAGACACAATAGCTGAAATATAGTGAGAGATGGTGGTTGGTGGAGGGTTGATTAAATCAGTCTTCAACATTAAGGAAAAAAATAATTCTGCCTGTATGTGCTCATAGGTCTGCGGGTTTGTTCTGCTGTCAGCCTCCACACATGCCGACTTAGCAGGCTTTGAGCAGCACACACTCTGAGGTGTTAGATCACATTACCTGTTTCTGGCCAGGAGAAGACATTCTGGTGACTAAGATAGCCCGCGGCAGCTTCCTGCCAGTGGAATTCTGTGATTGACAGGTGCAGATAGTCCCTTCGGTGGGGTGGCAACATGATTAGGTGAGGAGGCTGCTGCGTGTGGCGCATGTGGCCTGGAGCCTGAGGGAAGTGTTCAGGAGGCTGTGTACTGGCGAGGCTGCGTTTTGAGGTGTTCCTTCTTTTGTTCTTGTTAAGCCTCTCTCTCAGACTCTGTCAGAAAGTCAAGCTTTCTATTGAGAAAGATTATTCTCAATCCCACTCACTAAACAATGAGGTGGTAACATAACACTCTTCCTGCACTCGAGGGGGGATTTAGCTTGCTGATTCCTCTCTGAATGATGTTTGGTAAATCTCTGAGGCGGAAAGGAGTCTTGAGTACCCCCACAGACTGCCTGCAATGAAATCTGCTTGTAGCAAATCCAGATAGAAGATTAAATTAAGAGTTGCCAAATTATTTTTCTCTTGCCAAACACTCCTCAGAAGGTACAGGCAGAAAAGTGAGAGGAAAGCAGGTAGGAGGTGGGAGCATGAACTCTCAGACCCAGGAGAGGCTGGAGGTCTACTAGGAGGCATGGGGCCATGACTGGAAGTGTTTTGTTGCGATTCTCCCATGTCTACTCCTTTTAACTTGCATTTGCCTTCTTAAAATTTTTGTTGATGGATTGATTCATTAGATAGAGACAGAAATTGATAAGAGAGGGGAGATAGAGAGGAAAAGAGACAGAGAGACACCCGCAGCCCTGCTTCACCATTTGCAGAGTTTAACCCTTGCAGGTGAGGACCAGGGGCTTGAACATGGGACCTTGCGCACGGTAATTTGTGCGCTTAACCAGGTGTGCCACTGCCCAGCCCCCTACTTTTTAAAAAATTGTATTTATTTATTATTGGCTAGAGACAGAGAGAAATTTAAGAGGGGGAAAGAGAGGGAGAGGAGACACCTGCAGCCCTGCTTTACCACTCATGAAGCTGCCCCCTGCAGGTGAGGACCAGGGGCATGAACCTGCATCCTTGTGCACTGTAGTGTGTGCATTCAACCAGGTGTACTGCCTGCCCCTTCCCCTCACCCAGTGTTCACTTTTGAGAAGAGAGATGCAAAGCTTTATGCAGTGGACATTCTAGGTAGTTTCTGTATACTGAATATTGGACTCAATACTGATCGCGCCCTTACAGCCTACTTTGTTACAGCCTACTTTGTTACCAGCCTAGAGGGGTAAAGACATGTCAGCTGGATTGATTCTTCAGTGCGGTCAAGGCTGTTGCAAGTTGTGCAGCAGGCGTTGTGGGGTATAGAGAGGAATGCGCGGTGAAGGGCTCTAAGTGGGCTTCCTAAAAGTCATGACATTTGGCTGCAGAATAGCTCACTTGGATAAGGCACCTGCTTCCTTATGCACAACCCAGATTCAAGTCCAGATCCCATGGCACTGGAGGATGCTTCAGTACTCTGGTGTCTTTTTCCATCTCTGTCTCTTTCTTTCTGTCTGAAAAGGTCAGCCTTCAGCGTTGAAGACCTGGTGATGGCAAGATAATAATGATAATAAATAACAAATGCAACATTGTATCTGTAAGATGAGCAAGAAGTAACTAGTTCATAGAAGAGAGCATGCGTTGCAGTTACAGTGAACAGCATAGAGTTCGTATCCTCAGATCTGAACTAACCAGGACTTTCATGTGTGATTCAAAAGATAGACTTTGTGGGGCCGAGTGGTAGCGCGGCGGGTTAAGTGCATGCTGCGTAAGGATCCTGGTTTGACCCCCGACTCCCCACCTGTGTGGGGGGTCACTTCACAAGCAGTGAAGCAGGTCTGTAGGTGTCTACTTTTCTCTCCCCCTCTTTCTTCCCCTCCTCTCTCGATTTCTCTCTGTACTATTCAACAATGACAGCAGTAAAAACAATAATAATAACAACCACAAGGGCAACAAAGGGTAAAAATGGCTTCCAGGAGCAGTGGATTCCTAGTGCAGGCACCGAGCCCAGCGATAGTCCTGGAGGGAAAAAAAAAAAAGATAAACTTAAAAAAATGATATACTTGGGAGAATGATGAAAGGCACTAGTAATCTTCATTTTATTATTCCTCACTGTTTTTCTCTTCTCTCTTTTTAAAAGATTTTATTTGTTTGTTAACAAGAAAGATAGGAGAAAAGAAAGAACCAGACATCACTCTGATACATGTACTGCCAGGGATCAAACTCAGGACCTCCGACTTGAGAATCCAGTGCCTTGTCCACTGTACCACCTCCCAGACCACCTGATTTTCCCTTCTCCATTGCCTTTGCCAGTTCCTGTTTCTTGCTTTTGGTTCTCCTTGTATGTCTAAGAGCTCATTCCTTGGTCTCTCTCTACATTTACACATTGAGTGATTCCACTCAGTCTCATGGGTTTCAAAACCACCTCTAAGCCAACAGCTCTCAAATATTTATGTTCTAGTTTGAAAGCTTTTCCAGACTAAGAACTTAATACTAAACTTTTTTTTCCTCGACATTTTTATCTAGGTGCTTAATGACCCTTTCATATTCAAAATGTCCCAAACAAAGTCGGAATCTTTCTTCACTGGTTCACCCCACTGGTTCATAGTCTTCCTTGCCTCAGTTGATAAAAATTCTACTTCTTCACTCGCTCCAAGACAGAACCTCTTGAATTATTAGTTTTCGTCTAATATCGTAGATGAGGTAAAATCCACGTAATATAAAATGACACTTTATTAAGAATTTTTCTTGGCTCTATTTTCAAAACAGGTCACCGGACAGTTCTTCTTTTGCCCTGTCCATGTCTAACACCGACACACCTACAGTGTGACAGCCGCACCTGCCTTCTTACCCTTCTCCTTGCCCCCTTCCACTGGATGCCCAACGCAGTAGCCAGAAGGATGCTTTCAGAACCCACGTGAGAGCACATCCATCCTCTCTCTACCCCAAAGCCACAGAGGCTGCCCTCATTTCACTCCGTAAAAGTCAAAGCCAGCCTTTGAAGGTCTTGGGAGCCTCAGAACATCTCAGAGTTAATTTAAGCAGCACTCCCCACCCAGCCGGCCCCACACTCCTCACTGCTCACAGAGCAACACAGGCCTTCTTTATACTCCTTACGTGCACACTTCTCCCACCTCGGGGACTTGGCACTTGCTCTGCTCTTGCTCATGGGTCAACGACTCAATGAGGCCTTTAATGACCTCCACCCCTGATTTGAAACTGCAACGTGATCTCCCCCAATCTTTACCTCGTGGACCCATGACCTTCTTTTGCTCTTGTAAATTTTGTCCCAAGACTTGTGTCACTCTAACCTGTTCTATTATTTCTTTCTTTATTGATTTTTAATTCTCTCCCGCCAGACTGTGACCTCTACGAGGGTGGAAATCTGTTTTGCTGGCTGACATATCCCAAGGGACTACAGCGTAGCACTCGCTGCTACTACAGCACTCGCTTTGCAGACAGTTGTGCAGTACATTCACACATTGCAGTGACTGACTTGCATTTGGTAGTCTTCTGTGTGCCAGGAGCTCAGCTAAAAGCTATAGTTTTATCTCATTTAATATTCACCAATGACTGTGGAATAAATTATTTCTTCTACCTTTAAATATAAAACAAAACTTAGGGAAATGTGAAATAACTTGCCTTAGGGTTCATGGATAAACTCAGATTCCTTGACACTGAGTTTGTATTCTGAATAATTTCATTGCTCTAATTTTTAAAAATATTTTCTTTTTTTAAATTTCCTTATTGGGGAATTAATGTTTTACATTCAACAGTAAATACAATAGTTTGTACATGCATAACATTTCCCAGCTTTCCATATAATAATACAACCCCCACTAGGTCCTCTGTCATCCTTCTTGGACCTGTATTCTCCCCACCCACCCACCCCAGAGTCTTTTACTTTGGTGCAATACAAAATATTTTCTATTTATTACTTTCCTACTTGAAAAAACAGAAGTTGAGAGGGAAGAAGGAAATCCAGAGGGACATCTACAGCACTGCTTCACCTCTCATGAAGCTTTCCCCCCTTCTGGTGGAGACCAGGGACTTGAACCCAGGTCCATGGGCATTGTAACACATGCGCTTAACTAGGTACGCCAGCACCCAACCCCCGTTGCTCTAATTTTCCATTCTATTTTTCTTTTTCAAAGGAAGGAGGTAGAGAAGAGGGAGGAAAAAATACAGAGAGAGAAGAAAGAAAACGTACACAGTACTGGGCCAGGTGGCAGCCTACCCAGTGGAGCTCAAATGCTGCCGTGTGGAAGGACCTGGGCCCCACCTGCACGGAGGAAGCTTCACGGACTGTTAAGCAGAGTGTAGGGCTTCCCTCCCTGTCTCTCCTCTCTCTCTCCCTTATATATATATATATATATATCTCCCTCCCTCTCACTATCTCCTACCAAAAAGATAAAGAGAGAAAGAAAGAATGCAGGAAGAAGTAGAAAGCACATCACTACTCAGTCACACCTGGAGCTCCCCCAGTACTTTCATGTGGTACTTAGGTTCAAGCCCAGAGCCTTCTGCGCTACACGGCATGAAGTCCACAGCACACACCATCTCCTGAATCTATACTCTTTTTAATTTTATATTACATTATTATCCTTTTATTTATTTTGCCACCACCAGGATTATTACTGGGGCTCAGTGCCTGCATAAGGAATCCACTGCTCCTGGTCCTTTCATTCTTTCATTTGATGGGAAAGAGAGAAACTGAGAGAGGACGAGACAAGAAAGGGGACCAGGAGCTTGAGTCCAGGTGCTTGTCCACCCGCTGGCCCGAGTCTGCCCTCTCAATCGAGACTTTGACCTGCCGGAGAGGTAGACAGAATAAGATCAGGAAACACTCGCAAGTTCTTACACTCTTTCCTGACGTTTTAATACAATGAGAAGGTGCAGCAGGGCTGTATAAAAAGAAACTTACATGTTACATGGAGTGCGTAAGCTGAGTAATGGTCCCCCCAAAGATGGTCATACCCTGACCTTCAGGATCTGTGCGTATTTTAGCTTCTCCCTTGAAGTGCTTTCTCTTCTTCTTTCTTTCTTCTTCCTTTCTTTTGTTCTCTCTGTCTCTCTTTTTGTCACCACTTGGGCTTCACCACTGTGGGTCAGCTTTTTCAGGCAGAAAGAACAAGTCACAGTGGTAGAAGGAGAAAGGCAGGGCGTGGAGACTTCCCTCAGTGTGGTGGTGTGAGTGCAGGCTCAGATCTGGATTTCAGACGTAGCCCAGTAGATGCACGAGCCAGGTGAGCTATTTCGATGTTTTGTTTTTTTTTAAATAATTTATTTCTTTATTGGGGAATTAATGTTTTACATTCAACAGTAAATACAGTAGTTTGTACATGCATAACATTCCCCAGATTCCCATTTAACAATACAACCCCCACTATGTCATTCATCATCTTTCATGGACCTGCATTCTCCCCACCCACCCACCCACCCCAGAGTCTTTTACTTTGGTGTAATACTCCAATTTCATTTCAGGTTCGACTTGTGTTTTATTTTCTAATCTTGTTTTTCAACTTCGGGCTGAGAGTGAGATCATCCCATATTCATCCTTCTGTTTCTGACTTATTTCACTCAACATGATTTTTTCAAGGTCCATCCAAGATCGGCTGAAAACGGTGAAGTCACCATTTTTTACAGCTGAGTAGTATTCCATTGTGTATATATACCACAACTTGCTCAGCCACTCATATGTTGTTGGACACTTGGGTTGCTTCCAGGTTTTGGCTATTACAAATTGTGCTGCCAAGAACATATGTGTACACAGATCTTTTTGGATGGATGTGTTGGGTTCCTTAGGATATATCCCCAGGAGGGGAATTGCAGGGTCATAGGGTAGGTCCATTTCTAGCCTTCTGAGAGTTCTCCAGACTGTTCTCCATAGAGGTTGGACCAATTGACATTCCCACCAGCAGTGCAGGAGGGTTCCTTTGACCCCACACCCTCTCCAGCATTTGCTGCTGTTACCTTTTCTGATGTATGACATTCTCACAGGAGTGAAGTGATATCTCATTGTTGTCTTTATTTGCATTTCTCTGACAATCAGAGACTTGGAGCATTTTTTCATGTGTTTCTCGGCCTTTTGGATCTCTTCTGTGGTGAATATTCTGTCCAAGTCCTCCCCCCATTTTTGGAGGGGGTTATTTGTTGTCTTGTTGTTGAGTCTGGCAAGCTCTTTATAGATGTTGGTTATTAAACTCTTATCTGATGTATGGCGTGTAAAGATCTTCTCCCATTCTGTGAGGGGTCTCTTGGTTTGGGTAGTGGTTTCTTTTGCTGTGAAGAAGCTTTTTAATTTGATGTAGTCCCATAGGTTTATACTTGCCTTAGTCTTCCTTGTAATTGGATTTGTTTCATTGAAAATGTCTTTAAAATTCATCAAAACTGCTTGGTACTGGAACATGAACAGACACACTGACCAGTGGAATAGAATTGAGAGCCCAGAAATGAGGCCCCACACGTATGGACATCTAATCTTTGACAAAGGGGCCCAGATTATTACATGGGGAAAGCAGAGTCTCTTCAACAAATGGTGTTGGAAACAATGGGTTGAAACATGCAGAAGAATGAAACTGAATCACTGTATTTCACCAAATACAAAAGTAAATTCCAAGTGGATCAAGGACTTGGATGTTAGACCAGAAACTATCAGATACTTAGAGGAAAATATTGGCAGAACTCTTTTCCGATGTTTTGTTTTTAAAACAAAATTTCAAGGGGCTGGGTAGTGGTGCACCTAGTTGAGCACACATGTTACGACATGCAAGGACCTAGGTTTGAGTCCCAGTTCCCACCTATAGGGAGAAAGCTTTGCAAGTGGTGAAGCAATGCTGCAGGTGTCTCTCTGTCACCCCTTCCCTCTTGATTTTTGGCTGTCTCTATCCAATAAATAAATACAGAGGAAAAAAATTTTTTTTAAAAAAAAAGAGCACCGAGAGAGAGTGCTTTAAAAAAAATTAAAATTTGGGAATCCGGCCATAGCGCAGCAGGTTAAGCACATGTGGCACAAAGTGCAAGGACCTGCATAAGGATCCCGGTTCGAGCCCCCGGCTCCCCACCTACAGGGGAGTTGCTTTACAAGTGGAAAAGCAGGTCTGCAGGTGCCTGTCTTTCTCTCCCCCCCTCTGTCTTCCCCTCCTCTCTGCATTTCTCTCTGTCCTATGCAACAACAACAATAATAATTACAACAATGAAAAAACAAGGGCAACAAAAAGGAATAAATAAATATTAAAAAAAATAAAAATAAAAAAATTTTATGCATGACTAAGAATCCTGAGATGGGGAGATCATCCAAGACTATCTGTCTGTGTGGCCTGTCTGTAGGAAGCAGGAGGAGAGAAGCAAGGGGAATTTGCAGGCACTCTGCTTTGAGAGTTGTCCTTTGAAAATGGTGGAAGGCGACAATGAATTCAGAAGCAGAAAGACTCTCGAAGTTGGAAACCATAGGAAGCAGATTTTCCCCCTAGGACTTCCGGAAGAAATGCAAACCCCTTGGCACTTTGACTTGAATCCAATGAAATTAATTTTGGATTTCTGATTTCCAGAACCATAAACTGGCAGATGCGGTCATTTGAAGCCACCAAGTTTCTGATAATTTGTTAGCATAGGAACTTGTATCTTGCCCCACTACCACCTCTGACTTGCTGAAGCTGACAGAGCATTGATAACATAAGGCTTCTCCTAAAGCAGAAGAATAAGGACCTGCCATCTCCTACCAGAGACTCGTCCCTCCGTTTCTCCAGCTCTCTTCAGTGTGTAGGGATAATGACTAAAGGGTACCCCTTATCTCACAAGCTGACCAGTATAGTTTTCAATGCTTTGGGATAGAGGCATCAGTACTTGTTATTAAACTTGTCATAGGGATTGGGCCATTTTTAAAGTTTGTTGAAGCTACTTAGATTATAGCAACTAATTTTCTTTTTTAAAAAAAATGTTTATTCCCTTTTGTTGCCCTTGTTGTTGTTGTAGTTATTGATGTCATCGTTGTTGTTGGATAGGACAGAGAGAAATGGAGAGAGGAGGGGAATACAGAGACGGGGAGAGAAAGACAGACACCTGCAGACCTGCTTCACCGCCTGTGAAGCGACTCCCCTGCAGGTGGGGAGTCGAGGGCTGGAACTGGATCCTTAAGCCAGTCCTTGCACTTTGCACCACCTGTGCTTAACCTACTGCGCTACCGCCTGACTCCCAGCAACTAATTTTCTGAACTTAGATCTTTCCCATAGAAGTCCCAGCGCCTTTCCATGGTTGAGCCACATGGGGTTCAGTGCTGAGCATGCAGACAAAACCTGGTCCCTCACATCCACCTCTCACCTCTGAGTTCTCTGGCCATGCCTCAGATGATCAGCCTTTGTCCAGGAGCCGATAATACTAGTCTCTGGCCTCCCACAGCTTCATTAGACCCAGTGGATCTGAGTCATTGGCACTAGCTTTGAAAGGATAGGGTAGGTTTTTATAAGTCCAGTGAAGAACATATTTGGGGATTTGGGTCTAAGAATTAGAAAGGGAAAACATTAGAGGAAGAGAACTATAAATGCATTCAGTAGCACCATGACTTCAGAGAGAATGTCTCAGAGGAGCTAGGAGTGACGGTGAGAGCCACGGAGTCCAGTGTCTACTGTCCGGCACAAAAAGAAAAAGAAAAGGCATCCCTGCCTTTCCGTCTGCTCAAGGTTCAAAAACAAATAAGGAGAGAATAAAACTGAGTTTGAGGAGGGGGCTATGACAAAACGTGACAAAATGCACCAAGTCTTCCTGTGAAATATCGCTGAGGGCAGCCTGTGGTGACTTACAGAAAAGCTCAGGGAAGGGGGAGTGAGTCAGTCAGTGGTGTGAAGAGGAGAAAAAGCTGACAGTGCAAAGCTGGGCGATGGAGTCCTGCAGGATTAGAAGACACGGCTGTGGAGGCTATGCCTGTGGGATCCTGACAAATAGAGTGAGCTTGAAATATCCTGTAGGCAACAGAAGCCACTGAAAGATATTTCCGCTTTTATGGGTTTCTTTGCACTTGGCTTGGGGCATCCGTAATTTTCTCCTACATGCTGGCGCCGGCTATTCAGAGTCTTAGTGGAAGTTCTTACTGACATACATTCATCTCTGACTTTAAATGTGTGAAGGACTAGACACTAGCTTCCTCGTGGCACCTGGAGGAGGCATGTTCCATACTGTATCCTCGCCACTAAGATATTTGCCCCCTGAAACATAACCTAGTTGGGAAGAAGAAATTTTAAAAAAAGTTAATAAAAAGCAGGTGTGCTCTGTGGACGGAGCCCGGCTGAGCGGGAGGGGTAGGGGTCTGCACAAGAGCTTTGGTGCAGCTGGGGATGGGCCAGCAGGAGTCCTCAGGAATGGTGGGGCGGGGCAGGGGGTAGGCTTCAGTTTCTGTCTTCTGGTTGCATGTCTGCTTTTGACAGCTGCTCTCCATGGAGCAAGAAGAGGGGTTTATCTATACTCCAGTGGACAGCAACAGCCATATCTTCTCCCACAGAGAACCTTAGATTACATAGTCTCCCCCCCCAAAAAAAAAAAAAAACAAGTGGACAAGTAGAATGATGTAGATAAGAGGTGAAGAGGCCCTCCTGATAAAATGCCATTAGTAATGAAAAAGTGATTTACCTTTTTTTTTCCAGTCTGAAGGACTGTCATCAACCCAAGACAAATGTTTCTAGAGAGCATTGTCCTGGGAGCCTAAAACATTTGCCTGAATTTCCCTCAAGATACTAAGTGCTTGAATTCAAATGCAAAGGTGCCCCCAGAAGACAGACACTTGAAGACAGCACTTGGAGAACAGCTGGTCTCAGGCTGCCTGAAGTCTGGCCTCATGCCTGGTGGGCTCAGATAGGAACTCAAAGGAAGTCAACTTTCCCCCTCTCAGCATTATCTGTAGATTTGCTTATTATGGGCCAAGCCAACCCCAAGTTGTGAGAGAATTTAGTTTCACGAAGGCAAGTTTAGAGAAAACAGAATTACTTTAGTAGTAAAATAACAGTCTCTTTAAACTGAGGTCATCTTGAAGATTCCATTTCAAGAGCATTTTAGTGTAAATGCATTTCTCAAATATCCCAGTGGGCACTGATAGAGTCATTTTGGGGGAAATCATATGTCCAAATAAGGGTCCATGCCAGAGAAATTCTCACAGAAGATCAGGTTCTGCAGTAAGATACACATATACACACACATATACACACATGCGAATATATATTTGCCTGTATACTGATTTGCATATATAGGCAAATGAATGTATAGACTTTATCAGCTTTTACCATGGATTCCACAAAGACAGTAGAAAATTAAAAAGGAATACAATTAAATCAAAATACTTGTGATTCAAAGAAACTCAACATTACTTTGAAAATGGTCCTTCTACCTTCACAGGGGAGTCACGGTGGACCGTGCTCTCTGATGCGTGACTTCCTGTACACCCCAGCAGAAGACTAGAGAAGAGAGCCAGAACTAACCCCAGGATGCAGGGCTTTGTCAGGGCAGCTCCAAGTTCTTTCTGTCTGCTGCCTCTGTGATGTCTTCATAGCGGGAAATGGCACCTCTTCATAGGTCTTGAGGGAAAATGATCCATTTCTTCTTTCATAGTGAGGATGTGAATCCGGCTTCAATTCAGTGACCGTTGACCTTTACCCTCCTTCCTTTAGTAAATGCTACCTCTACTCTTCTTTGTGGTGTGACCCGTACAGTTTAAGAGCTGTCTCTTTCCTCAAGGATTCCATCCATAGTTTCTTGAAGGAGATGTCTATGACAATATGATGACATATGCTGAAGTAACAGTGGGTCCTGAGCAGGGCAGAGGAAGGCCACACATTCTTTTGGTGGTGGGCAGCAGAGGATAGGTCCTGAAAGGGATGCAGATGGACAGATAGATAGAGTATTTGCAGAGCAGGCTGCACTGAGGTTGACTCCAGTATTCTGAACTGTAAATGAACCAGATGGAGAAACACCAAATCTTCATTCCCGGTGGGAAACATTTTCCTCTCTTATTAAGGGATACATTGTGACTCAAGCAAAATAATACCTCCGAACACTATTTTACTGATTCCCTAACTCCATTCCTGTTACTACCACCTTGTTGTTCAGGGTGCTAGGAGTTCACCGAAACAAGATCGATAGCTTAGATGACAGGATGCGTTCTTAGGGCTCTCATATCTACTCACTGAGGATCGATTTGTTCTGGAAAAACAATTTAAAAGGAGATTGAAAAGACAACACCACTCACATTTATATTGCGCTCTTAGTACCTTGGTGGGAATGGTTTTATTTAGTGAATACTTAATTCATCCTTTCAGTAGCTAGACCTTACCCAAACAAAAATTTAAAGCCATAAACCATTGCTGTGGATTGAATTACATGTGTACAGACTCAACCTTTATGCCCTAACTCCAGAATGTCACTTTATTTGGGGAGCAGGTGATTGCAGATGTAATGAGATAAGGTGTTCTCATCCTGCGGTAGGATGGGTGCCTTATCACTACAGGAAGGTGAGATGTGGACACAAGCACTTAGGTGAGAGCGTAACAGGTGGAGACATAGGGGGAAATGGCTCTCCACAGACCCAGGATAGAAGTTTTAGAATGCTCTCTTCTCTCACACGCATCAGAAGACATCAACACTGACTTTGGACTTCTTGACTCCAGGATTGTAAGACAACCAACACATTTCTGTTAAGAAACTCACTGTATGAAATTTTGGAAATGCTTGTTTGTTTTTTACTTATCATTATTATTACTTTTCCAGAGCATTGCTCATTTCTGGCTAATGGTGATGTGGGACTTTGGAGCCTCATGCATGAATTTTTTTTTTCCTCTAGTGTTATTGCTGGGGCTCAGTGCCTGCACCATCAATCCACTGCTCCTGGAGGCTTTCCTCCCCCCTTTTGTTGCCCTTGTTGTTTTGTCCTTGTGGTTATTGTTGGATAAGACAGAGAGAAATCGAGAGAGGAAGGGGAGACAGAGAGGAAGAGAAAGATAGACACCTGCAGACCTGCTTCACTGCTTGTGAAGAGACCCCTCTTCAGGTGGGGAGCCGGGGGCTCAAACCAGGATCCTTACGCCGGTCCTTGTGCTTTGTGCCACGTGTGCTTAACCCACTGTGCTACCTACCGCCTGATCCCCCCTTTTTTGCATAACCATTATGCTATCTTCCCTGAGTTTGTGAAATTTTGTTATGACAACTGTGACAAACTAATTTATCCACTAAATTCTGACAGCATGGCTCAACAAACAAACAAAACAAAACACCCAACATGAGAACTCTTTTTGATTTTTAAACATGGCATCGGCAAAAGGTAAGAACTCACAGATTAGCTTTCTTTTATTTTGTGGAATGTTGAACACTGAAGAAGAAAAAAAAAAAGGAAAGAAAGAAAGAAAGGAAGGAAGAAAGAGCCCTCTGGGAACTCACTGTGTTCATAATGTCCTTCTAACCAACAGTGAAAAGAATGAGTTATTGATGAGAGAGAAGGTATTTTTGTGAATTTCCTTTGTAAACTGAAATTGAACCCCCATCCCTCTTTAAAAAAAAAAAATCTTGGCTTGGACTGGGAAGAGGATGACCAAGGATTGAGGAGTTGGGATAAAACTTCATTCCAGCAATTGATATGTGAATTTGGTAACAAAAAAAAAACATCTCAGGGACTTAAATTCCTTCCTTTTTCCTGTTGGCCATACTCCTTAATTCAGTGAAGAAGTAGTTATGTTTCCATATATATATATATATATATATATATAATTCAATTTTAATGACAGCAAGAGGTACAGAGAAAAATACAGAGACACAGAGAGAGAAATCCCTGAACCCTGCTCAGCTGTGTCTTATCCTGATGCCAGGGATGGAAACTGGGGTCTAGAAGCCTCAGGCATGAACATCTTTTGCATAACCATTATGCTGTCTTCTCAGCCCAAGGAGCCAGTTCTTAAGGTTGGGGTGGGCAGCGGCTCTGGATTTCTTCCCCTCCCCAGTCTCCTAATAAGTGTGAAGAGAATGGGAGTGAGGGAGAGTCAGAGGAGAGGGGGAAGATATGGTTCCTAGCTTTCTCACCCTCTCTCATCTCCAGCGTGAACAGTGGCCTTTACTGGGCGGCGGAGGAGAGGTCTGACGGCATTTATGAAAAGGCTCTCAAGCTGTAGGTTGCACATAGGAGCCAGCATTTCCTCACTGTGCACGGCTGGTGAGCAGACATGAAGCACCAGACCTGTGGACCTCTGGTCTTGTGTCAGTATAAAGCCTCCACCTCCACCCAGACACATGCTCACTTCCTAACATGTCCCTTAAACAAACAAACAACCTACACTTCACTGTCTTGAAAGTTTAGTAGTACTCTGTATTTTCATTTCAACTCCTTGACTTCGTTTTTAGTTTCTCTCTGAATTCCAGTTCTTAGTGATGTGTATTCTTCAATTCAGTGCTTAATTGTTACTAGTTGCCCCAAAGGGCACATCACTGCCTTTCCTTGACTTCTGGAGACAGGTGTACTTGTCTAATAGAGACTATAATATGGCGCCCGCTTTTTATTCTGTCGTTTAGAAGCTATTCATATATACAAAGACTGCTTGTGCTCTATCTAATTTGAAATCTGAGCAAGTCCTGGTAGAAAGCAAGTTGCAAAAGGAACCTGGTATCTGAATGACTGTTGAATTTGGAATAAGGAAATCTAAGTTTAATGCAACCTCTGATACCCAAACAGTATTTAGGAGTCCAAGATGTTAATGTCCTCCACATGTTTATCCTGAGAAGAAAATTAGGTAGTACATATTAAATTATCTGAATGGATGCCCATTTATAGGTACATCCTAAAAAAACAGTTATTAAAAATTTGTACAAATAAGGACAGAGAGGGAAATCACAGACTGAAACTTGGACTGATTGTGGTGTCTTGCACCAGACCTAAGGACTCTGGGGCTGGAGGGGAGGGAGGGAGGGGTTAGGGATACCCTTAAGGTCTTGTTGTGTCACTCTCAGGGAAGGAAGGTCTTGTTGTATCACTCTCGGGGAAGGAGAAATTGTACCCATGTCAGCAACTGCACTGTGAGCCATTAACCCCCATAAAAATGAAAAATAAAAAAGAATTTGGAAAATTGAAAGTATTTTAAAACATTAATGATGTTATAAATTGCTTTCTTTGCATTTCAGTTCTATTTTTCAAATAGCATGTTGATCCTCAAATTTTAGAGCTTTTAAAAATAAAAGAGGAGGGGCTAAGCAGTGGTGCACCTGGTTAAGTGCTCACATTACAGTAGTGCGCAAGGACCTGGGTTCAAGTCCCTGGTCCCCACCTGCCGGGGGAAAGCTTCATGAGTGCTGAAGCAGGGCTGCAGGTGTCTCTCTGTCTCTCCCCCTTTTTATCTCCCTCTCCCCTCTCAATTTCTCCTTGTCTCTATCCAATAATAAAAAATAAATAGATAGGCGCTGGGCGGTGACGCAGCAGGTTAAGTGCACGTGGCGCAAATGCAAGGACCGGTGTAAGGAACCTGGTTTGAGCCCCCGGCTCCCCACCTGCAGGGGAGTCGCTTCACAGGCGGTGAAGCAGGTCTGCAGGTGTCTGTCTTTCTCTCCCCCTCTCTGTCTTCCTCTCCTCTCTCCATTTCTCTCTGTCCTATCCAACAATGACAATACTAACAACTATAATAGTAACAACCTTAGCGATAAACAAGGGCGACAGGGGGGAAAAGTAGTCTCCAGGAGCGGGGGATTCATAGTGCAGGCACCAAGCCCCAGTGATAACCCTGGAGGCAGTAAATAAATAAATAGGTTTAAAATAAGTAAAAATCATAATTTTTAAAAAAATTAATAAAATGAGAAATATCTAACCTGAAATCCATTTTTTGAAGTACCTTGTTTAGGTAAGAAGGTTTATTTATTTAGTTATTTTTTGTGAACTTGGCCCTCTGACACAATTTTGTTCTAGGTCTGCTTTTTTAATTCAGAGGTAGGCGGACACACTACAGAACCCACAGTACTAGAGCTTCCCCAGGTGCCATGGTGTCTCCCATGTGGTGCTTGGGCTCAGACCAGGGCATGCAGATGGTAAGGCAGGTGTCCTAGTTTTTGAGATGTCTCTCCTTCCCAAAGCACCTCAGTTGAGGATGTCAGTTAGTATGACTGTGGAACAGAAAAAGTTTATCATCTCATTTGAACCTTCTAAGGACCCATGGGGAGAGACACTATCTTTATTCCCACGAGGAGCAATTCAGACTAGAAAGTCCTAGATAAGAAGGGAAACAGCTAGCTACGGGAAAAGATGTAAGCCAAGGGGGCATGGGACTGAGACCAAGTGTTTCATCTCCGTAGCGGGCTGCCTCCTTCCAGAGGAAAAATCCCCCCTTGTCCTACCCTGTTGTTATCCGGAAGAGAGCCCATGGATAACGTGTTCTTAGTCAGAGCCGATAACCAGAGGATAGGGTTAGATTTATTATTTCCCACAGCCCAAAGAAGGAAGAATCCTCAGAGATCACAATAGTCTTTACTCTTTTCTTGAAAGAAAAATCTCGGGAGAAGATAAATGAAAATGAATGATGCCCAGCCTTGGGAGAGAAATGGTTTCCCACATCTGAGATGACTCACAGCTTAACCTTTTTTGCTCTGATTTCTCTCTGAGTACATATCCTATGATTTACTCGCTGGACGATGGCCTTAGAGCAAATTCTGGGCCAGCGCAAGCAGACATTATCCATTTCAGAGGAGACATGGATTCTGCACTCAAGTGGCCACTTCCCCCCAGCCCCACCCCCAAGCTTCCCATAGTTCTTTCCCCTTGAGAACATTGTCTACCAGGAAGTGGCCTAGGGGGCGCGATCCTCTCACACAGTGAAGACAGCAGGTCGATTCTGGGGCTTTGCTACACAGGCTGTAACCCACTGACCCTAGGTGTGGGGTGGGGGCTCTGCTCTCTTCCTGCTGGCCCCGGGGATGAGCTGGCATGCTCATCCTATGGGTTTTCTTTATTTTATTTTTTATTTTTAAAAATCCCCTTTATGTATTGGATAGAGACAGCCAGAAATTGAGAGGGAAGGGGGAGAAAGGGGGGAGAGGGACAGACACCTAAAACCCTGCTTCCCCACTTGTGAAGCTTTCCTTCCTGCAGGTGGGGACCAGGGGCTTGAACCCTGGTCCTTGTGCACTGCAGTGTGAGCACTGAGCCCGGTGCACCACCACCTGGTCCCCATCCTCTTGGTTTTAGAATGGAGGCTCCATAGAAGTAACTAAGTCCACGGACCGGGGGGCTTATTCCCTTGATTTTTGCTTTATCCGTGCAGCTCACTCACTTTGCCTCTGGCACATTTTTTCTTCTGGAGATTATCTGCACAAACCCCAGTGTTGAGAAGAATGAATTCCAATCAAACCCAAAAGAGTGGAGTCAGAGATCCACTCAGACCACGAGGACTGTCGTATTAAAGGTCCCTGGGGATCTGTTTTTATGACTTCTGCTTCTCTCCCCCGCCCTCGCGCTTGGTATCTTGCTTCCATCAGTTGTGTGGGGCTGACTTTTCATTAACTCAGAGAGCTGGAATAATTCATTGTAAAGGACTCTTTAGTCACTCAGGATTAAAGAGTTTGCTGAGATCAAAGCTAGCTGGCCTTGCAGTGGGCCCAACACCATGTATTTCATGTAAACGGTGTGGCTTGCTGTGTCCTCAGCTGGGCTCTCCCAGTTTCACATCCACCCTGCAGATAATGGGACCAGCACAGGGGCTGCTCTGTGACCCATCCCATCTTCCTCAGAAGCTTGTACAGATGCTGTCTGTGTGCACTGGTGAAGCCATTCTGACAGCACCACCAATATTGTCTGAAATGTTATGACTCGTGGGAGTCATTCTTGGCCCCAAGCGTCCGGTCCAGGGCCGTGGTGTGGGGGAAGATGGGAAGGGAACAGAGAAATGCTTCATCGTTCAAACCTCCTCTATCATTCTTATTTTCCCTCCAGGACAGTAGGACGTCCTAAGGAGGCCCAAAGGTGAGATTAAAGTAAATCAGGATCAACCAGAACAGACAGTTGTTTGCCCTTCCAAGGCTCTTGCTTGCTTGTTTTGAGAAAGACTTACTGTCCTTGTGTTTCTTTCATTTAAAATATACAGGCATGGGAGGAAATGGTGTGTGAGAGACATGGGAGAAAGCACTTGACAGTCAGGCTGTAACAACAACAGCACTGAAAAAACAGAGGTCCTGTCAAGCAACTGGCCACTTTTATGCCACCCCCCATGGTGGACAGAGGCTCAGAGTCATGTCGCTACTCACTACACCTAGTAACAGAAGCAAGGCCAGAAAGGCACGCGGAAGGGTAAGTTCTTCAAGATGTACTAAAGGCCGGATGGCATTTTGCTGGGTCAGGATCCCACTGCCTCTGGGTCATGTGCCTGTCAGCTACCCAATGGCTGTCCAAGTCAGTTCTGCCAAGGGCCCAGGGACTGCCGGCACATTTGGTCCTATGCGTTGTCAGTTGTGGCTGGAACTTCAAGGGCCTGGGAAGAGGTCCTGAGCTAAAGAAAAAAAATGGGCAGCGATGGAGAGGCAAGGAAGGGGGGCCGGGCGGTGGTGCACCCAGTTAAGTGCACGTAGTACTAAGCGCAAGGCCCAGTGCGAGGGTCTGAATTCGAGCCCCTGCTCCCCATCTGCAGAGGGGACGCTTCAGGAGTGGTGAAGCAGCGCTGCCCTCGTCTCTCTCCCTCTCTGTCTCCTCCTTCCCTTTCAATTCCTCTCTGTCCTATCCAATAAAATGGAAAAAATGGCCGCCCAAAGCAGTGGATTTGAAGTGCTGGCACTGAGCCCCAGTGATAATAGGGAGGGAGGGAGGGAGGGGGAGAGAGAGAGAGAGAGAGAGAGAGAGAGAGGTACCTGAGATAAGGAGATGGAGGGCTCAAGCAGGGGAAGTGGAAAAGCCAGCAGGGAGGAGGCCAGGGGCACACCCACACATCTCGTCTCTGCCGCGTGCAATAACTCCAGCTTATTTCACGGAGACAGTGGAAATACGTAGAACACCGTAAGGAGCCGTTCAGTCTTGTAGCAAAAGGCTCTGGTTGCCAACATGGCAGGAATACTGACAGTGAAGTGTGAGAAACGGAAACTGGTTTTCTGTCCCTCCCAACAGAAGCTTGTCCATCACAGAAGTTTCAAGTCAGCCTCCTCTCCTTTCTCTGTAAGGAGCAAAATATATTTTCAAAAATGAATGCATCTGGTTAAATATTAAATAGGAAAATCATTCTTCTGAGGTCTTGCTTTGCCAGCACTTAGGTAGCAGTGAAGGGAGATGGCCATTGGCTCTGACTGTGCGCTTATGATGCTATATAAATAATGACTGACAGGAGCTCCTTGGCAATCTTTCCACCGGTCTCTCCTCTCTTTGCACTTTCTTTAGTGGTCTACACACACACACACACACACACACACACACACACACACACACACACACAGAGAGAGAGAGAGAGAGAGAGAGAGGGAGAGAGACTGTCATAATAGCTGTCTTCTCCCCTCCTCCTTTCTTTCAGCAGATGTGTTCATGTTTAGTTAATGCAAAGGAAATGCAGCTTGTAAAGGTCACCTGCTGCAGCGGGAAAGAGCTGCATTAACTGTAAAGACCTTTTAGGTGCACGGCTTTTACATTCCGACTCCCCTCCCCAGACACTGCTTCCCAAGCCCATGCTTCCCTTCCAGCTTACTGGCTAAGGGAAGGGTTTGCTTAGGGAAATGCAGAGGAGCTGTACACAGCAGCAGCAATAGCTGAGAAACTTTAGCTCTGGGTTTCCTTGGCCCTGGGACAGGAGCCTTTAAGACCTCTGACAAAGTAATATTTGTGTCTTTAAAAAAACGTTTTGTGGAAAATTTTGTTGTGCCAACCTGTGCTCAAAATGCTAATGGCATTTGTTTAGGCCATTGGCCAAATGTAAGCAGATTCACACGTAGGAAATAGATGCACATTTGAAATAAATAATTTTCCTTTTCAGATTGTCTCAAAAAAAAATAAAAGCAGTGATTTCATGAGATGGTGGGACCCAAGGGTCACCCGGGGGAGAAGCTTCAGCCGTAAACTGACGGCAGGGGCATCCACACAGGAGCTAGACCTTGCGTGCTCACAGCTGGAGACAATGCCTTGTTGGCATTTTCAGCTGGAGCCACTGCGGGAGAGTCCACGCAGGAGCAATGAGCCTCAGGTGTTTGCAATGTGGCAAAGAACTTTCCAGCACAAGGTCATTCCAGGACTGTGTGCCAGCTAAGGAGTTGGATAGAAAGCCCGAGGATGCAATTCAGGTAGGAGAGGTTTTGGAAGACAGTCAGTCACCCTGAGCCTCACATGCCAGCCTGTAAATGCCTCTTCAACAGAGTATGTCACCTGCATAGCAAACCTCCCTCCCTTCCACATTACTTTAATGCTGAGTTTCGAGGAGGCGCGGATTAGCTGAGGGCTGTGGCGCACTCTGGCAGTTCACAGACATTGCAGAATAGCAGGTGGCCCCTCGAGCAGCAGAAATCTTAACTTCATTTCTCCAGCTTTGTTTCTCATTGGAAAGAAACCTTCTGTGAGGACCGATCCCACTAATATTTGTATGTTTTAACTTCAGGGGAGGTCTTTCGATAGTCTTTTCATTTCGTGCTCTCCCCATGTCTAAGAAAAACCTTCCTGTACAATTAAATGCTGCCCCCTGCAAGGCTGTCTGCTTCCACTGCTAATGCATTTAGCATTTTTCCTTCGTCAGAAGACGGCACCATTTCTGTAGTTCTCTAAATGGAACCAAGTTCGAGTAGCAACTTAGCTTTGTTTATTTTTTTTTATTTAAGAAAGGATTAATTAACAAAACCATAGGGTAGGAGGGGTACAATTCCACACAATTCCCACCACCCAATCTCCATATCCCACCCCGTCCCCTGATAGCTTTCCCATTCTCTATCCCTCTGGGAGCATGGACCCAGGGTCGTTGTGGGTTGCAGAAGGTAGAAGGTCTGGCTTCTGTAATTGCTTCCCTGCTGAACATGGGCGTTGACTGGTCTATCCATACTCCCAGTCTGCCTCTCTCTTTCCCTAGTAGGGTGGGTCTCTGGGGAAGCAGAGCTCCAGGACACATTGGTGGGGTCTTCAGTCCAGGGAAGCCTGGCCGGCATCCTGATGACATCTGGAACCTGGTGACTGAAAAGAGAGTTAATATACAAAGCCAAACAAATTGTTGAGCAATCATGGACCCAAAGCTTGGAATAGTGGAGAGAAAGTGTTAGGGAGGTACTCACTGCAAACTCTAGTGTACTTGTGCTTTCAGGTATATATTTTGCACCTGTTTACGGATACATGTGAACATATGCTCTCTCTCACAGAAACTGGTGTATATCTAGGTTATGGGACTTTGTTAGAAAGTGATCCACCTGAGATGAAATTAGAGTATACTATGTAAGGAAAGGTCTCACCCAAGTAATGAAGCTGAAGGGTTGTCATTCCACACGTGAAGTCTCTGGACACAGTCTGAGGTGAAGCATGCTGAGGTGGCAATCGTTGTGTTGGTTAGGTTGTGATCGGCAGATGCAATATTATTTGATATGGATTGGGAGAGGCATACGGGAAAGTGGGCCCTATCCAAGGGTTCCAGGACTGGGGGAAGTAAAGGCTCTATAGTGGAGATGTGAGGTTTCTGCTGTCTTAGGGTTCAAAAAGACAATAGATAGTTAATGTTATCATCACATTATTTGGTAATTGGGTTAACTTTGAAAAGTCCTTTTGTTAGGGTTTGCTGTACAGTACCCAGTATCTTGTATATAGCTGTGCTATTGGTTGCTTCTGATCTACTTGGTCTAGGCTTTTGAGAGAGTCTGCATATCAATTACACAGCCTATATATTAAAAAGATTCAGTTTGTGTTTTGAAAAACATCGAGACATACAATTAATTTTCCCCCTCTTGTATTAATTAGTGATTTATATGACTACATTTTATTAGGAGTGTACATAAACACCATTCCCACCACCAAAAGACTGTGACCCATCCCTCCCACCCACTCCCACCCCCCACTGGCCCAGGAAGCTGCATGTTTACCCCTCACCACAGGGTTTTTACTTTGGTGCCCTACTTACAATTTGGTCAGGTCCTGCTTTTAGTTTCCCTTTCAGATCTTCTTCCTCAACTTCTGTTGATGAGTGGGATCATCCCATACTCATCTTTATCTTTCTGACTTAGCTCACTTCACATAATTCCTTCTAGCTCTGTCCAAGATGGGTCAGAGAAGGTGGGTTCATTGTTCTTGATAGCTGCATAGTATTCCATTGTGTATATACCACAGCTTTCTCAGCCACTCATCTGTTGTTGGGCACCTGGGTTGCTTCCAGGTTTTAGCTATTATGAATTTTGCTACTATGAACATAGGAGTACACACCTCTTTTTGGTTGGGTGTTATGGAGTCCTTGGGGTATAACCCTAGGAGAGGAATTACTGGATCATATGGAAGGTCCATGTCTAGCCTTCTGAGAGTTTTCCAGACTGCTCTCCACAGAGGCTGGACCAATTTACATTCCCACCAGTAATGTAAAAGGGCTCCTCTGTCCCCACAACCTCTCCAGCATTTGTTGCTCCTGTCCTTTTTGATGTATGTCATTCTTACAGGAGTGAGGTGGTATCTTAGTGTTGTCTTAATTTACATTTCTCTGACAATCAGTGACCTAGAGCAGTTTTTCAAATGTTTGTTAGCCTTTTGGATCTCCTCTGTAGTGAATGTTTTGTTCATATCCTCTGCCCATTTTTGGATGGGGTCATTTTTGGTGATAAGTTTGCTGAGCTCTTCATATATTTTGGTGATTAGTTTCTTGTCTGATATATGGCATGTGAAGATCTTCTCCCATTCTGTGAGGGGTCTCTTTGTTTGTTTAATAGTTTCTTTGGATGTGCAGAAGCTTTTCAATTTGATGTAGCTGGTTCCACATCCGTAAGTCAATCAATGTCATTCAGCACATCAATAAAAGCAAAGCCAAAAATCACATGATTATCTCAATAGATGCAGAGAAAGCCTTTGACAAAAATCCAACACCCATTCATGCTCGAAACTCTACAAAAAATGGGAATAGATGGGAAATTCCTCAAGATAGTGGAGTCTATATATAGCAAACCTACAGCCAACATCATACTCAATGGACAGAAGCTGAAAGCATTCCCCGTCAGATCGGGGACTAGACAGGGCTGTCCACTGTCACCGTTACTCTTCAACATAGTATTGGAAGTTCTTGCCATAGCAATCAGGCAAGAGAAAGGAATCAAAGGAATACAGATTGGAAGGGAAGAAGTCAAGCTCTCACTATTTGCAGATGATATGATAGTATACATAGAAAAACCTAAAGAATCCAGCAGAAAACTACTGGAAGTTATTAGGCAATATAGCAAGGTATCAGGCTACAAAATCAATGTACAAAAATCAGTGGCATTTCTTTATGCAAACACTAAATCTGAAGAAGAAGACATCCAGAAAACACTCCCATTTACTGTTTCAGCAAAATCAATCAAATACCTAGGAATAATGTTGACCAAAGAAGTGAAAGACTTGTATACTGAAAACTATGAGTCGCTACTCAAGGAAATAGAAACTGATACCAAGAAATGGAAAGCTATCCCATGCTCATGGATTGGAAGAATAAATATCATCAAAATGAATATTCTCCCCAGAGCCATATACAAATTTAATGCAATACCCATCAAAGTTCCACCAAGCTTCTTTAAGAGAACCGAACAAACACTACAATCATTTATCTGGAACATGAAAACACCTAGAATTGCCAAAACCATCTTAAGTAAAAGAAACAGAAATGGAGGCATCTCACTCCCAGACCTTAAACTATATTATAAAGCCATCATCATCAAAACAGCATGGTACTGGAACAAAAATAGGCACACAGACCAGTGGAACAGAATTGAAAGCCCAGAAATAAATCCCCACACCTATGGACATCTAATCTTTGATAAGGGGGCCAAAAGGATTAAATGGAAACAGGAGGCTCTCTTCAATAAATGGTGCTGGGAAAACTGGGTTGTAACATGCAGAAGAATGAAATTGAACCACTTTATCTCACCAGAAACAAAAATCAACTCCAAATGGATCAAAGACCTAGATGTCAGACCAGAAACAATCAAATACTTAGAGGAAAACACGGGTAAAACAGTTTCCCACCTACACCTCAAGAACATCTTTGATGAATCAAACCCAATTGCAAGGAAGACTAAAGCAGAAACAAACCAATGGGACCACATCAAAGTTTTTTAATGTTACTATCTGCATTTCCCTTTTCTTCTCCTTCCCCCCCAGGGTTATGGCTGGGGCTCGGTGCCAGCATACTGATCAGCTGCTTCTGGTAGACATTTCCCCCCCATTTTACTAGCTAGGACAGAGAGAGATTGAGAGTGGAGTGTAAAATAGAAGGAGAGAGACAGAGACACCTGCAGAGCTGCTTAATGGCTCCTGAAGTGTCGTCTCCCCTCCCTCCCCCGCAGGTGGGGAGCAGGGCCTCAAAATCAGATCCTTGTGCTGGTCCTTGCATGTAGTACTATGTGTGCTTGACCCAGTGTGCTGCCACCTGGCCTCCTGTGTTTTGGGGCATATCTTTTTTAAAAATTTGAGTCCAGTGCTTAATCTGCCGTGCTGACTCCCAGACCCTAACAACGAGGGCATTCTAAAAGCTCCTCTAAGTCAGTCTACCAAGCAGTCGACAACGAGGACCACTGCTGGACCCACACCCTTTCTTTACACTGTTTCCGAAGCGCAGACTGCAGCTGGGCCAGCCAGATCTCACTAGGACTGGACATGTCTTCTCGGCCCTTGCCTGACTGTCACCTCTGCTGTGTTGACCATGTCTGGGTCTCCATGTTTCTGCCAAACAAAATTGACTAGAAGAATACCAGGAATTATTTGGTTTCTCAAGAAGTTTAGAGTCTTCAGAAAAATTTTGCGGGTAGTTGTATCGAGTTTCAATTGCTACCATAACCAATGACTACCAATTTTGCAGCTAAAAAAATGTGTTTATCTCCAGGTCAAATGATTAACCCTTTTATTATCTCAGTATTATACATAGTAGTTCTGGAGAAGTCTGATAGAGGTCTCATCAAGCTAAAATCAGGATGGACGAATGGATAAAGACGTCTCGTGGAGCTGGGCAGGGCGTACGCTGTACAACACACATATTAGTGCAAGGACTTGGCTTCAAGCTCCTGGCCTCCACCTGAAAGGGGTGGGGTGAGACTTTTTTTTTCCTCCAGGGTTATTGCTGGGCTCAGTGCCTGCACTATGAATCCACCGCTCCTGGAGGCCATTTTTCCCCCTTTTGTTGCCCTTGTTGTTGTAGCCTCGTTGTGGTTATTATTATTGCCATTATTATTGCCATTGTTGATGTCGTCATTGTTGGATAGGACAGAGAGAAATGGAGAGAGGAGGGGAAGACAGAGAGGGAGAGAGAAAGACAGACACCTGCAGACCTGCTTCACTGCCTGTGAAGCGACTCCCCTGCAGGTGGGGAGCCGGGGGCTTGAACCGGGATCCTTATGCCGCTCCTTGTGCTTTACACCACATGCACTTAACCCACTGAGCCACCACCCGACCCCCAGGGGTGAAAGTTTTATGTGTGGTGAAACAATGCTGCAAGTCTCTCTCTCTCTCTCTCTCTCTTTCGCTCTCTCTCTCTCTCTCTCTTTCCCCCTCCCCTCTCAATTCCCCTGTATCTGATCAAATAATAATAATGAGGAGGAGGAGGAGGAGGAGGAGGAAAAATTGTCAACCGGGAGCCATGGATTCATCCTGCAGACACTGAGTCCCAGCAGTAATCCTGGTAACAATTAATGATAATAAAAATAGTCATAATTCATGTAAAAAGAATTCATGGATCACATATTCAATGGAACATTACAATCTAAACAGTTATAGTGAATGGAACTGGAGGTGATTAAGCTTAGTGAAGCAAGTAAGGAAATGAAAGACAGCTACCCAATGGTTTTGCTCATATGTGTAGTACAGGAAATTGAAATAGGGGGGCCAGGCGGTGGCGCACCTGGTTAAGTGCACACATCACAGTGCCCAAGGACCCAGGTTCAAGCGCCTGCTCCCACTGGCAGGGGGAAAAGCTTCAGGAGTGGTGAAGCAGGGCTGCAGGTGCCTCTCTGTGTCTCTCATTTTCTCTCTGGGATGAGACACAGTACAGAACTCTAGATGTCCATTTACTCTACTCAGCCCTTCAAGCCGAATGAATTCATTTTTAAAAAGAAATGATGTGGGCAGGATTGGATTCCTTCCTGGAAGCTCTGGGGAATTCCATGAAGATTATTTATTCCATATCTTTCAGGTTTTTGGCAAAATTTGGTCCCACATTGTTGTAGGACTGAAGTGCTCATTTCCTTCCTGACTGTTGGCTCTGATCCTTCTCATCGTTTTAGAAGCTGACTGTGTTCCTTGGCTTGTCAGCTCCTACTGTCTTCAAAGCCAGCAGTGTAGCATTATTGTCCTTTCTTGCTTCAAATCTCTAAGAGCTCCCCTTCAAGCTCATATATCTTCTGCCTCCCTTTGTTGGTCTTGTCTCACTGACACACTCTTCCACCTTCCTTTTCTGCTTTTTAGAGCCCACCTGACTGTGTCAGGACCACCCAAGTCCTCAGGGATAGCCTCCCTGTTCATAACCTGAAGGCCCACTGCAAAGTCTTCTCACAGGGGTTCCCAGGTTAGTGCTGAACTGAATGCCCAGACATGAGGTCCTCTTTGGAATTCTGCCTATCACAGTCACAGGTATCAGCCAGAACAGAAAGTCCCTTGAGAATAACAAGCAACTCGAGGTCAGGGCCAGGGTCAACCATTAGGTGAATGTTTTTTTAAATGACCATTACTTGAGCAGTGAACATAAGAGTCAAAAGATGGCAGACCCCGTGGCTGATTGAGCCAATCTGGAGAGCAGAGGCTGAGAAGCACCCCAGACTTGACAAGTGTGCCACAGAGACTTTGCTCACATTGGCTACGGTGTTTCAACACTGGCTTCTGGGCAGAGACAGGCAGGCAAGCTTCTCGGTGCTCCTTTAGGGATAGCTGCGAGGCGGGATAATTTGAGGACTTGGGGTTAAACAGGCAGAGTTTTGCCCTCCGCGCGCGCTCTCTCTCTCTCTCTTTGCCTCCAGGGCTATCGGTGGGGCTCAGTGCCAGCACTACGAATCCACTGCTCCTGGCGGCCTTTTTTTTTGCTTTCCATTTTATTGGATAGGACAGAGAGAAATTGAGAGAGGAAGGGGACACAGAGAGGGAGAGAGAAAAAGAGAAGCCTGCAGACCTGTAAAGTGCCCCCCCTGCCGGTGGGGAGAGGGGGCTTGAACCTTGATCTTTGTGTGGGGTCCTTGTGCTTAGTACTATGTGCGCTTACCTGGGTATGCCACTGCCTACCCCCCTTTTTCCCTCTAGTACAATCTCTCAATTAATTTTCAGATCTTATGCTCTGATTTGATTATAGGCCTCATTTTATTGAAATTTACTTTATTGCATCTTGCAGATATAATTTTTGTTTACTTCATATATATTTTATTATATTTATTCATTTATTGAATAGACACAGCCAGAAATTGAGAGGGAAAGGAGAGGTAGGAGAGAGACAGAGAGATACCTGCAGCATTGCTTCACCACTTGCAAATCTTTCCCCCTACAGGTGAGAACTGGGGACTCGAACCTGGGTCCTTGTGCACTGTAACCTGTGTGCTCAACCAGCTGCACCACCACCCAGAACCCTCATTTTTGTTTTCTTTATTCTTATTTGATACACAGTGAACGTGTGTGGCAACCCTGACGCAAATAAAGCTACTGGTGCCATTTTCCTAAAGGCATGTACTCGCCTCATGTATCTGAATGAAAAGTAACATTTTAGGGATAATACACACTCCATATATGACAGTATCGTGTAAGTACATTTTTTAATTTAATTTTTTAGTTATAAAAAGGAAACACTGACAAAACCATAGGATGAGAGGGGTACAACTCCACACTATTCCCACCACCAGAACTCTGTATCCCATCCCCTCCCCTGACAGCTTTCCTATTCTCTATCCCTCTGGGAGCATGTCTTAAATAGATCTTTAAGTCGTGACATTGGTTAGTGTTATGAAAGAGACGGAAATGGACCAGAGCACCTCTGCAGCATATGTCGTGCTGGCGACTGAAGCAAGACCCAAAGCGCGCCCACCGGCTCTGTGCTCTGCCCACTGAGCAGCCTTCATGGTCACTAAGCCATACATCGCTTCTCTCTCTCTCTCTCTCTCTCTACTTCAGATAAGAGAGAAGAGTGTGTGTGCACGTATGTGTGTGCGAGCACGTGTGTGTGTTGGTGGGGAGAAAGCACAGCACCAAAATTCCCTTCAGTGTGGTGGGGCCTGCCTCAAGCCTGGGTGGTGCACACAGCAAGACAGCACACTATCCCAGTGAGCTATTTTGTCAGCCCCCAAACTGGAAAAAAAAAGGGAAAAAAAACTGTGAAACTCAATTTGTCACAACTCAGTTTACCTTATTTTGGTGGTCTGCAACTGACCTTGGAATATTTTCTAAGCTGTGCCTGTATATTTTAAGGCATTGGATATTAAATTCAGCATCATTCTCTTTCCCCCATAAATCTTAATATGTCACATCAAAGGATGGTCAAAATGATGTCCTAGGCACTGAACACCACTGCAAACTAAAGATAAGTGTGTGGGGCCGGCCGGGCGGTAGGTAGCACACATAGTACCATGAGGACCCAGGCAAGGAAAGGGCTTGTAGCCCCTGCTCCCCACTTGCAGTGGGGACACTTCATAAATGGTGAAGCAGCTCTGCAGTGGGGACACTTCATAAATGGTGAAGCAGCTCTGCAGTGGGGACACTTCATAAATAGTGAAGCAGCTCTGCAGGTGTCTTATTTCTCTTTCTCTATCTCCCCTACCCTCTTAATTTCTCTCTGTCCTATCCAATAAAATGGCGGGAAAAAAAGGCCACCAGGAGCAGTGGATTCACAGTGCTGGCACCAAGCCCCAGTGATAACCCTGGAGGAGGCAATAAAAAAAGAAAGAAAGTGTGTAAATGTGTGTGTGTGCTGTGTGCACGTATGTGCGATGTGTGTGTGCGTCATGTGGCATGTCTGTGTGGGTATGTTTGCATGTCTATATAGACATCCATTTGCATATGCGTGTGCACAGACAGCTGCATGTGTGTCTGCATGTGAGTCCGTATCATGTGTGCTGGGGAGGGAGGGGAGAGAGGTGTCATTGAAATAAGTTCACTGTCCCTGTGGCAATTTATCTTGAGGAAGATGAGATTTATTTGGACACATATTCTTTCTTGGGCAAAAGGCAACTAGCTTTGTCGTATTTCAGGTTATAACAGAATTCATAAAGGCCTTTGAAATCACTGGGAAAAGGACAAAGAGGAAATGGAAAATACTCGGAGTCCATGGCATGTTATCAACCAAAATATTCGAGTCGAGTGTTGCTAAGCTCGCAGACTTTTCTCTTGTTTTTGGAAGGGATGGTGTTCACCTCCCTGGCTGTGGAGATTTGACAGGAGTGTCCCCGCAGGGTATTACTGCTTGGAGAATTCTTTTGTCTATGCAGAAGGCAGGCATGGG
Source organism: Erinaceus europaeus (assembly GCF_950295315.1). Lineage (NCBI taxonomy): Eukaryota > Metazoa > Chordata > Mammalia > Eulipotyphla > Erinaceidae > Erinaceus > Erinaceus europaeus. Next base: position 3,012,848 of record NC_080169.1, read on the forward strand.
GCGGGGCGGTGAGAGGAGTGCTTGATTTGCAAGTGGGGAGGGGTTCTGAGAGAGAGAAAGCTTCCCTTGAAGTGTTCCTGGTGTGGTGGCCATGAAATGGGGGATACTCTGCAGGAGAAGGAGCTGGGAGAGGGAGGGATAGTAGACCCGGGAGATGCATCTGGGGGTGGGGAGCACAGTCTGGCCTGCCACTCAGTCTCCTGTCTCCTTGCAGCGGGCACGTACACACAGACACATTAGCGGTCAGTCGGCTGCAATATTCGCAGCACATTTGCTGGGATTCTATTGATCGCCCGAGCAAGAGATAGCGGCAGCAAGGATGTGGTGGGAGAGCCCAGTGCTTGGGGGCTTCCGCTCTCACACATCATCAAAGCCCCGCTCTGAAATGCTTTGAATTAATAACACCTATTCAGACTGACAAAGTAGGTAAACGGAAACATTAGACAGCGCTTTTCACCTACTTTGCTCAACATTTCCCGTTACCTTCAGTGCTGGGAACTCTCCACGGTCTCACTCAGCCTGAACAGACGCTGCTTGAGCTCACACCCAGCACTACTTGCAACGGGACAGACCTGCTTCTGCCCATGTGAGGAGCCTTCCACTAAAGTAGACCCCTTCTCTGAGCGCAGAAGGCAGAAGGGCCTGGCGCCATTGACACCCAGACCTCCCTGTCAGGCTTATTCCTCAACATTTTCTTTTCCTTTTATTTAAAAAAAATTTTTTAAAGGAAAATTGTATATTGTTGGGTAGAGGCAGAGAGAAATTGAGAGGGGAGGGTAAGATCGAGAAGGAAAGAGACAGAGAGAGACCTGCAGCCCTACTTCGCCACTCGTGATGCTTTTCCCCTGAAGGTGGGGACCAGGGACTTGAAGCCGGGTCCTTGCTAACGATAATGCGTGTCACTTCCTGGCCCCCCAATCTTAATCTCTAGTGTGGTGGTTCCATTCATCTAGATTCCTAGTATGATTTAATGCCACTCCCTGTTCAGGGCGCCATTATGCTGGGCTGGCTGGAGACAGACGACCAGGGACGCATGGCTGAGCTGGGAAGCAGTATCTCTTTATTCATGTGGAACGCAGCACAATCTAAGCTGAGCTATCTCTAATCACAATCCTGTCCTTATATATATACTCGCCAAGCAGGGTGGAAACAGGATGTGACGTAGAGAGGGTGGAGCGAAAAGACAGTGGTGGAAATCAGGGTGTGACTATGAGAGGGGGCGGAGCAAAAAGAACCAGTGAGGATTAAACCAATGCCCTGCAGGCAGGGTGGTGCTTAGTTAACAGTGGTTATGTCAATAGAATACAGTGTTAAGCAGGGGGGATTAAACCAATGAAACAGAAGGGGTTTTAGAAGCAGAATTAGAAATATACCAACAATTTAAAATTATCTTAATTGTTTATTGCATAGAGACAGAGAAACTGAGATTGGAGAGAGAGAGAGAGAGATTTGCAGCACTGCTCCACTGCAGTAAAGCTTCTTTCCCCCTGCAGGTGAGAAGTGGAGCTTGAACCTGGGTCCTTGCTCATTGTAACATGTAACATGTGCTCTCAACAGGGTATGCCATTGACCAAGCCCCTAGGGTGATTATGGTAGTGTACCTGGCTGTGACGTGGTTTTTGTCCAGGGCAGCTTTTAGAGATCTATACAAGGTGGCCTTGGAGGCTGGTGGCAGGGCTGCCAAGCATCCCCCAGCAAACAGAGGATGGGCTCTGGAGTCCGAGCCCAGCACAAGTCCCCATGTGCCATGTCCTGCCTGTGCACGCTCGGAGCTTTATGGTCTCATCATCTGTCACCAGATTCTCTGTGAGGCACAGAGGAGGCGAGCTGGGAAACCAGTTCACTTCCTGCCTCCTCTTTCCTTCCTTCCCCTTTCTCCTCTCGTGAGCAGCTGCTGTCTTCCTGTGGGAGTCACAGTGCTAGATCCCCACGGCTTCTCTCCTCATCTTGGTTTTGCCACTGAAGCAGCAGGGCCACTTGGCCTGCTGGACAGTCATCGTCTGTGGCTCCATAGGGGTCTCCGTATTTCCCAACCCACCCAACCATCTGTGTGCTCTGTCACCCAGAAAGCACACGGGGGGGGGGGGGACGTTCTCACATTGGGCGTCTGAACTTGGCCTACAGGACGGGTTCCTTGGGAGGCAAGCATGGCAGTCTGCAACACCAGCCTTGGCAGGATCCAGGTTTTCCCTAGGGAAGCAGCCAGCTTCCCTCCTCAGACTGAGTATCCCAAGTCGCCTGTTGCACCCTCCTCACTACACAGGAGGAGCCGGGGAGCCCCAGTCTGGGCAGGCAGGGCACCAAGTCCAGTGATAGCGATAGTGAGCAAATGGGATGTAGAGACGCTGTGACTTACTTAGCATGGCTTCATCATGGATGGGGTGAGGGACAAGCTGGGGAGAGGAGGGCTGAACAGGTGAGTAGGTAAGGCCTGCTCTTTGTCCCTAGGGATTGGTATGGAAAATGCCTATGGAATTCTGTTTGATCCTTATTTTATTTTATTTTTTTTTTCAGCCGTGGTGGTTATCACTGGGGCTCTGTCTGCATGGCATGGCCCCAGTGATGCTAATAATAACCAGTCTTCAATTTTGAAAAGACTGTTAAATGGTCATTTAGCTTTGCTTTATAAAAGTGAAAGAAAGAGAGAGAAAGAAAGAAAGAAACGAAGGAAGGAAGGAAGGAAGGAAGGAAGGAAGGAAGGAAGAAAGAAAGAAAGAAAGAAAGAAAGAAAGAAAGAAAGAAAGAGAAACACAAAGTAAACCTTGAACGGAGATCAAAACAAGACTGTGGGGAAGCAGAGGACGGAGGGAGCGGGCAGTCCTTCAGGCCTGATGCAGGACGTGGGTGAGAGTGTTTGCAGACAGCTGTCTCCAGGGATGGGAAAGTGTGTCACCGATCTGTCAACAACGCACTGTAAACCATTCACCTCTAATAAAGTGATCTGGAAAAGAATGTTCAAAAAGAAATTAGTAGCCTAGAGTTCTCCTCGTGGTCATCTTTCCCTGTTGTGTTCTCTCCTCCCTCCCTTCCTTCCTCCTTCCTTCCCTCCCTCCCTTCCTTCCTTCCTACCTTCCTACCTTCCTACCTTCCTTCTATCTTTCCATTCCTTTCTTCCTCCCTCGCTCCTTCCCTTCCTTCCTCCTTCCTTTCCTTTCCTTTCCTTTCCTTTCCTTTCCTTTCCTTTCCTTTCCTTTCCTTTCCTTTCCTTTCCTTTCCTTTCCTTTCCTTTCCTTTCCTTTCCTTTCCTTTCCTTTTCCTTTCCTTTCCTTTCCTTTCCTTTCCTTTCCTTTCCTTTCCTTTCCTTTCCTTTCCTTTCCTTTCCTTTCCCTTCCTTTCCTTTTTCTTTCTTGTAGAGTTGAGAGACAGAAAGAGAAGAGAGAGAAAGGAAAGAGAAGAGAGAGAAGCCTGGAGCACTGCTCCACCACTCTTGACACTTCCTCCCTGCAGGTGAGGACAGGCTCCTGACACCTGGCGCTCGTTCATGGTCATGCGTGCGGTCCTGGGTCTTGTACACGTGTCTTCTGAAGGAGCAGGGAGAGCTGGAGCTGGGCTGCCTCCATCCCACTCCAGCTGTCGCACCTACTAGCTAAGGGAACTTGGGCAGGGTATTTCACCACTCTGTTTCTACACTGCTAAATAAAGGCAGCAATGAGATGCTTACCCAGTGGGATGATTTTATGGTCATATGAGAGCTACATAGCTTAGTAGCCATTATTAATTAATTCATCACTACCAGGTTTACTTCTGGGGCTCAGTGCAGGCACTATGAATCCATCTCTCCTGGCAGCCCTTTTCTCCTGCTTCTATTTTTTTCTTCCTATTTCATTTTGGTAAGACAGAAAGAAATTGATAGGGGAGAGGGAGATAGACAGGGAGAGAGAAAGACACCTACAGCCCTGCTTCACTGCTCGTGAAGCCTACCTCCCCCTGCAGGTGGGAAGCAAGGCTTGAACCTGGGACCTTGTACTTGGTAAGGCCTGTGCTTAACCAAATGTCTCTCCGTCCAGCGCCATAGCTGTTGAATACATCTTAACATCTTGTATTGCTCTTCATCTATAGCATAATGCCATTTTCCTAGATTCCTAATTTTATTATCATTATTTTATTTCTTAGCAAACCTAATTAAGTATATACTAATTCTATTATTGGGATCAAAAGATACATGTATTTATTCACAAAAATATTATTTGTAATTATGGCTAATATTTTTTTATTTATAAAAAGGAAATATTGACATAACTATAGGATAAGAGGGGTACAACTCCACACAATTCCCACCACCAGAACTCCGTATCCCATCCCCTCCCCTGATAGCTTTCCTATTCTTTATCCCTCTGGGAGTATGGACCCAAGGTCATTGTGGGATGCAGAAGGTGGAAGGTCTGGCTTCTGTAATTGCTTCCCCACTGAACATGGGCATTGACAGTCCGATCCATACTCCCAGCCTGTCTCTCTCTTTCCCAAGTGGGGCAGGTCTCTGGGGAAGCGGAGTTCCAGGACACATTGGTGGGGTTGTCTGTCCAGGGAAGTCTGGTCGGCGTCATGCTGGCATCTGGAACCTGGTGGCTGAGAAGAGAGTTAACATACAAAGCCAAACAAGTTGTTGAGCAATCATGGGCCTAAGGCTGGAATAGTGCAGATGAAGAGTTGGGGGGGGGGGTCTCCGTTTTGTAGATAGCTAGTAGGCATATTTTAGTTATATTCCAAAGGGCCTGTGGCTATCCTAGTTTTATTTTATTTTATTTTATTTTATTTTCCTCTGAGCCTGAAATCTGATATGCAGGTGGATCCAAGTTATTGTCTGGGGAGATGATGTCATGGCTGGATAAAGAATCAGAAAGCTGAATCAGGGAAGAGAGTAGCTCCCAAATATGGGAAAGGTGTATAAATATTGTTGATTGTAAACCCCATTGATTTGATGTGATCTGGGGCCCATATTCAGCTTAGGAGCCTATGTGACTTCTGCATCCCTGTAGATCTGAGCTCACATTCTGTGGTCATGAGTAGTAGTAATGTTCTAAGCTGCCCGTATATAAGGACCCATCTTCCTCAGGTGTAGCATAGAGTATGTTGTCATCCTCCCTTCAGAGGATGGGGAACATTCTCTACCGCTGTTGATCCAAGTTAAGGACAAGGTCCTATGGGAGGGCCCACAAAGGGGTCTGTTTTTTTTTGTTCCTGATAGAGATGACCGGTAACAATGGAGAGAGGGATTTATTTGAGGTCTAGACCCATCATATTTGTTTGAGATTCTCAAGACTCCCAGAATAGGGCCCAACAACAACAGATGAGTGGCTGAGAAAGCTGTGGTATATATACACAATGGAATACTATACAGCTATCAAGAACAATGAACCCACCTTCTCTGATCCATCTTGGATGGAGATAGAAGGAATTACATTAAGCGAGCTAAGTCAGAAAGATAAAGAGTGGGTGATCCCACTCATAAACAGAAGTTGAGAAAGAAGAACAGAAAGGGAAACTAAAAGCAGGATTTGACTGAATTTGGAGTAGGGCACCAAAGTAAAAACCCTGGGGCGAGGGTAAGGATGAGGGTGGATGTTCGGCTTCATGGGCTGTGGGGGGTTGGGGGGGGATGGGATGGGACACAGTCTTTTGGTGGTGGGAACGGTGTTTATGTACAATCCTATTAATTTGTAGTCATGTAAATCATTAGTTAATTAATATGAGGGGAAAATTGATTGAATGTCTCAAACTTTTTAAAGCACAGACTGAATCTTTTTAATACATAGGCTGAGTCTTTGATATGCTGACTCTCTTAAAAGCCTAGACCAGGGAGAACAGAAGCAACCAGCAGCACAGCTATATACAAATAATGTCAAATGACATAAATTATGGTGATGCTGTGTATGACACAGCAGATTCTAACAAGGAATATTTCAAAGTTATCCCAATTGCCAAATAATGTGATTATAGCAATAACTACCTATTGTCTTCTTAACTCTAAGATTCCTAATTTTAAATGACTTCAATAGCTACCGTGTGTAAGTAGATGTTCTGCTGATATCAACATATTATTATTATTTTAATTTTCTAATTCTATTTTTGTTGTTGTTATTATTATTATTATTATTACCAGAGCACTGCTCAGCTCTGGCTCATGGCAGTAGATTATACCTGGAACATTTTTTTTAGATGTTGAGATTATTTTAGTGATTTTATTTATTTATTTATTTATTTTTATATCACAGAATTACATGTCGACAGGGGTTTGAATCCACACCATTCCCACCACCAGAGTTCTGAATCTTCAGTCTCCCAACTGCACTCCACCACAGTTCCCCTAAGGCTGTAGACGTGGGCCAACCATCTTCTCTACAACTATCTGTCCACATTTATACATAGTTGCCCCCTCCCTTTTTTTGGATTCAATCCTCTCTTCCCCTCTAAGCCACTCATAACAACATAACTCCCTCCATATGTATCTCTCTCCTTTCCCTTCTCTCTCTGGGTGCTGATGGAGCTGGAGTGCAGAGCCCTCTTATCTTAATCCTGTCACTTCTCCCCCAGTGGGAGTCTGGATCAAGCTTGTTTTTTGGGGACAGAGGTAGGAATTCTGGCTTCTGTCATTGCTTCTCCACTGAGCATAGGTGTTGGCAGGTGGATCCAAACCCCCAGTCTGTTTCTGTCTTTCCCCAGTGGACCAGAGCTCTGGAGATGTGAGGGTCCAGGACACATTGGTGAGGTCATCTGCCCAGAGAAGTGAGGATGGAGTCATGGTAGCATCTGTAACTTGGTGTCTGGAAGGTGACATGATCTAAGTTGAGACAAAATGGTTAATGAACAGGAACCAAAAAGTCGGATTAGAGCAGATGAGATTAGGGATTTTAGGGTGGAAGAAAGTTAGGAAGTCCATTTTAGGCATGTTCCAGGGGCGGGGGTGGGGGCACATAACTATGGTATTTTTGCCTGAGTTTGGTAGTTAGCCTGAGGTTGGATAAGAATATTGTCTGAGAGAATGGTGTCAGAGTAAAGGGCTAGAAAGTTGGATTAGGGCAGGGAGTAGCTCCCATTCTGTGGCGAAAATTAACTATTTACCTCCATCCACCTTTTCCAGGAGGAAATACATATATTTATTACCAGAGCCTGTGTAACCTCAAAGTCCCTACTGTTCTGAGCTCACAGCTCATGGTCACAGCAGAGGAACATTGCAGGCTGCACTCATTTCAGAACCAGTCTTTTTTGAGTGGCAGGTCAGGATACTCCCAGCTTCCCTTTGGAGACTGGGATTATCCCTACTGTCATTGCTTTATGGTGCTCCTTATGGAAGTGACCAGTGGTGGTAGAGAGAGGGACCCTTTAGAGGTCTAGGCCCATCATATGTGTATGGGAACCCGAGACTTCCCTAACTAGGGCCCCAGATGATGCGACACTGACCCAGCAGACTATTACTAAGTGGGCCAGTCTCTTGATCTTACCCAGCTTTTGTAGTCTTTTCTTTACCTGAGGATCTTAGATCTTCTCTCAGTTGTTTAGGCATTGAGTATCATTTGCTGAGCCCAGCCAGGATTGAACCTGGAATTTTTTTTTAAATTAGTGATTCAATATTGATTTACAAACTTGCATGTCAACAGAGGTATAATTACACACTGTTCCCACCACCAGAGCTCTGAATCCCAGTCCCTTCATTGCAGACCACCGCAGTTCTCCCAAGGTTGCTTGCAGACATGGGTTCACTGTCATCTCTGCAACTGTCTGTCTACATTTGTACATGACTGACCCCTTTAACTTCCAGGTCCAGCCTTCTCTTCCCCTCCAAGACACACATAACCCTATCACTACATCCAGATGTCTCTCCTTCCTCCTTTCCCTGATGGAAAACAAGGTCCTGATGGAGCTAGTGTTCAGAGCCCTCTTATTCTCTTCCTTCTATTACTTCTTCCCCACTGGGAGAATGGAACAAAATTCTTTTTTGGGGTACAGAAGGTGGGAGTTCTAGCTTCTGTAGTTGCTTCTCCAATGGACATGGAGGTGGATCCTTACTCCCAGCCTGCCTCTTTCTTTCCCTAGTGGGCAGGGGTCTGGAGAGTCTCTTTGCAAAACCATTATACTATCTCCTCCCATATTATAATCTGTCCCCACTATCCATTGGCAAGGTAAATAGTAAGTCTGCTAAATCCCCCAGCAGCCCTCACTGTTTTTGTGTCAGTAGAACCTTTGGCTGACTTTCCTGAAGCTATGCTATAACACCCCTTGGACAGACTGAAGATATTTTATTTTGAAAATATTGTGTTCACTTTCTTTTGCAGAGGGGGTGGGACATTACTCCCTACTAATGGGACAATACAAGGTCTCTTTCTGATTACGTGTTTTCTGTGTAAATGCTCTAAGAGGAAAAGTAGATGATTAGATGAGAGAGCTCAGTCTGGGTTCTGTGTGTGTGTGTGTTAGTAGAGGTTTTAAAATGCAAATATTTGATAGAAGTATGCGGTTGTGTTTATTTATGTAGATCTATATATTAGACACGTTAACGTGAAGTGAACCGTTTAACATGCTTAATCTGAGGCAGATGGAATGGTCAGTGAATTATTTTTGTAAACCACTTCTGTTGGCATTCAGAGATTCCTTTCGTATTGATTCCACTCTGGCCGACCACTTGAAATTTCTCCAGAGTAAGCTGGAGCCAGACTCCACTTCAATGACATATGTGTTTGCGCCCCTGAAACACAGCACAATTTGCAAATTTCTTCAGCCCATACAACTACTTTTGTAACTAATTAGAGCAGACAGGGTGCTGCGGAGAAAACCAAGCATAGCATCCTTGATAGCTATTCTTACAGGCCAGCCCCTTCACCAAGTGGACAATTGCTCAAATAATTATTCCCTGCTGTGGTCTTCCCCAAGCTCCTTTTTTAATGCGTTGTTTGTTAAATCTATTTTCCTTCCTACTTTCCTGTTGACTGCAGCTAAATTGAATTTGGTCCAGCCCATCTCACATTGGGTCAGCAACACACACACACACACACACACACACACACACACACACACACACACACACACACACACACACACACACTTCACTCTGGGGGAGGGGAGGTAAAGGAGTTAACCCTTTGAATGCTGTCTTTCTCATCAGCTCAGGGTTCAACAGCTTATGTGCAAAGTAGAGTAAGGAGAGCAAGGGCAGGCCAGGTGGTGCTGCACCTGGTTATGCTCATACACTATGGTGCCAGAGGACCCAGGTTCAAGCCCCTGGCCCCCATCTGCACGAGGAAAGCTTCACAAGTGGTGAAGCAAGGCTGCAGGTGTTTCTTTGTGGTGGAAGTACCACTCCTATTTGTGGTTTGTTCACTCTTTAAAGACAGGGACGGGGAGGTGTGGCCTTAGAGTAACAGGGAACAGGACTGATCTCCCCACAAACAACAAATATCTACAACTATTGAACTTATCCAAACTCACCAACTCCAGCTGAGACATCCACGGGAACACCACAGCCTCAGCCACCAAGGTGCAGATGTTGCTACGATTCCACCCTGACCCCCCGTGGGCAGACGACCTCACCAGTGTGTCCCGGAACCTCCCTTCTCTGGAGCCCTGCTCTACTAGGGAAAGACAGAAACAGGCTGGGGGTGCTGAGCCACCTGCAAACACCCAGATCCAGCAGAGGAGTAATTACAGAACCCAGAACTCCCGCCTCCTGCACCCCCCAAATTTTTGGTCCATACTCAGCATGGGGGAGAAATATTAGGGGGGATGGCCAAAGGGCTCTGAACTCCAACTCTATCAGGACCCAGAGAGAGAAGGGGGAAAGGGAGGGACATTTGGATGGAGTAATGGGTGTAGGTGTGACTAGGAAAGGAAGAGAAGATGGGACCATGGGGAAAGAAGGGTAAATACAGATATAAATATGGACAGGGAGTTATAGGAATTGTAGTCCGCCCAGCCCATATCTGCAACCTTAGGAGAACTGCTGGATGGAATGGGGACACAGAACTCTGATGGTGGAGTAGTGTGGAGTTGTACCCCTGTTACCTTGCCATTTTGTAAATCAAAATTAAAGTTAAACTGTCTGTCTGGACCAAAGTGTCTTCCTGTTTGATGGAGAGTCTCAAATGTCCCTGCACAGACGTTTTATGGAGTTTAACTTTCACCTACAAAGTGCAGCTACCTGCTCCTTCACTGCACTCCACACAGAGCACATGTAAGGAGACTTTTTCTTATTGGTTATGATAGGCTTGACCAATGGCATTTCAGTTTTGTTTGACTATACGTTTCTGTTATGAATGAGAAGCAGATGCTTACACGCTCTTAATACTTATACATGTTGCTTCATTTTTTTTTTTGTTTTGTTTCTGAAGTTATGATGATGTTCTCTGGTAACTTATATTGGCATGCTGTTTTCTTTTCCTATGTATTTTACAAAAGCACTTAACAGTATCTTACCTGTTTTTAAGGCCATTAACCCTTGGTTCTTAATACAAGTTACAGATATTTTTCCAACCTGTGGTCAAACTTTTGGCTTTGCTTGTAGTGGCTTTTGTAATGTGAACATTTTCATTTCCCCTATAGCTGGTAGACTTAATGAGCATGTTAGTGTATCCTGGAATTAAGCTCTAGAAAAACTCACGTCTTCTACTTTGATGTAAAGAACTTTATTATTTTTCCATAAAGGTCTGACATGATACATGAAGTTGCAACAATTCTAAAGATGCTTCATCCAACCCTATATAAATAATTTTGACACTTGTATGAAGTGGAAAATTTTATAGAAAACATAGATTTCTCAAACTGACCTCAGGAGAGAAAGAAAATCAAAACCAATCAGTTTCCATAGGAAAAGGAAAGAGAAACTGTCCAATACCAGGTGTGGATGGTTGGCTGCGCGGGGCAATTCTCTACCGCATCTTGTTAAAGCAAAAACAAAAACAACATTCATAACATAGTAAAATCAAAGAGTATGTGAAAAGGAAGGAAAACTCCCAGTAAAAATGCATTTATTGGTACTCAAACCCTAAAATGATTACGAAATAAGCTAGAGTAACCTTTTTATGAATTATTCTAAGTAAAATATTAGAAATACAATCCAAAAACACACGAAAACAGTAATATGTCATGTCTATGAATGAAAGTTTGGTTTAATATTTAAAAAAAAACTACATCAGTGTATCAGTTTTTTTAGTCACCAATTTACAACTTTGACTTTGTTTTATTTTATTTATTTACCAGAATACAACCAGCTCTGGTTTACAGTGGTGCGGGGGATTGAGCCCAGGACTTTGGAGCTGCAGGCAGGAAAGTCTCTTTGCTAGTTAGCCATTAGGCTAACTAACCCCACCCAACAACTGTGGCTTCTTCAATAACTCGATTAGCCACAAGTGGATACAGGTAAGTGCAATCAGTGGGTAGAAAAGGAGTGAGGAGGGAGGGACTCTGTGAGACTTAGGAATCCACACTCAGCCTCAGTGGGCCTATTCTACTGTTCCAGTCCTCTGTTTCTTCAGTTTGAACACAAGAGACCAAGACCCTGCCTCTCACCTTCCAAAGGCAGGGTTGTCACTATTCGAATAACAACTCCACCCACTCCTGAGACACCTCACAGGGTGACTGGCTTCAGGGTTCCTGAGGATAGGAACAGAATATTCACCACAGAAGAAATCCAAAAAGCCAACAGACACATTAAAAAAAAAAATGCACCAAGTCATTGTGTCAGAGGAATGTAAATAAACAACAAGAAGATACCACTTCACCCCTGTGAGAATGTCATACATCTGAAACAATAGCAACAACAAATGAGGGAGAAGCCTTGGGTCAAAGGGACTGTGCCAAGTCATTGTCACAGAAATGTAAATAAACAACAATAAGATACCACTTCACCCCTGTGAGAATGTCATACATCTGAAACAATAGCAACAACAAATGGGGGAGAAGCCTTGGGTCAAAGGAGCCCTCCTGCACTGCTGGTGGGAATGTCACTGGGTCCTACCTCTGTGGAGAGCAGTCTGGAGACTCTCAGAAGGCTAGAAGTGGACCTGCCCTGTGACCCTGCAGTTCCTCTCCTGGGGATAGATCCTAAGGAACCAAACACCCCATCAAAAAGATCTAATGGGTTAATAAGCCAGCCTGGTGGGATATTTTCCATCACCACTTAACCAGTAATGGCTCTAGAGCCTTGTGTACCCACATGGTCCGAGACCTCCTTTTAATGATTGCAAGCTCAGGTAGTATTTTTCTTAAGGCTCTGTGGAAGAGCACACTGACTGAATGTTAACATGTGTAGCAAAGTGTTTGCTTTAACCAGTTCTGTAATAGTTCTTTGTGTTTCTAGCAGTCTGAACTTAACTTCGGAGGAAGTTTTCATATTTTCTGGGGTCTCATGTTCTTAGGGTGGTATGATTTCTTTTTTTTCCCCTAAAATCAATGCAGGTGAGAAGATGGGTGGGTGAGGGATGTTGTTTTTAATTAGCAGTGGTAGGTGTGCTTGGGTGGGTGGGAGTTCTTTTTTTTTTTTTTTTTTTTTTGAAACTTGGATGTTACTGTCCATTAGCTGTCATGCCTGGTCAGCAGAGTGCTTTGCTTTTTTTTTTTTTTTTTTAAGTGTAGGACACACTAAACTGAGTTTTTGTTTTGAGAAGGTAATTACAGAATTGGGGGTTTATAGGCTTTTCATGTTAGAATGACTTATACCTCTTAAAAATTTTTTTTTTATCTCTTTTGGTCTGTCCAAAGTGGCCATGGAAGCCATGCCTTAAACCTGTCACCAGGCTCGCTGACTGCCTATTGGCACATTTAAAAATTAACATTGCAGTGGTGGTACAGAGCCCATCAAATAAGTGTGGGGAGTGAAAAGTCAAGGGTTTTCTTTCCCTAAGCCTTCCAAGTGGGGTTCTGTTTGGAGTGGATGGTTTTTGTTTTGTGTTTCTTTTTTTTTTATGTATATATATATTTAGATTCTAAATGTTATACTGTAGGCCACAGGCATGACAGGCAATGAGCAGGTGAAGAACCAACGGAAAAGTGTTCAAAAACTCCTGTGTTAATGAACAGGCTTCTGAATGTATCACTGTGGTCCACAGAGAAGGCCGGAGAAGGTAGCAAGGAGATGCTGTATCAGCTGCTGCAGCCTAAAAATAAAGTCAGTGTCTCTTTGGACTTTAATATTGTTCCTATGCAGCTTATTTTATTTTTGTTTAATCAAATAAACAAGAAGGTTGGCTTTTTTTTTTTTATAAAAAAAAGATCTGTGTATACCTATGTTTATAGCAGCACAATTTGTAATGTTAAAACCTGGAAACAACCCAGTTGTCCAACAGATGAGTGGCTGAGAAAGTTGTGGTCTAGCTACACAATGGAACACTACTCGGCTATTAAAATACAACAGACTGAATATATTTCCATATACTTAGCAACTATTTGTTGTTTCAGTTTATAAATTGTGCTTTGCCAGGCCTCTGAGCTTCATCTCTGTATTCTGCCCAATATGTTTGCCATTAATCTTTTGACTTTGTGGTGATGTTCACTCTGTAAAACTTTGAAAATTTTGTCTAATCAAGTGGCCAAATCTATTAACATTTTCAATCCTTAAGGAAAACGATAGTGAGTTATATTAAAGGAGACTCTACCATGAAGCCTGCTATGTGAGAGCCACTCAGGATTACAAGTAATAGTCAGTATGGTTTCACAGGGAACTTATAATTTAGTTAGGACAAGATACTCAAAGAAAACTTCAGTCAATAATACAAGCTGTCTAGGATGAATGTCAGATCCTTGGCACCAGAGCTGGGTGACTTCACTTTGGCTGCCAGGAAGCCAAGTGCTAAGAGCATGAGTGAATGCTGGGTCATCGCGGCCAGATGAGTTTAGGTGACGCATGGATGTGTAGAACACTAGGAGGGGAATAACCCTGAGAGCCATCTAATCCAGTTTCACCACTGAAAATGAAAACACACATCTTCCAGAGCTGACTGAGTTCCCAACAATCCTGCCAGCCAACAATCCCAGAAGCAGGACCAGATTGCACCAAGTGTTCTCATCGGCCCCCTAGAATGCCCAAGGCCATCGGCAGTGGCCTCACCTTAGATGCTGTGGCCACATGACTCTTTATAACCCAGAGCCCCTGCTGCTGTGAATAGGAGCCCTGTGCCCTGTGCTGTCCCAGATCTAGGCCCTCTGAATCACAGAGGGGCTTTATCCGAAAAGTCAAAGGAAGAAGGATCTGTGGCCTTCCCTGACCTTACTCTCTCTCTCTCAATATTTTTATTTGCTTATTATAAGATAAAGACAGAGAGAAACTGAGAGGGGAGAGGGAGAGAGATAGAGAGACACCTGCAGCCCTGCTTCACTTCTTGTAAAGCTTTCCCCTTGCAGGTGGGGACCAGGGGCTTGAACCTGGGTCCTTGCTCACTGTAATGTGTGCACTTAACCAGGTGTGACAACACCTGGTCCACTTACTCTCTTTTCTGTGTTAAATGAGACTGAAGGGAAGTAGGCCTTCCAAGCTCAACTTCCTGTTTTATCTGAAAATTCAGCATTTCCTGTGGGTCATGATTTCTTTTTTCTTTACTTCTGACCGTTTAGATCATCAACTTGTGTGGTTATTTGCGTACTACACAATTATTTACCTGCCTTCCTGTATAAGTACCACGCGCTAACCGATTGTGCCATTGGAACTCCACCTACCTTCCTGAGGACCTTAGGAGATCTCTCCTTAAGGGGAACAGAAGAACATGGTTAAGTGGTTGGTTGCTTTGGCAAATCCACATTATACCTTTCTTTCTCCAAGTGATGCCTTCTTCTAAAACTCCATTTGAAGCAAGGAAATCAACCAGCTTAAAATCATCAGCTAGACTATGGAGTTTATCATATTGTGCCAGTTTTGATGTGTTCTGTTTTTGTGTCTTCATGTATAATCTTATGACTTCTTATCACATGTACACATCTGTGCCAACACTACCATGTCAAGTGCCAATATTTGCACTGGTAACACAAAGGAGCCACCACTCTTAGCCCTATAACTACACTCTTCTCTTTTCTGTACAAAAGCTGCTACTTATCTGTGCTTATCTCTATAGATTTTTTTTTCGTTTCAAAAACCTTGTGTCAACAGACTCTTACTGCATGTAAAGGCTGCATTTACTGTTCACCCAACATACTGCTTACAGATTCACCCAAGGGATGTGTCTGTCAATAGGAATTCCGGGTGTGGAATCTCTCACAAAGCGGAGGTGTGTAGGAAATGTCTATGAACAATTGCCTACACCAATCATGACTTCAATCCGTTAAAAAAGGCATTAGGAAAATATGTCTTGAAGACTGGGTGTGTGTGAATATAGGTGAAGTGCATCAGATAAGCACAGTGACCATTCCAGGGCTTAGACTTAGAAATTCTGAGTCAGACTCTTGGTCTGTAGACAAGTGATTTAACTCCTTTGCTGAAGTCTCTTTACCTGCACCGCCGGTGTCTTCACGGGATAATTGTGAGGTTCAAGTAGGAAAGCACATGCTTCTGTTTTGTTGTTGTCATCACGTTATTGCCTCCTCCTGCTCTCTTTCCCCCCCATCTTTTCCCACCATCATTCTGTTCTCCTCATCACCACCATTTGCTTCCTTGGAAAGATGAGTATAGCCAACTGCAAATAGGAAGGCCTGACATTCTGGTGAAATTCCATCCAGTAGAGGGCAGCGGTTCCCACTGGGTTAGTACACTGTCCTTACAAGTCAAACTGAAGTGCTATCATGGCAACGTACCGTCATTATATTTATTGATTTTTGCTGAAGTAAACACATGTCCTGGCAACCCTCACATTGAATGGTCTCCAAGTTTCTTGCTTGGATACATAGCATTATTGTGGGGTGAATGGGTCACAGTACAGTCGTTGACTCTCATCTCCCTGTGGTAGGTGCTTCAATTTGCTCACCACCAGGAAAGATAGCTTCTTCTTCCCCAGTAGGATTTCTATTCTCTTTCCCCCTGCCTGAATGAGTAAAATTCATAGAAACTCTGACACAATAATGATGACACTTCTGTGTGTCTCTCTCGGATATTCATACCCTTAGCAGTGGTGTTGGAAGCTAAAGCTGGAGTTAGTGTATTGCACTAAAGTCAAAGACTTAAGTTCAGGTGCTGGAACAGGATGGGGAAGAAGGGCCTAGTCATCATCTACTAAACTCACTATGTAGACTTCATACAAGGGTTGCTGGGGAGAGTTTCTCAGAGAAATGGCCCAAGTCTGTTTGTTAGAATCGTGCCAGGACTCTTCCACTGTGCTTCTCTGTAGCCAGGTCATTAATTCAGGGACAGGCAAGCAGGGAGTTTCATGGGCGGGAGGATGGGGTCTGGCATGGCAGGTAGGGAGGGCTCTGCTGCAGATAGTGGTCCACTTGGGCCTTTGATGTACTGTTTTCATAAGGGGACGGGACAGGTCCATTAGAATAAACCAGTCACCTCTGTATAAGGAGAAAAAGAGGGAGGGAGGGAGAGAGAGAGAGAGAGAGACAAAGAGACAGACAGAAAGAAGACAGTCCATTTCTTTGCACTTAATGAGAACTAGTCAAGAGATAATCAAATACTAACCAGGGCTCGCTCTAAAGAGGACTCTGTCTATCTCATCATTGGGTGGACAGGGGTTGGGAAAGGCTTAAGCACGTCATTTTTTTATTAGAACTCTATTAACCTTTGAATCACAATAACCCCTTTTGCTAAGGAAAGCACCAAGACATTTAGACAAGACAGTCTTACTCATGAATAAGCGCCATTCATTCATCCACCCGTCATCCATTCACTTACCCACCTAACTCCAGGGGAATGCCTATTATACGCTAGGAATTAAAAATTCTGCATGAAATACAACCAGGGCTTTTTCTTTGAGTAGTTACTAGTGTCTGAGAGGATCCCATGTCAACCAGTAATGGCTGCTCAGAGGAGTCAGTGCGATAGTTGAGAAAAGAGGGTGCAGGCATTAGAATTGTGATGGTGGGGACAGGCAGTGGCACACCTGATTAAGTGCACACATTACGGTACACAAGGACCCGGGTTCCAGCCCCTGGTCCCACCTGCAGGGGAAAAGCTTCACAAGTGGTGAAGCAGGGCTGCAGGTGTCTGTCTGTCTCTCTCTCCATCCCTACCTCCCCTTCCCCTCAATTTCTCTCTGTCTCTATCCAATAATAAATAAATAAAAATACTAACAAATATGTGTAAAAAGAAAAAGAAACCATTGTGATGGATGGTGTTTGGTTCTGTCTAATGGTACATTCTAAGGAAGGAGTACCACAGCTCTGTCTATATGCCATAGGACATGTGTCAGGAAGTGAATTTTTTGTCTTGTTACACTTTCAAGCACACTTTGCTTCCTTGATTCTTGGTCACTTGGTTCCAAATGTTGTCAGGATGCCTTTAAGATACACTTAAATCCAGAAACTTTTAAAAAATTTCTTTAATGGGGAATTAATGTTTTACATTAAACAGTAAATACAAGAGTTTGTAAATGCATAGCATTTCCCAGTTTTCCATATAACAATACAACTCCCACTAGGTCCTCTGTCATCCTTCTTGGATCTGTATTCTCCCCACCTACCCACCCCAGAGTCTTTTATTTTGGTGCAATATGCCAATTCCACTTCAGGTTCTACTTGTGTTTTCTTTTCTGATCTTGTTTTTCAGCTTCTGCCTGAGAGTGAGATCATCCCATATTCATCCTTCTGTTTCTGACTTATTTCACTCAACATGATTTTTTCAAGGTCCATCCAAGATTGAAATGAAAATGGTGAAGTCACCATTGTTTATAGCTGAGTAATATATATATATATACCACAACTTGCTCAGCCAGTCATATGTTGTTGGACACCTGGGCTACTTCCAGGTTTTGGCTATTACAAATTGTGCTGCCAAGAACATATATGTACACAGATCTTTTTGGATGGGTGTGTTGGGTTCCTTAGGATATATCCCCAGGAGAGGAATTGCAGGGTCATAGGGTAGGTCCATTTCTAGCCTTCTGAGAGTTCTCCAGACTGTTCTCCACAGAGGTTGGACCCATTGACATTCCCACCAGCAGTGTAGGAGGGCTCCTTTGACCCCACACCCTCTCCAGCATTTGCTGCTGTTACTTTTTCTGATGTATGACATTCTCACAGGAGTGAAGTGATATCTCGTTGTTGTCTTTATTTGCATTTCTCTGACAATCAGAGAGTTGGAGCATTTTTTCATGTGTTTCTCGGCCTTTTGGATCTCTTCGGTGGTGAATATTCTGTCCATGTCCTCCCCCCATTTTTGGATGGGGTTATTTGTTTTCTTGTTGTTGAGATTTGCAAGTTCTTTATATATTCTGGTTATTAGCCTCTTGTCTGATGTATGGCATGGAAAGATCTTCTCCCATTCTGTGAGGGGTCTCTTGGTTTGGGTAGTGGTTTCTTTTGCTGTGCAGAAACTTTTTAATTTGATGTAGTCCCATAGGTTTATACTTGCCTTAGTCTTCTTTGTAATTGGATTCGTTTCATTGAAGATGTCTTTAAAATTTATGTGGAAAAGAATTCTGCCAATATTTTCCTCTAAGTATCTGATAGTTTCTGGTCTAACATCCAAGTCCTTGATCCACTTGGAATTTACTTTTGTATTTGGTGAAATACAGTGGTTCAGTTTCATTCTTCTGCATGTTTCAACCCATTGTTTCCAACACCATTTGTTGAAGAGACTCATTCCCCATTTAATAGTCTGGGAATGTCAAAGATTAGATGTCCATAGGTGTGGGGACTTACTTCTGGGCTCTCAGTTCTATTCCACTGGTCAGTGTGTCTATTCATGTTCCAGTACCAAGCAGTTTTGATGACAATGGCCCTATAATACAGTTTGAGATCTGGGAGTGTGATGCCTCCGGTTCTGTTCTTTTTTCTCAAGATTGTTTTGGCAATTCTAGGTCTTTTCTGGTTCCAGATAAACATTTGTAGCATTTGTTCTATTCTCCTAAAAAGTGTGGTTGGGATCTTGATGGGGATAGCATTAAATTTGTAGATGGCTCTGGGTAATATATTCATTTTGATGATGTTAATTCTTCCAACCCATGAACATGGAATATCTTTCCACTAAATCCAGAAACTTGACTGTGGAGCACGCTGGTTCTCTGGCGCTCTGAGCCCTGGTCTCAGGGTAGTGGGCGTTGAGCGGTTGTCCTTTGGCAGAATGAAGAGCGTTGACACACCAGCAGAGCACTCAGAAGCAGGCGTGTTCCAAGCCGTGATCAAGCCGGGAGGAGAGCGGCCCCAGGGACCCACAGCCCACACTCTTGGGCTAGAATCATTCCAGACTCACGCTGGCTCAGCTTTGGAGCTGGCCAGCTGCGACACTGAACCATTTCCTTGTTCTGTCTTCAGCCCCAAAGAACTGGAGCCCTTCCCCTGTGGGTAGAATCTAAATTTAGCACTGAAGAAGCTGCCTTCCCATTGTGCTGGAGAAAAGCTCTTTTCACTGGAATAGGCCTCTGCTTTGATTAAGTGGGAGGGCCCACATCTGGGAATACATAAACTTTATTGTCCTTGGATGACAAAACGGTTTCCTGGCCTACTGGTTTTCCGCCTTTTTAGCCTGGAGTGTGATCGCCTCTGCTGATGACTGTGTTGGCCAGAGCGAGTCGTTTTATTGTGGACTGGGCTCCCGAGACTAGAGCTGACACCTGGGCACGGCGTCTTGTCCTCACTTTACCTCTTCAGACTCAGCTTTGCAATGCAACAGGGAGAGGGGCAGGAAACTGGAAGTCTTGCAGGAGATGGGGAGGATGTGACACATGGGTTTCACCCTCTTTGGCCAGACCCCTAGACTGTGGGAAATCTGAACTGTCCCAGGTGGGCTTCCTTACAGAGTGCCAGGGTGTAAGGTTTCAGGACCATTCTAGCATGAACGCAAAACTTCCATCTTGGACAGTCATCGGCTCCAAAGTTTTCTCTGGGCAAGAAAGGCTTTGAGAACTTCTGCTGAGCCAACAAAGGCTCCCTTGGACATCCCATACCGTAGGCTCTCACTGCTATTTGGGTCTTCTGGGAGCACTTTGAGGAGACTTACAATAGGTCCATCTCCTTAGTTCATAGTCATAACCATTTTGATGATGTTTCCATGCATCCAATGATCCAAGCTCTGGCTGATTCATTCACCTGAGGACTTCTGAAATGTAGGACAGAGAGCACCAGAGTTGGACTCAGAGAACGTGGGCTGCTGGGCGGCCTGCTTTCACGGCTTGCTAGGTGTCGTGACATTGCTCGGTGTTCCTCCTCCAAAGTTCTCTTTCTTTGTCAGGAAAATGGAAATAATAGTTCTGCCATCAGCAACAAGTGAGAAGATATTGTACATTTTCAAAAGCTGACTGCCTTCTCTGCTAAATGCTGTGGGCTGGAGGCAAATACTTGCTTGAGTTTTACCCATTTCCATAATCTCACCTTCTTCCCATCCCATGGAAATATATATATATATATATATATATATATATATATATATATATATATATATATATATATATATATATTTTTTTTTTTTCCTGAAGGAATAGAAACCTAAGAGAGCAGAAATAAATTTCTAATTTCTCAGTCCCTTCTGTCTTCACTTGTGTTTGACCTCTAGCATGTCACTTTGTTTTTCTGAAGGGTGGTGGTAAGGAGGTCTGGGAACAAGATGAACTGAACAGCATATTTTTTCTCCCCAGAGCTGCTTTGATGAACAGCCATAAACAGATCCGATGTGATCTGTCTTTACCCTTTCTTTCTTGATGGCTAGAATGGATACTCAGGGATACACAACAGACTAAGAAATGGCTGAATGAGGACTCACACAGAAATAGTGCAGTCATTTCAACTAGCTTTTCCCAGACAGTCAACATAGCATTAAACATTAATCCTGGAACAAACCTTCCCACTGCAGAATCCCTGATAGAAAGTCATCAGACTTAGTTGAAACAGAATTAGGCTCTGGACGAGGAAGGATTGGAAAGATACCCTCTTGCCATAATATTCCAGGATGCCCTGGCTAGCCCCCAGCAGCTGTCAGTATGGAGGGAGTTCAGGAACATTTTACAAGCTAGTAAAACGTTATGGGTGGGGTGACAGGTTCCCTGGAATTGTATCTGCATGGCTGACGTCACCTTCTCACCACTAGGAGCCAAACTGTCTCGATGTCTGTGGCCCCTTCTGGGACTGATTTTGAGCAGCTGATCCCGAGTGACGCTGTAGGTCTCTTTCAGAAATGGCTGCTTTGCCGGGCCCTTGAGCTGGGAGAGGAACTCTTCTCTCGGGGCAAAGTGGATGGGAGATTGATCACTTCTCTGTGGATCATTCCCAAAAGGCCCCCACACGTTGTAGCAACTGTCAGCCTCAGGGACAGCATGACTTTTCTGTGCTCAGTTTGGAAGATTAGGATGGGTCTTTATTTATCAGTAGACAGGGCCAGATTCTGGTATCCTTAGGATCCTGCCAAGCTGTAGTGTTGCGTCCTGTGTCAAGTTATTACACAATGACATTCAGTTTAGTTTGGATATTTGGAAGATGGCGTGGTGGATTCAGGGAAGAGAGAGAGAGCAGAGAAGAAGGGAATGGATGGACGTTTATTGAGCACCTACCGAGTGTTGGGACTGCCTTGAAATATTTCAGTGTGCCTGACCCTGTTTGGCTCACAAAATAGCTCCCTAGGCTAGGACATTACCAACTGCACTTTACAGACAGAGTTTTGGAGAGCTCAACATAAAATGAAGAAGTAAGGAGTAGGTGGCAGTTTCTCGGTTCACTTAGCGGCTGGCGTCTGAGTAGGAGGTGAGAAGGTCAGGGATCCCTCAAGAATCCAGCTGACAGGCCCAGTTCCCTCAGGAGGTCAGCAAAGAATAGCCACTCTTTCCCTCCCCATCATCCTTCCTCGCCTTTGGGGCAGGCTGACACTTCAGCTGCCCTAAAGAAGCCTCTGTGGAGCCGGGTGGTGGTGCACTTGGTTGAGTGCACGTGTTACAATGAGTAAGGACTAAGGTTCAAGCCCCCGGTCTCCATCTGCAGGGGAAACGCTTTGCGAGTGGTGAAGCAGGGTGGCAGGTCTCTCTCTCTCTCTCTCTCTCTCTCTCTCTCTCTCTCTCCATCTTTCTCTCTGTCTCTCCCTTCCCTCTCGATTTCTGACTGTTTCTATGAAATAAATAAAAGACAATTTTAAAAAAGAAGTCTCTTCAGGTCCCCGTGCTAGGTGCCAGTGGCGCTGCATGCCGCCCAGACCAGCCTTGGGAAACAGGCGCTGGTCTCCAGCTGGCATGACTGGAGGCTGACTCACTCAGCCTCAGAGTCTGAACATGTGCATACCGCATACCCTCCTGCCTGCTGCTGCCGTGCCCACAGCACCCAGAAGGTGTGCAGAGGCTGCTTCCTGACCTGGGTGCTGCTGGCCACCCAGCCCCAAGAAGGAGCATTCTGGACACTTTACACGAAGCCAGCATGCCCCATGCCATGTCCACCCACCTTCCTTGCCTCCAGCTCGGCCGGCCCTTTATGATGTCCAGAGAGGGAGTCCTTTCTGCAGAACCCCTGTGACTGAGCCCAGACAGGAGACAGCAAAGATGCTGGTCCCTGAGAAAGACGGGGACCTGGGGTGTGAGGCGGCTGGCCAGGGGGCGGCTGTCATCAGCTGTCCTCAGGAGAGGGCGCGGCTTCCTCACCCAGTGGTGACCTTCAATGGGGTGACAGCCACTCCCCTGTCATTCGCTCTTCCAGTCAGAGGGGACAGATGACACCGGGGCACTCTTTGGAGTGTCAACGTAGAGTTCTGACAGACCCTGAGGAATGTCAGGTGGGACGGCAGTCAGTACATCACAGCCTGTCACCCCCACCCCCACCCCCCGATCATCACATCAGAACAGTGATGGTGGGCCCATGTCAGCTGAAGCTCAGTGAACACCTTCTGGATCTCAGTTTCTGTTTCCCAAGTTAAACAAGTGTGGTCATGGATACACCTGAAAGTCTGCTCTCTTGCCTCCCTTCAGCACTGGAGTCCTTTACCATACACTGGGGATGAGCAGCATTTTTCTTTCAAAATTCCTTTTAAAATATTTATTTTTTGGGGTAGAAATATCCAGAAATCAAGAGGTTAGGGATGATAGAGAGGGAGACAGACAGAGACACCTGCAGCCCTGCTTCACCACTCACGAAGCTTTCCCCCTACAGGTGGAGGCTGGGGGCTCAAACCCAGGACCTTTGCATTCTAACATGTGCACTCAGCCAGGTGCACCGCCACCTGGCCCCATTAGCAGTATTCTGCAGAAGGACACAGTATAATCAAGACTATGGAGCCTAGTGAAACAGAGAGAGTTGACGTCTAACCCTAGCCATCACTTACTTGATCCTTTGAGATCTTCAATGAACTAGTGAGCACCTCTGGATCCTGGTTTCCCTCAGGATAAAATAAGGACACCACTAGCCCTATTTTTAAAATGGTGAGCTTAGTTGGTAGAAGGGGATGGGCCACTTGTTCTCACCTGTGACCCACCGACAGTATCTTCTGACCAGAATGTTTTGCATTTAATTCTTGACCGGTGTTTTGTGTTGACCTCTTGGTGCATTTACTATGTGTGGCTTTTTGAATATAAGAAATCTAAAATGTCCTTTTCTGCTAGAGATTTGGCATACCTAGTTGAGCACATGTCACAGTGCGCAAGGACTCAGGTTCCAGTCCCCGGACCCCATCTGCAGGGGGAAATCTTTGCGAGTAGTGAAGCAGGGCTACATGTGTCTCTCTGTCCCTTTCTATCTCCTCCTTCCTTTTCAATTTCTGTCTGTCTCTATCCAATAAATAAATAAAGATAATAAAAAAAATTTAAAAATAAAGATTTGCTGAGAGGTACTGTGCATGAGTGGAGGTCGGCCACCTAGGAACTTGAATCAGACTGTAAAGGAAATACTTGCTGGGCTGGGATTTCCCTGGGTAAATTCTCACTGGAGGTGGGAGCAGAAGGTCACTTTACAAAGACCATATGCTAATCTTTAGAACTGTTTCACCCAGACTCTAGAGACTCCAAAGAACACAGAGAAAGCAGGCATGTAAAATCTATGCTACGATATAGAACATAAGTAATGTCACCTTTCTCTTATTACTTTGAATTAAATTTGATATGCTTTTGTAGCCTCCTCCTTTTTTTGCCTCCAGGGTTATTGCTGGGGCTTAGTGCCTCCACTGTGATGCCACTGTTCCTGGAGGCCATTTTTCCCCCCCATTTTTGTTGCCTTTGTTGCTGTTATTGTTATTGCTGTTGTCATTGTTGGATAGGACAGAGAGAAATGGAGAGAAAGACAGACATCTGCAGACCTGCTTCACCGCTTGTGAAGCAACCCCCTTGCAGGTGGGGAGCCGGGGGCTGGAACTGGGATCCTTACGCCGGTCCTTGGGCTTCGTGCCACGTGCGCGTAACCCGCCGCGCCACCGCCCGGCCCCTCTCTTGTAGCTCTTCTACCAGGTTCGTGGGAAAGTCAAACTCAGAACTTTCTGGAACACTCTTTGCTCCCCAGTTCCTGTCATCTCCTGATATTCCCCCGCCACTCCTACGTAGAGTCTTTAGTCCCCAAGGTGACTGTGCTCATCTGTTAGACCCTCACCATCCTGGGCGCGGTCCATGGCTCTTCCAGTGCTGGGTCAAGCTTTGCCATGACCATAATTGCTCTCCGAAACCCTGCATCTTCCTAGAGCACTTTCGGGGAGGTGAGAACTCCGTGCCTGGGGACACAGACTAGGTCTACCCCTCTCACCCTGTAGGAGGCCCCTAGAAGTCTTTTGCACGCTTTCTTCTCTTATAGGGTCAGCTCCTGACCCAAATTTTGGAAGAGCTCATCAGTAATATTTCATAGAGCTTGGCAAACACAATTCAGGCCCCTTTTTCTTGGGGAAGGAGAAAGATTAGTAATCTCTTTTAATTAAAATTAACCTGTGATGAGGTGGGTAACAAGATAAGATGGGAGATGTTGGGAGTTGGGCGGTAGCGCAGCAGGTTATGCGCATGTGGCGTGAAGCGCAAGGACCGGCGGCGTTAAGGATCCGGGTTGGAGCCCCCGGCTCCCCACCTGCAGGAGAGTCGCTTCAAAGGCGGTGAAGCAGGTCTGCAGGTGTCTGTCTTCCCTTCTGTCTTCCCTTCCTCTCTCCATTTCTGTCCTATCTAACAATGACGACATCAACAACAATAACTACAACAAAAATGAAAAACAACAAGGGCAACAAAATGGAAAATAAAAAAAAATAAGAAAAAGAAAAAAGATGGGAGATACTGTGGAATCATTGGCAGACCACACACACTATCTTGCAAGAGGACGTGGGTTCAAACCCATGCTGGCTATCTGCAAAGAAGTTTCCACAAGTCCTGCGGCAGTATCCTTTCTCCCTCCCTCCTCCCCCTCTGTCTTTAAAAAGAAGGGAAAAAATGGCCACCAGGAAGGGTGGTGTCATCCTGCAAGTTCATAGCCCCAAAGATAAGTCTGGTTTCAAAAGCAGAAAAAAAAAAATCACTGCAGATACTGTTTGGAGCCTTTATGAGTGAGATGCAGGAGGGAAATATAAAGCATTGCCCGCATTGCCCGTGGGACTGTTGCTACCTTCCTCCCTTCTACCTCTCAAGTAACAGAGCGAGAAGAGAGGGGATAGGAAGGCAGTAAAAAGAGATACTTTCCAAGACCAGACCCAACAGAAGAGACTGCCTGCCAGTGACTCAGCAATAACCCCTTTGTAAATTGTGCAGGTGTTTGCTTAAGGACAATGTGACCCGGCTCTCAGTTATGCCACTGCAAGGTAGGCGGAGCAGCTGTTAATCTCATTTTCCAGATAAGGAAAGTGAAATTCCACTGGGATGATTAAAAAGAATTATAGTGCTATGTGCCCGAAATTTATATAATGTCATCTCCATTCGAAATTTTTTGTCTGCCAAGATTATCACTGTAACTTGGTGTCCTCAGGGCTCCACTGTTCCCAGAGCACGTTTTTTCCCCCTTCATTTTCCTCCTCTTCTCCCATTTCCTCCTTTTTCCTGTTCTTCTTCTCGTCCTCCTCCTCCATGTTCTTCTTCTGACGGAGAGCGAGAAACAGGTAGAGAGGGAGAGAAAGTGTGAGAGAGAAACAGAAAGAAGCAACATGTACAGCACCGTTGTTCCCCTGTATGTAAAGCTTCCCTCCCGTGGCTGAGGACTGGTGGTTTGAACCTGGGTCTTCACACATTATCATTGTATGAATGCTACCCGGTGAGAGGAGGTGGAGGCTGAGTGGTGATGCACTTGGTTGAACACACATTACAGAGCATAAGGACCTACCTAGTTCAAGCCCCTGGTCCTCACCTGCAGAGAGGAAGTTTCATGAAGTGGTGAGACATTGCTTTAAGTGTCACTCTCTCCTTCTCTCTCTCCCCTTTCCCTCTTAATTTCACTCTACCTCTATCCTCAGTAAATATATGATAAAATATTTTTAAAAATAAACAATAGCAACAGTAACGGCAACAACAAAAGACTTGGTCCAAGTTATCCAGCTGAGTGACAGAGAAGAATGAGGATCCAGGCCTCTCGACTTTTTCTTTGAGTCGCCTTCTTCCTTAAGATCTGATCATGGTGTTATTACTGTGTTCCAGCTCTATCCAGTAGTGACGTGGGATGCTTATCTATTGCTAGTGATCTGGCATTTCAGAAACATGCCGATGGAGTTTGGCTGACTCCTGCTCATAAGCCAAAGAAAAGTTAGCAACAGAATACACTTCTTAAGAGAACACATACTCTGAACTCTGTATCTGCTGTGCCCCTCCCCAAACACTAGTTTTTAGCAAGTTTAAGACCAAGGTGCTAATTCTCCAAGTATACAGTGGGACTCCTTTAGTGAAGGGAATACTTTTCATAAAACTATTAATTCAGATCTCAAAGAAGAATTGCAGGAAATGTATTTCTGATTATTTAGAAGTGACTCGCTATGGGACTGTTTGAAAACTCTGTGTCATTTTTATCAGTGAGCAGAATTGCCTATAGTCAGTGTTATCTCATCACATCCAGGGACTTTACGATCCGGATGCTCATTTCCCTCAAAACAAGGACAGAAAAGCTTAGAAGAGAGAACCCACCAAAGTCTGTTAGGCGACGCCTCCCCTAGACCCCATGGCACACTGACCAGCACCACACCCTCCCCTGAAGGACAACAGTGGGGGAAATAAGGGGAGGATTTTCAGTTCCACGCTCAGTGAGCTATCAGAACTGAAAAGAGGTCTCATAACCAGAAAATCCGGGCTAGCGTCTCACTGACTGAAAGCAGAAAAGAAAAGAAGAGGAAGAAGAGGCGGAGGAAGGAGAGGAGTTGGAGAAGGAAGCACCTTAGAGAGCTTAGTGGGCTTCCTCAGGATAGGAGCTCTGGATGCTTAAACAAAAACAAAGGTGGTGAAAATCTGTGCTCCCCAGTCCTTTCCCACTCAAAGATCAGATTGTATAAACTGCCTTCATGATAAATCCACAGCTCCTAGAAGCTATTCTTTCTCCTCTCCTCTCCTCTCCTCTCCTCTCCTCTCCTCTCCTCTCCTCTCCTCTCCTCTCCTCCCATCCCCTCCCCTGTCCCCTCCCCTCTCCTCCCCTCCCTTCCCCTTCCCTCTCCCCCCTCCCTCCCCTCCCCTCCCCTCCCCTCTCTTTTTTCCTTTTTCCTTCTTTTATATATATATTTATTTAAATTTATTTTTTATTTAAGAAAGGATAAATTAACAAAACCATAGGGTAGGAGGGGTACAACTCCACACAATTCCCACCACTCAATCTCCATATCCCATCCCCTCCCCTGATAGCTTTCCCATTCTCTATCCCTCTGGGAGCATGGACCCAGGGTCATTGAGGGTTGCAGAAGGTAGAAGGTCTGGCTTCTGTAATTGCTTCCCCGCTGAACATGGGCGTTGACTGGTCTATCCATACTCCCAGTCTGCCTCTCTCTTTCCCTAGTAGGGTGTGTCTCTGGGGAAGCGGAGCTCCAGGACACATTGGTGGGGTCTTCAATCCAGGGAAGCCTGGCCGGCATCCTGATGACATCTGGAACCTGGTGACTGAAAAGAGAGTTAACATACAAAGCCAAACAAATTGTTGAGCAATCATGGACCCAAAGTTTGGAATAGTGGAGAGGAAGTGTTAGGGGGTTACTCACTGCAAACTCTAGTGTACTTCTGCTTTCAGTTATATATTTTGCACCTGTTTATGGATACGTGTGAACATATGCTCTCTCTCACAGAAACTGGTTTATATCTAGGTTTTGGGACTTTGTTAGAAAGTGAACCACCTGAGATGGAATTAGAGTATACTATGAAAGGAAAGGTCTCACCCGAGTAATGAAGCTGAAGGGTTGTCATTCCACACGTGAAGTCTCTGGACACAGTCTGAGGTGAAACATGTTGAGGTGGCACTCGTTGCGTTGGTTAGGTTGTGATTGGCAGATGCAATATTATTTGATATGGATTGGGAGAGGCATACGGGAAAGTGGGCCCTATCCAAGGGTTCCAGGACTGGGGGAAGTAGGGGCTCTATAGTGGAGATGTGAGGTTCCTGCTGTCTTAGGGTTCAAAAAGACAATCGATAGTTAATGTTATCATCACATTATATGGTAATTGGGTTAACTTTGAAAAGTCCTTTTGTTAGGGTTTGCTGTATAGTACCCAGTATCTTGTATATAGCTGTGCCACCTTTTTCCCTTTTTTAAATTTTCATTTTATAGGACAGAAAGTGAGAAGAGTGATAGAGAAGGAGAGAGGCAGAGAGACACCTGCAGCCCTGCTTCACCTCCTGTGAAGCTTCCCCCTGCAGGTGAAGACTGGAGCTTGAATCTGGGTCCTTGTGCCTGGTGACAGTGGTGTGCACGTAACTGTGTGTGCCGCTGCCTGACATTGTGTCAAGCATTTGTGTAGCAAGTACCCAATCCACTTTTCACTAGTTCATATTTCTCCAGTGTGAAGCAGGAAATCTGACTGTGTCTGTGCAGTCACTTTCTCTCACTGCAAATGTTGAGAGGTGGGGATGTGTGGGGATTTTCTGTACTTCAGGCTCATGTTTTCTCATCCGACTTTAAAAATAAAACCATATATATATACATATATTACCAGAATTATCTCCGAGGCTTAGTGTCTGCATGATGAATGTACTGCTACCAGCAGCCTTTTTTTTTTTTTTTTTTTTTTAATTTTGATGACGACAAGGTGAAACAGAGCAGAAGTGGGGAGGGGAGAGGAGAGAAAGAGAAACACCTGCAACGGCCGCACTGTTTGTGAAGTTTTTCCCGTGCAGATAGAAACCAGGTGTTTGAACCCAAGTCATCTCGAAAGGTAACCAGTTGCAGCCACCTGACTCCACAAAAAATAAAAAAGATTCTTTTAGGGCTTGATCTGAACGTCAGCGAGTAGGCTGTGAGCTTTGTCAGCGGGGAAATGGCAGGCACAGCGTCTCTGTGATGGGTGAGTGGGGTGTCCTTAGGGGCAAGGCGGTGTCTGCTGGAGGGTGTGTCATGTGCAGGACATAAGGGGTTACAGAGCGTCTGCGGGAACAGCCCAGAGTCTTATCACAAGGCCTAGGACTCTCAAACATATCTTATGGATCGTTGCTCCTCAGAATGTGCCCTGAGAACCAGCTTGTCACCAGCGAGCTATTCAAATGCAGAATCTGAGGGGGCTGGATGGTGGCACACCCCACTATGCTCAGGGCCTGGGTTTGAGCCTCAGATGCCCACTTGTAGCAGGGACACTTCAGGAGCAGTGAAGCAGATCTCCAGGTGTCTTTCTCCCTCTTTATTTGCCCTCCCCTCCCCATTGTTCACTGTCCTATTAAAAATAATAGAAAAATATGGCTGCAGATTCTGTTCTGTGCTCACTTGAGACCTGGAGGCCGTCAGTGCTGTGGAAAGTCTCTAATACAGACCTTGGGAACACAGAGGCCTCCTTGAACAGTCCCACTTCACCTTTTCCCAGGACCATAAAATGATCTACTTCTCTTTCCTACCCTTGAACACAGCATAACTCACTGCCCTCCCCCCCCCCTTTTTTTTTTCCTGGGAGACTGTGGTCATACAGGGAGGCCTGGGAGGTCTCTGGGATAAAGCAGCTTGTAAAACAAGTGTGTGTGTGTGTGTGTGTGTGTGTGTGTGTGTGTGTGTGTGTGTGTGTGTGTGAGAGAGAGAGAGAGAGAGAGCCCAGGGGGCGGGCACTCCAGATCTGACTTAATCAACATTTCTCAAGATCTGTAGACCAATAAAACGGTTTGCTTTCTTACCACAGTTGAGCCGGCTGATTTATTTCTCTCACCCTGTTGAAGCCGTGACTGCTTCAAGCAGCTCACTTGTCAGGTGGAGAGAATTACAATTCACAGGCCCCCTCTCTCGTGCGATCCCAGTTTATAAATTTCACGAATTACAGTTTATTGCTCAGCACCCCGTAGAGCCCCATATTAATAAATGGAGTGTCATCTGCAAAAGCACATGTATACGGCTCCCCTGGATAGGCGCTTAGGGTCCTCGAGCCGCAGCACACATCTGTGCGCGGATGTCCCTGTGCTGAGAGACGGGAACTCCACTCACGTCCCTGCTGCCTCCAGATCTTCCTTTTTCTTGCAACTGCTGTTCACATGCCCTGATTCTGATGTGCGGTATTTTTTCCTCTAAGGGGACATCATGGCCAAGGGACCAGAGGCCACCTGGATGTGTCTTTGTTATGCTGGGGAGGACGGTGTGCAAAGAAGGGCTCAATTCCTTCTCAAGTGTGAGAGCTTCTCGCCTTGTTGATTTCATCAGCCAGTGGGTACACACAGCTCGAACCTTTCCTTGCCAGTTCCTGTCTATACCAGCCACAAGAGTCTCCCCCCCAAATATGTATTTCTTTACTTATTTGGACAGAGAGAAATCAAGAAAGGGTGGGAAGCAGAGAGGAAGAGAGACACCTGCAGACCTGCTCCACTGTTGGTGTCTCCTGTTCAGGGCCAGTTCTACTGCTAACACGAAGATCGGGGTGGGGTGGGGGGGGGTTCTAGCCTGGCCCTAGTTTTCTCCTCTTGTTTTGGGTCAAAAAAAATAAAAAAAACAGCTTTTGTTAGACCTGAACCATATACAGATTTGCCCACCATCTGAAAAACACTTGTTGGGAAGATGGAATTTGAAATAGTCTGGACTTTGTCCCCATGGCTCGCTGAACCCATCTTTCCTTTTCCTCTTTTTTCTTCTTTCCCTCCAGGGTTATCACTGGGGCTCAGTGCCAGCACTATGAATTGCTTGTGGTGGACATATTTTTCCATCTTATTGGATAGAACTGAGAAAAATGGAGAGGGGAGGGGTAGGTAGAGGGGGATAGAGAAAGACAGACACCAGCAGATCTGCTTCACAGTGCGTGAAGCATCCCCCCCGCAGGTGGGCGTATGCAGGGTGGGGGGTCCCTGACCCTTGCATGAACCTTTGCACTCCCTACTACATACTGAACTGTGTGCCCACTGCCCGGCCCCCAAGCCCCAATCTTCTCTGGAGCAGCAGCACACAGTCTCTCCTGCAGAGCACTTGCTCAGAAGTAGTGGAGCAAAGAAGTCTTATGAGAACTAAGAAGGGCCGGTGTTAGGAAGGGGAAATATTGTATGTTTTTAGCACAGAAATGGGATCTGAAATTGGAGGTAAAGAAGAAACCTGGTCATTAAGAAATCACTTCAAACTGGTAAACAGGTGCTTTTCTGTGTGAGTTATTATTTTTGTTGGTTTGCTCTGAGGTATTTTTATTAAAAATTTTTTAATTATCTTTATTTGTTGGATAGAGGCAGTCAGAAATTGAGAGGGGGAGGGAGAGAGAGTGGGAGAGAGACGGAGAGATACCTGCAGACCTGCTGTTCCTAATGGAGATGACCAGTGACAGTAGAGAGAGGGATCTGTTAGAGGTCTAGGCCCATCCAGTCTGTGTGGGAATCCCAGGACTCCCCGACTAGGGCCCTACATGATGGGGTGGCCTGGCAGTGACCAAAAGGGCCATCGTTAAAGTGTGCCGTTCTCTTGCCCTGATCCAGCTTGTGTCGTCCTTACTTTAACTGACATGGTTGGACTTGGAGTGATTGAGGGACGTGAAACAGGAAGTAGGTGAGGGGAGTGTCTGGGTCTAAGTAGAAACTATGTGATTAAGTACTTGATGGTGTCTTTTTAGACCTTTCTACTCGCTGCACTTGTTGAGTCACTGCAAACTGTTGTTAAAACACCTTGTCTTTTTAGACCTTTCTACTCGCTGCACTTGTTGAGTCACTGCAAACTGTTGTTAAAACACCTGTACGTTAAAGTGTATGCTTTCCCGGAAGTAATGGACACGTGTGAACATGTGCTCCATCTCATGGGCCCTAAGTTCTGTGGCTTTGTTAGGAAGTGCACCACCCGAAATGGAGTTAAGGAGTCCTATGCGAAACATGTCGAGGTGGCACTGGCTGTGTTGATTTGGTTGAGATCTGCATTTGCGGCATCAAATGGTCTGGATCAAGCACGAGGGAAAACGAGTCATGTCCCAGAGATTCTAGGACTTGGAGAAATAACGGGTTTTGTAGAGAGTGGGAAAGTTTCCTGCTGTCTTAGACTTGAAGAAGGCAATAGATGGTGTGGTCATTTAGACAGTGGTGTATCGTATACCCATTGGAAGCTCTTTCTCCCTTTTTTATTTGCCACTTGTGATTCACTGTTGCAGGCTGACTTTTATTTTCTTGTAGGTAGAAAGATATATATATATATATATATATATATATATAGAAAGATACTACGGTATAGAAACTTCCTTCAGAATGGAGGGGGCTGGGGTCAGACTTGGACCTTGGCCATGACAAGGTAAGCAAGCTATCTTGCCGACCCGCCATTAGAGAGTCTTAGTGCACATTAGGAACTTACCAGCTCTACAAGATTCTGTAGTAAAGACATTTGACTAATTCAAAATTTTTCCCAATTTGACTTTTTTTGGTTAAATACTGATTGAATTCTTCAGAGCCACACCTCTGGTGGGACACACTGGTGCTGGTGTAGGGTTTTCAGATCAAAAGTGCTCCCGTATAGAATCTTTTTTTAAATATTTATTTTCCCTTTTGTTGCCCTTGTTTTATTGTTGTAGTTATTGATGTCATCGTTGTTGGATAGGAAAGAGAGAAATGGAGAGAGGAGGGGAGGAAGGGGAGAGAAAGACAGACACCTGCAGACCTGCTTCACCCTGCAGGTGGGGAGCCGGGGGCTCGAACTGGGATCTTCACGGCCGTCCTTGCGCTTTTCGCCACCTGTGCTAAACCCGCTGTGCTACCGCCCGACTCTTCCTGTATAGAATCTTAACTAAAATGTTATAACATTTTCAAGCAATTCAGAAATGAGGTGGAAATAGCTGAATAAAAACCAGGAATAGTTTTCAGGTCACTGTCATTCAAAACTACTCTGCACAGTGAAAAAAAAAAAAGAAGGCAATAGATAGTTATTGTTATAACCAAGTTATTTAAGAATTTGGTTGACTTTGAAAATCCCATGGTTACTATTTACTGAACCAGATAAGACCTGACCAGGTTTTATGTCATTTAATGATATTTATAAATAACTGTATCTTTTCTTTGCCAGTAGTAGAAAGTTGAAAACCCTCAACTAATTGAAGATTTCTTTTGATGACTTCTGATTATTTTTGGATCCTTTTTGAAGTTTAAGAACATTTTCTCTCTTTTTTTAATTTTTAATTTTATTTTACTATGAGAGAGATAGAGAGAAACAGAGAGAAAACTCACAAAGGGAAAGACCAGAGCACTGTTCAGCTCGGCTGATGGTGGTGCTAGGGACTGAACCTGGGGCCTCAGAGCCTCAGTTAGGAGAGTCTTCTGCAGAACCACGATGCTGTGAACTGCAACTATGTAGAGAACAGAACATATTTGTTGCCAAAGAGAGAATTCTGGGGCACTTTGCAGGCTTCCTCCTCTCCGAGTATGTATGTGACCCATTTGGGTTTGACCAGGTCAACTTGTCCATAGTGGATAAAACACACAAGAGTTTTGCTGATATACTTTGCGGAGCCATGACTTAGCCATATTTAGTATGCCTGTTCTCTTATCTAGAAATGAGGGTAAGCTGTCAGTTGACTCTCTGCCTTATAGATCTGGTATAGGTATGCAGCTAAGTTTCTGGAAGTGTTCACTCAGCAAGCCCGTGCTCAGCCATTGTTCCCATGAGGCTGCCTGCTCAGGCGTGGCAGGGAGCCTAAAGCACAGCTGTTTCCAGAAGGCGCAGGCCCACTGAGCACCTGCCATCCTGTTCACACTGTGCGCTTTTATCTCATCTGATTTTGCGCCTCGGAGCTCATCATGAATAAGTCAAATCTGGGCCCATCTCCAGTCTTTTTTGTTGTATTTGCCACCAGTGTTATTTCTGGGGGTTGTTGCCGCAGGATGAATTCTCTGTTTCCAGTGGCCTTTCCTTCCCCCTCTCTTTATTTATTATTGGATAGAGACAGAGAGAAATTGAGAGGGGAAGGGGAGTTAGAGGGACATCAAGAGACACCTGCAGACTTGATTCAGCCATGGAGAAGCTAGACTATGCTTTTGTACTCAGCCTAAAACTTTGATGTCTTTCTGTGTCAAAAAACCAAACAAAAAACTTTGGATTAGATGCCAGAGAGACACTAGCCATAGTTTTTTTTTTTTTCTTTCTTTCTTTCTTTCTTTCTTTCTTTCTTTCTTTCTTTCTTTCTTTCTTTCTTTCTTTCTTTCTTTCTTTCTTTCTTTCTTTCTTTCCTGACTGCTGGAAGAGATAATTGTCAGAAAAGAGACGGGAGTTGTTTGCCTATAAACCGAGCGCCGGCAGGTTTACTGCTGAACGCCGTAGGTCACGCTGAGTGGGGCGACTGGGAGGAAGGAGGAGGCTCTGATAACAGTGTGGTGGGGCTATTTGGAGCTCACAGACAGCCACCCCTTGACTTGTGCACCCTGGGTGGAAAGTGCTCATGTTACAAAACAGCGAGAGGACCTGGCCCAGTGACACTGCTGTGTCTTCTGGGTGGTGAGGGGGCTGTTGCCACTCAGAATGGTATGCTCCTTGGCTGGGTCGGGTGTCACTTGAGAGGCCTGGATGGGGTGTCAAGGTGGCAGGAGCCTCCTCCCACAGGACATGGCAGTGCCCCAGAGCCGGAATCCAGAGGGCTGTTGAGCAGGGCAGTAAATACCTGCTGTAGAATAATATTTGGGCTAGGTGTTCCTTGAACCATGGGAGACTAGGACTTCTCTTGGCCACTGTTGTCCTGCAACCCTGTAAGCTGCAGATAATAAATGATTCTTCAGTCCGAGTGGTGCCTGGCATCTCTTTAAATTGTTTTTTTTTATAATCTTTCTTTGTTTATTGGATAGAATCAGGCAAAAATTGAGAGGGAAAGGGGGAGGTAGAGAGAGAGAAAGACAGAGAGACACCTGCCACCCTGCGTCACCAGTCACAAGGCTCTCCCCCTGCAGGTGGGGGCTGGGGGCTCAAACCTGGGTCCTTGTGCACTGTAACGTGTGCTCGACCAGGTGCGCCAACACCTGCCAACACCTGGTGCCTGACATCTCTGTGGAGCACTGGGTTGGCTTCAAGATGAGGCCAGCATGAGAATACAGATACATCACTGGAACCTGAAGCAGCCTGTTTGGGAGGGCTCAGAATAACTTCCAGGGACCCGAAAACCTTCCTGTTTCCTGGGTGCTGTCCCTTTGGTGCCATGCTCCAAAAAAAGTGAGGTCTCCTCCCTCCACAGCATCCTGTCTGGTGGGTGGGTAGGCAGTAAAGTGGGGAGGGAGCAGGGAGGGGCTCGAATGTGAAATACAATGACATTAATGTCCCTCCAGCAAGTGTAAATCAGCTCTCCTCCCTCATCTTGGCAGTGAATTTACTTTCTTGATAAATCACCCCCATGACCAAATGGACTTGGCCCAGATTAAGTGTCTCTCGATCATGTAATTGACTCACATCCTCTCTCACTTGCGACTCCCGCGGGCTCACAGAAGAGACAGACTCAGTCCCCAATAAAATGGATACCCTGCGTTTCCCCCAGCAGCGAAGTCTGTGTGAGTCACCCCGTGCTGGAAGACGAGATGTGCCGTCAGAAAAAAGAGCTCATGGCAGGCTGACTGTCTAATAAAGCGAGTGCCAGTGGATTTATCACCGGAGCTGCGAGATTGGCTGGACTTGTGTCTCAGATACTTCAGTTAGGGGAGCGGAGAGGAGAGTCTGCCTCGTAGAGTACACAGGTCAGCCTGCAACTTGCCCTGCGCGAAGGCGAAGTTTCACGCTGTGGTGTCTCCCTTCTTCCTCTCTCTTTTTGTCTTCTTCAATTTTTTTTTTTTTTGCCCCCAGGATTATCGCTGGGGCTCAGTGCCCCACTATGAATCCACTGCTCCTGGTGGCCATTTTTTTTTTCTATTTTATTGGCCAGGACAAGGAGAAATTGAGAGAAGAGGGGGAGATAGAGAAGGAGCGAGAAAGAGAGACACCGGCAGACCTGCTTCACCACTTGTGAAGCGACTCCCCTGCAGGTGGGGAGCCGGGGACTCAAACCCAGATCCTTGAGCTGATCCTTGTGCTTAATGCCATGTGTGCTTAGCCCGATGTGCCACTGGCCGCCCCCCTTCCTTCTTTCTCTGTCTCTTTCTTCCTCTCCCTCTCACCCTCTATTTGGAGAAAGAAAAGCAACAACAACAAGAAAAAACCGACATTCCAGATGCCCTTGATAATCTCAAAAGTAAACCTATTAATCAAGCCAGGCCTCCCAAAATCTCTTTCCAGCCTCTTTTCTCTTTACTCTCTGTGTCTGCACTCTGGTGGATCAAAATAATACTTTAAATGTCTCCGACAGCTGGTGAATCTAAGGCCCCAGGCATTGTTCACACTAAACCTCATCGCTTCAAATCACTCTCTGGTGATTTCCTACTCATTGTTCAAAACCTAATCCCTGTGTACTCTAACTGTAACGTTGAAGGCCACACATTCACCCCTTACTGCTAATCTCAGTGCTTCCTTCTCTACCTGGAGGCTGCTTATCCCTCTTACTCTAGGGTAATGCTTATTATCTGGACAGGACAGGGGTTTTTTTGGTTTTTGTTTATAAATTTTATTAGTGATTTGATATTGATTTACAAAATTACACGTCAGCAGGGATATAATTCCACACTGTCCCCACCACCAGAGTTCAGAATCCTCAATCTCCCCACCGCAAACCACCACAGTTCCCCTAAGGTTGCAGACATGGGCCAACCATCATCTCTGCAACTATCTGTCTACGTGTGTACATGATTATCCCCTTTTTCTTCCTGGTCCAGTCCTCTCTCCCCCCGCAAGCCACACATAACCCTATCACTACACCTAAGTGTCCCTCCTCCTACTTTTTCCTCCCCTTTCTCTGGGTGGGGGCAGGTATTTATTTAAGAACAGACTTTCCTCTGACTATTCAACTCTTCAGACCAGAGACTTTGTTTACTCTGCATAGCCAGTCACCAGCTGATGCCAGACTGTCCATTCCACTTGTCTGTCTGTTTATGTATTTGTTTATTTGTACCAGAGCGCTGCTCAGCTCTGGCTGATGGTGGTGGTGGGGGGGGGGTTGAATTGGGGACTTTGGAGGCTCAGGCATCAGTGTCTCTTTGCATCACCATTCTGCTGTCTCTCCCCCACCCTACCAATTTCTTCTGCATTCAAATAATGCAACACATGGGACAGAACCCAGTGTAGATTTCCTCTTCTTCGTTCAACAGTTACAGTAGTAAAATTTTAGATCATCCGCAACGTCAAGAGCGGGGAGGTGGTTCATCAATAGAGTGCACGTTCACATGTGCAAGGACCCTGGTTCAAGCCCTTACTCCCCACCTGTAGGGCCAGCATCCCCAGTGGCTGGACAGTGCTGTGTGTGTCTCTCCTCTCTGTGTCTCTCTGTCTCTCTCTGTCTCTCTTGCTGTCATCTTCTATAAAAACAGATTGACAGCCAGGAGTGGTGGACTCATCTACAAGATGCGTCTCAAAGATAATCCTGGTGGCAAAAAAAGATTAGAATAGAGGAGAGAGACAGAGACAGAGATACAGGCAGGCAGAGAGAGAGAACGCCATCAGTTAGTGTTAGCTGCCCATGACACATGAATAAGAACAATAAATAAAACGGAAGCTGAACTGGAGGTTTGCAAAGTTGAAATAGGACTGAAGATTAGTCTGTGAGAATAGTCCTTGTGGGAACAATCTCTTCATTTTGATTGTTCATCTTACCTCTCATTGACATTTTTTTATATTTTGTTTTGACAGCTAAAAATAAGTGATAGTAGAATTTCTTGGCAGTGCAGCATTGCCTTTTATTCTCTCTGCCACGTTTGTCACTAGATTCAGTGCCTGTCTGCATGCTGACTCTCTTCCACTGGATATTTTCCTTACTTTTCCTAGTAGATACAGAGATAAAGAAAGAGGCGGGGGTGGAGGCACGGCAGGCTAAGCTCACACAGTGTGAAGCGCAAGGACCCGCACAAGAATTCCAGTTGGAGCTCCAAGCTCCTCACCAGCAGGGGAGTCACTTCACAGGCAGTGAAGCAGATCTGCAGGTGTCCTGTCTTTCTCCTTTTCTATCTTCCCCTCCCCTTCAATTTCTCTCTGTCCTATCCAAAAAAACAAAGAAAAAGAAAAGAGAGGGAAAAAAAATGGCATTAGGAGCAGTGGCTTCATAGTGCAGGCACCAAGCTCTAGCAATAGCCCTGGGGGCAAAAAATAAAAAAGGAAAGAAGTTATAAAAAAGAAAGAGGCAGAGTCACCCATCTCACCGCTCCCTTCACCACTTGTGAAGCTCTCCCACTCCATGCCGGCCGGCCGGTGTGCCCCAGACCTGCATTTCATACTGATCCCAGGTATCGCTCACCATGGCCCTGCTTCCCCCTTCAGGTCCAAATCCCCAGTCTCCCTTGCGCCTGAGCCAGCCCATGACACTGGTCGCATCAGTGTGATGGGTGAGAACGTCTCCTGGGTCAGCCTTCCAGGAAAGTCGTAGTGTCCCGGGAAATGGGACCATCGCACACGGCCTATGGCTTTTAGCCTTTAGTCTTGACCCTTGTCTATTTCTCCTGCCTCAAATACACACTGGAGCTCTGGTTA
Organism: Erinaceus europaeus; assembly: GCF_950295315.1. Taxonomy (NCBI): domain Eukaryota; kingdom Metazoa; phylum Chordata; class Mammalia; order Eulipotyphla; family Erinaceidae; genus Erinaceus; species Erinaceus europaeus. The sequence goes on from NC_080169.1 coordinate 3,051,891, forward strand.
TACAAGCAATCATCTCGCTGTTGTGAAGATGGAAGCTGCAGACAAGCACTGAGAAAAGAGAGTCATGAAAGACGTGCGACTCCTTGCCGCTACTCGGAGCTTTCAGACCTGACCTGACTCCTGACTCTTGAGAGAAAACTCGCCCTTTTTGGTTACATCACTGTTGTCTTTTTCTTGCTGTGTGCATTCGGACTGTGTACAGTCAGTCTGTATATACTTCTTATTGTCTTTAAGTTTTTTTTTTAATTTTTTAAATTCTTTATTTAAGAAAGGATTAATGAACAAAACCATAGGGTAGGAGGGGTACAACTCCACACAATTCCCACCGCCCAATCTCCATATCCCACCCCCTCCCCTGACAGCTTTCCCATTCTCTAGCCCTCTGGGAGCATGGACCCAGGGTCACTGTGGGATGCAGAAGGTAGAAGGTCTGGCTTCTGTAATTGCTTCCCCGCTGAACATGGGCGTTGACTGGTCGGTCCATACTCCCAGTCTGCCTCTCTCTTTCCCTAGTAGGGTGTGTCTCTGGGGAAGCTGAGCTCCAGGACACATTGGTGGGGTCTTCAATCCAGGGAAGCCTGGCCAGCATCCTGGTGGCATCTGGAACCTGGTGATTGAAAAGAGAGTTAACATACGAAGCCAAACAAATTGTTGAGCAATCATGGACCCAAAGCTTGGAATAGTGGAGAGGAAGTGTTAGGGGGGTACTCACTGCAAACTCTAGTGCACTTCTGCTTTCAGGTATATATTTTGCAGTAGTTTATGGATACGTGTGAACATAAGCTCTCTCTCACAGAAACTGGTGTATATCTAGGTTATGGGACTTTGTTAGAAAGTGAACTACCTGAGATGAAATTAGAGTGTACTATAAAAGGAAAGGTCTCACCCGAGTAATGAAGCTGAAGGGTTGTCATTCCACACGTGAAGTCTCTGGACACAGTCTGAGGTGAAGCATGTTGAGGTGGCAATCGTTGCATTGGTAAGTTTGTTTGTTTTTTTACATCAGTACACACACTGGATTTTCATTACCTGTTTAAGTGAGTTCTCAGTTCCTTAGTGAGCTTCAGATATTACTGTTGAGCAGTGCATTTTTACTAGACCGATGGTTTATATTTTTTAAAAAAAATTAAGTGAATTCCTTGAGATCTGAGCTCAGAGGGTAAGTTGAATTATTCTACTAGTGATCAAAAAAGCCGTTCTCATCTTGACTTTCTTTCTCAACAGTGCCAAGATCTGGGCCAGAAAACAGTGACATCAAAGGCATCAGGGAACTGGGCAAGCGAGCGAGGAGGAGCCATTTGATGTGAAAGCAGAGGGAGAGGCACCAGGTGGACTACAATGAAGCACTTCTGCGAAAGGGCTGCCGACTTCCCAGGTCATTACTTTCGCCACTCACCTTGCATGGGTCAGAGGACTTGAAGACAGATCACTGCAGTCAGGGAGTCTAAGTGCTGAACATGACTCCAGCCTGTACCAGGGTCCCCTCCCTCTCCTTTCCAGGCCTGCACCCCAAAGGGTAAGAAGAGTCAAAGTTGATTCCAGGGTGATGAGGTGACTAGGAGGCTGGCTTGTCATTAAGAGAAATAAATTATGAGGAGCTTGGGGGTGGAACAGGCAATAGATTTGCTTCCTATAGCCAAGCGGGAGGGGCGTTGATCCACAGACTCTAATTCAGAGCTTGTGAAAATGAAAGCATCTCATCGCTGGGAATGTAATGTGAGGGTGCGAATGACCCCCAAATGTTGAGAAGAGAGTGATCAAAGAAACTGGTTAGGATTAGAACTTTGGAAGTCTTTCAACTTGGATGAAAAGAGAACACTAAATGTTAGTGCTAAGATAGTCTCTGGTGATTCTGTAGTGATAGCTAGGACTCCCTACGCCGTTGTCAAAACCAGTAGAATGTACAAGACAGTGTGTGAGCCCTAATGTAAATCATAAAATCCAGGTAATAGTGTTCTCTCAGTGTGACCCATCACCAGCAGTGAAAATGCTCCGCGATAATGTGAGTCATTCATGATAGTGAAAAAATTAGGGAGAGTGCTCTAGAAATTCTCCGTACTTTCTACTTAACTGTTATACAAGCCTAAAACTGTTTTGTAAATAGTCTATCTATTAATTAAAAAATGACCACAAAGATGGCCCCAGATAGCCCACTTGACGGTGGGGGGTTCCTCTTTGCATCTTCTTTATTTTTTTAAATATTTATTTTATTTATTTATTCCCTTTTGTTGCCCTTGTTGTCTTATTGTAGTTATTATTGTTGTTGTCGTCGTTGTTGGATAGGACAGAGAGAAATGGAGAGAGGAGGGGAAGACAGAGAAGAGGAGAGAAAGACAGACACCTGCAGACCTGCTTCACCGCCTGTGAAGCGACTCCCCTGCAGGTGGGGAGCCAGGGTTCGAACCGGGATCCTTATGCCGGTCCTTGTGCTTTGCGCCACCTGCGCTTAACCTGCTGTGCTACAGCCCGACTCCCTGCATCTTCTTTATGGAGGTTTGACTTCAGCTCTCACTGCACTGGAGGAAGCTTCTCTGTGGAGACTTCTTTCCTCCTTTCTTTCTTTCTTTCTTTCTTTCTTTCTTCCTTCCTTCCTTCCTTCCTTCCTTTCTATAATTTTATTTATTTTAATGAGAGAGAGATACAGAGAGAAAGGCCAGAACACTGGGGAGTTCTGAAGTTTATCCTTTTAAAATATTTGTTGGGAATGCTATGTTTTCTTGACTACAAACAAGAAGAATCATGGACCATGAACATAATTAGCATATGGCTGCTATCATAAGCTAGAGTGAGGGATTGTGGGTATATATGAGACCACTTCAGCAAGCCTCTGGTGGAAGTACAGCCCTCTTGCCTTTGGATCCCTTTGACTGTTGTTCTTGTCTCTTCTCTGGGGACTTACATGATGCTATTTCTCGTGGGACTTGCGTGTGTTGTAGTTGAATGCTGGTGAACAGGATTAAGAACTGTGTCCTGGGGGTTGGGCTGAGGTGCAGCAGTTAAGCTCACATGGTGCAAAATCCAAGGATCAACGTAAGGATCCCTGTTTGAGCCCCTGGCTCCCCACCTGCAGGGGAGTTGCTTCACAGGCGGTGAAGTAGGACTGCAGGTGTCTTATCTTTCTCTCCTCCTCTCTGTCTTCCGTCCTCTTTCCATTTCTCTCTGTCCTATCCAACAACAAATGACATCAACAATAATAATAATAACCACAACAAGGCTACAACAACAAGGACAACAAAAGGGGGGGAAATGGCCTCCAGGAGTGGTGGTTTCGTGGTGTAGGCACCGAGCCCCAGCAATAATCTTGGAGGCAAAAAAAAAAGTCCGGTGTTCTGTGCCACCTGGCTGCCTGGTCTTTCTCTCTTTGCTTATTTTGGTGTTTAAGTAGCTAATAAATCTTCTATATTTTATAAACCCCCCAAAATCCCCAAGTAGTTTTGTTTTGTTCTATGAATATTTATTGATTTACTTATTTATTGTGAGGAGAGAGAGAGAGAGAGAGTTCATTTTAGCATAAGGTGGTGATGTAGTTTAAACCTGAGGCCTCAGGCATGCAAGTTGGCTCAGCAACAGACTCAGCAATCTCCTGGACCCCTGAAGCTCATTTTCAAGGAAAGATGGTTGGAAATGAAAGCTCTTTGTAGTGTCCTGCATTCAGGTGGAACACACATTTCACCATGCTCAAGGACCGAGGTTCAAATCCTGGCTTTCTAACGAGGGGTGGGAGGAGGCTTCATCTGAGGTGGAACTGTGTTGCAGGTATCTTTTATTATTTTTTTCCTTCTTTTCTTCTCCAATTTTCTCTGGCTTGGACAGAAAAGGAAATCAAGTAATAATTAAAGGCTGCTGGGAGTGGTAGAGTCATGTAGGCATCAAGTTCCATAAATAACCCTGGTAATAAACACACACACACACACACACACACACACACACAGAGAGAGAGAGAGAGAGAGAGATAGAAAATGCTTCAAATTTTAGGCTGTGAAAATAGTTTGGACAAGGGCAAATGTAGAAACAAAACCAACCAACCAACCAAACAAACAAAAATTTGTATAAGAAGCTGTTATACATTTCTGGGCATCTACAAAAGACAATAACAAAATGCAGTGTTGCTTTCTAGTTATAAGACCATTGAGAACACTAAGCCCAGCAATTTCTCTCCTGGGGCTTTATCCAGAGGAAACTCTGTTCAGAAGAGATCTGTGTATAGCAGCACACATGCATAGCAGCACAATTTGTATTGTAATCACCAAAACTTGGAAGTGACCCAGATGTCCAACAGCAGGTGAGTGGATTAAAAATAAAAAAACAAATAAACAAACAATGGCATATATACACAATGGAATATATACAAAATATACACATATACAATAAAATATATACAAACGGTGGTATTTATACACTCGGCTGTTAAAAACAATGAATTAGTCTCCTTTGAGTCATTCTGGATAAAATTGGAAGACATCATGCTAAGTGAGATAAACCGAAAAGAAAAGGATGAATCCCGAATGGCCTCACTTAGAAGTGAGACCTAATAATTAGGGACAGGGAGGAAGAGAATAAAGTGAACATGAACTGGGCATGGCACACTGCAACAAAGCCAGGACCTCTGGGGGCTGCGGAGGGCTAGGGAAGGGTGGGAAGGAACTGGGGGGGGGGGGCAGGTGTACAGTGAGATTATATGCCTGCAACAGTGATACACTGTAAGGCTTTAACCTCCTCAATAAACAAAGTTTTAAAAAACACTGACAAGAAGTAGAATAATTCTAGAGAATCATAATGCTGCATATCTGTACATCGGTGTAGAATTCAGCACATTTTTCATATTAAGAAACTGGCCACCTTGCATGTCACTTAAGCAAAAAAAAAATAATAATTATTGATATTTCCTGGAGGAAGACTCTTTCTAGGAAATCCACTGGAGGAAATAGTCACAGGTTTGTTCCAAGTCATGACTACAGACATAGGCGCTATAAAGTAGTTGCTGGTATCTGACAATGGGGAAAAAAAAAGTTAAGCCAATAATGGTTAATTCACAGAATGGTGTGCAAATTAAAAATTATTTTGAAGAAAAACATTAAAGAAATAAATCATACTGGATGATTTTTCCCAGATTTAGAAATAAATTTCTAAGTAAGAAGACAAGACAGTGGGGGAGTGGAGTCCAGAGAGCTGGATGAAGATTATATATGTAGGCTGACACTCGTGAAGAAATCTTTTCTGATCCTGAAGGAGGGTTTCCAGGCCCATAGGAGAGTAACTTCAGAGGAGGAGACAAAGAGAAACCAAGTTGTAAATGCTACTGTGATGCCATCCTGACCACTCTGGGCAGATGTCCTCAACACTGTGTCCCAGAACCTCCGCTCCCCAGAGCCCTGCCCCACTAGGGAAAGACAGACACAGGCTGGGGGTGTGGATCCACCTGCCAACACCCATGTCCAGTGTAGAAGCAATGACAGACGCCAGAACTTCCACCTTCTGCTCCCCAGAAAGAATTCTGGTTCATACTCCCAGAGGGGGAGAAATGTCAGGGGAAGATGACCAGAGGGCTCTGAACTCCAATTCTACCAGGACGCAGAGAGAGAAGAGGAAAAAAGGGAGGACATTTGGAAGGAGTAAAGGTGTAGGTGTAACCTACAAAAGAAGAGAAGGCAGGACCATAGGGGGAAAAAGCCAAATATATATAAATATAGACAGATGGTTATAGAAATGATAGTCAACCCACATCTGTGACCTTGGGAGAGCCACTGCAGTTTCTAGTGAAGGGAGGCAAAACTCTGCTGTGGGAGTGGCGTGGGATTTATACCTGTGTCATCTTATAATTTTGTAGATTCATAGGAAATCACTAATGCAACATTAAAAAGCTGGCATGAAACAAAAAAAGAGTATGTCTTGCATGTTAGCTTTGTTATGTATAGTGTTATATTATTTTCTGAAAAAGAAACACACATGCATACATGCACACTAAGGTGAAGTACTTTTCCCCTCTTAGGATGATGTTTGAGCAGTCTGCAGTATGTATACAATTAAAAACCTATTCTCATGCCTTAAACTTATGAGTAAGGAAAATAACGATTCAGGTGACGTCCAAATCCTCATTGCTAATGTGAGATGAATTTTTGAGCAGGTAAAGGTCTCCCCTAAGGTGACCCACCTACTTTGCAGGATGCCTGGAACCTTCCATCTGCCCGACTCCCCCCCAAAAAAGTTTTCTTGTGGGAGGCCAGGCGGTGGGCACACATGGCCCGAAGCACAAGGACCAGCACAAGGAACCCAATTTGAGCCCCTGGCTCCTCAGCTGCAGGGCGGTCGCTTTGCTGGCTGTGAAGCAGGTCTGCAGGTGTCTGTCTTTCTCTCCCCCTCTCTGTCTTCCCCTCCTCTCTCCATCTCTGTCTGTCCTATCCAACAACAACAACAACAACAACAAATGGAAAAAACAGCCTCCAGAAGCAGTGGATTCATAATGCAGGCACTGAGCCCCAGTAATAACCCTGGAGGCAATAAAGGAAAAAAATTATTGATAATTTGCATTTATTTTCTATTCTAAGAAAATAAAGCTTACTTTAAGAAGTGGGGTGGGGGCAGGCTGGAAATAGCATTTTTTTTTCCCATAGCAGAGCACTGCTCAGCTCTGGCTTATGGTAGTGTATGGGGTTGAACCTGGGACTTTGGAGCCTCAGGCATGAAAGTCTCATTGCATAAGCATTATGCTGTCTGTCCCTTGCCCAAAGATAGCCGTTTGTATACTATTTGGATGCTGGTTTTGAATGAAAGGGGCAGCTTGTGACTATCTTCCTATCCCCCACCCTCAGGTATGCGGACACTGTCTTCAGACACGTCCTGTGCACGCTTACTCGGTCACCCTGATAGTAACTGCTAGTGTCCATTTCGCTTAGTAGATCAGCTGTTACCGTGTGCTGTGATGACCAAAGATATGGCTAACAAGCAAACACACCCCGATGTCCTCTTGGTTCTCTTCCAGTATCAGACTGGCCCGGCCCCACCCTGGCCCTTACCTCCTCCAGGGATTCTCTACAGAAATGTTACGCTCTGACCCACACGCTTGTCTTTCCTTACTTCACCATTCTCCCTTTTATTTTTTCCTTGGAATTAATTGTGAACTCCTGCCCTTACAGCAGTCCCCAAAACTCAGGATTTCTCTCCATCTATGACTTGCCTCATGTCTCCAGTTCAGATTTCATAAAACACGTGTGCCTGTGTGACTTCATATATATTTGTTTTCAAAAATGGCATGAGTGAAAGAAATTCCAATCCTTTTTTTAAATTAACAGGACTATCACTTGGGTTTGGTACAAACACGATGAATCCACTGCTCCAGAGAGCCAGTTTTTCCCTTTTTCTTTTATTTGCTAGGACAGAGGGACATGGAGAAAGAAGGAAGAAATAGAGAGGGAGAAAGAAAAGGAGACGCTGGCAGCGTTGTTCCGCTACTGGTGAATCTCCCCCTTTACAGGTAGAGGCTGAGGGGCCTGAACCCAGGACCCTAAGCGTGGCAGCATGTGCACAGCCGGGTGCACCACTAGCCCCAGTGGAATTTCAGCCTTGCATCAGCATCACACACACTGTCTCCTGGCATCTGGGAACTGGGATCCCCAAAAGAAAGTTGTCCAACTGGGTAACGTTTGTGACATCACAGATTCTGGACTAGGCACACCCTCTATGGAGTGCAGCAACCACCCATTCCTTTCCCAGGGAGTCCACACTCCCCCTTTTCTCAAAGGTGATCTTACTCCTCCTCAATTTTCTTTTTTAAAAAATCTTTATTTATTTACTATTACATAGAGATAGAGAGGAACTGAGAGGAAAGAGGAAGGGAGAGAGAGGGACAGAGAGACACGGCTGCCCTGCTTCAACACTCACAGAGCTTTCCCCCTGCAGGTGGGGACCTGGGGTTGAACCCAGGTCCTTGTGCGCTGCAATGTGTGCGTTTAACTGGGTGTGACACTGCCTGGCCCCCTTCTCAATGTTCTTGAAATATGGTTCCCTTAGAGCCTTTCCTCAATTTTAGCCTCTGAAAACTGCTACCAGGTGGAACTTGTCACAGAGACCACAAACTTGTCTACTCTTCCTCTATGCTGGCTTCCTGCTTCCAGCTACCCTGTCATCCACCTCTACCACCTCCTTAGGAACTCCTTCCATGACCCTCTCTTCTCCTTTGCCTTTGTCTGCTACCTGTCCTGTGCCCTTCACAGGACCCAAACACACAACAGTGTCTCTCCAAGTTAAGTCCAGAGGCAAAATATAGAAAGGGAAAGGAACAGAGTGTTGGCTAAAATCAATTTAAAATCTTTGTAAGATAAGGTACTTGAGATAAAATAGATGATATTTAAAGGGAAAAGATAAAAGGCTTGAGGCGAACAAGACAAAAGGTTAAAACCATAAAAGATGAGGCGAAATGTTAAGATCAAAGACTCCAGAGATGAAAAGCTGAAAAGCAATTAAGTTTAGGAATTCGGGCCTGGAAAGACGAAATTAAAATAGAATATAAAAAGAAAGTTCTTGTCTCTAGAAATTCTGTAGAATTCTGTGCTGTGGGGAAGCCAGTGGGTTTCCAGTGACTTTCCTGAGAACTGCCTCTTTGGACCTCCCCGAGCTGGCACCGGGGGGGGGGGGTTTCCTACGCACAGTGCGGACTCACACTTACGTCCCATCCTTAGCTTTGGTTTGGGTGGGAGAGCCTCAAGTGTCCTTGCAGTCCCTTCCTTCCTTCCTTCCTTCCTTCCTTCCTTCCTTCCTTCCTTCCTTCCTTCCTTCCTCCTTCCTCCTTCCTTCCTTTCTTCCTTCCTTCCTTTCTTTCTTTCTTTCTTTCTTTCTGTCTGTCTTTCTTTCTGTCTTTCTTCCTTCCCTCCTTCCTTCTTCCTTCCTTCCCTTTCTTCTTCCTTCCTTCCTTCCTCCTTCCTTCCTTTTTTTTTTTTAATTTGCCACCAGGATTATCTTTGGGGCTTGGTATGAGTACTATGAATCCACCATTCCCAGTGACTTTTTTCTTTCTGTTTTTAAAAATTATCTTTATTTATCTGTTAGAGACAGTCAGCAATCGAGAGGGAAGGGGGTGATAGAGAGGGATGGAGACAGAGAGACACCTGCAGCCCTGCTTCCCCCTGCAGGTGGGGACCAGGGGCTGGCACCCTGGTCCTTGCACATTGTGACGTGTGCCACTCCCTGCCCCCCTCTAATTTTTATTGGATAGGACAGAGAGAAACTGAGAGAGGTTGAAGAGATAGAGAGAGGGAGAGAAAGACACACCCGCAGGCATGTTTCACTGCTCCGTAGGCAGATCCCTTGCAGGTATGGAGCCGGGGGGGGGGGGGCTCGAACCCAGACCCTTGCACTTGGCAATATGTGTGCTTAACTGGGTGCACCTCCGCCCAGCCCCCCCCCCCTTACATACTCTCTCAGCCACTAATAGCTTTGTGGACACTTACGGTTCATCAGTCCAACCCCGGAGAGCCAGGAGGATTACTGCATGGAATCTGCCTCTTTAGCCCTGGCAGCTAAACCGCTTAGAGCAGCCTGATCAGGGGCACTGAGCCCTTCACCATTTTTGCCTCTACACTTGCCAGTGGTTTGGCCTGGAACAGCATCCTCTCGCCCCCCCCCCCCATTCTGTTCCCTGGCTGGGTGTCACCTGTCTTAGAAAACTGTGCTCAAGTGTTTTATGCCCTGAAAAGGTGTTTTTGCATCTTATTGCCATGCACCTTTCTGAGCTCAATTTTCAAACCTGGATTGGTTTTGAAATCAGACTGCCAAATAGTGATCCCTCTGCTTACCTGCCTTCCTCATGACACAAAAGGTTGGGGGCTGGTGGCTGCTAATAAAACAGCTAGTAGGAACAAGCATCCACCTACTCATTTTCTTTTTTTTATTTAAATTTTACTTTGTCTTCTCTTTTAATAGGTTGAGTATGGGTGTGCCTTTAATTAATTGATTAATTTTATTTGTAAAAAGGAGACATTGACAAAACCATAGAATAGGAGGGGTACAGCTCCACACAATCCCCACCACCAGATCTCCGTATCCCATCCTGTCCCCTGATAGCTTTCCTATTCTTTATCCCTCTGGGAGCATGGACCCAGGGTCATTGTGGGATGCAGAAGGTGGAAGGTCTGGCTTCTGTAATTGCTTCCCCGCTGAACATGGGTGTTGACAGGTGGATCCATACTCCCAGCCTGCCTTTTTCTTTCCCTGGTGGGGCAGGGCTCTGGGGAAGTGGAGCTCCAGGACACACTGGTGTATCCTATTCACTTTCTCATCAGATCCTCAACAACCCCTGAAATTATTCACATTTCACAGATTAAGAAACAAAAACTTGACCATCTATTATGGTGATGAATCCTTCCTGACTTTCTGCCAGGTGCCAGGCCAAGAAGGGTTGGACCTTAGGCCACCCACTGAGAAAACTAGGAGGCCACTGACTGATCTTGGGTTCATCTCATTCCTAGCCTGTACTTTTACTATTGTTTTTTTTTTTCTCCTTAGGATACAATAGACATTCAGTCTGTGTGCTGAGAGAAACAAATGAACCAATGTATGAAAGAAAATACTAATTAATGGAAATGGCACAGCCATTGTGCAGAGGACTTGCAATGTCCCAGGTTCAATTCCTGGCATTGCCATTAATCAGAGCTGAGCAGTGTGTGCCTAGTTAAAGTTAAAGAGTACTCTGTTTAAAAACAAAAACAAAAACAAAACAAATAAGCAGTGCTAGCAAAATAGCTAACTTGGGTAGTGCACCCTCTGGCTATTTGTACTGCCCGGGTTTGAGTCTGGTTCCCATTACATTGATGGAAGTTTCAACGTGTGTGTGTGTGTGTGTGTGTGTGTGTGTGTGTGTGTGTGTTTCTATTTCTTTCTCTGTCTGTCTCCCTCTCTCCATGTTTCCCTCTTTCTATTTGAAAAAAACAATCAACTTGGATTGGTAATCCCCTGGAGATGACCAAATCAATCAATGAACTACATTATGTGAGAATAAAGACCTTGGAATCCATTTTCCCCTGCCTTCTTTATAGTATGTCTGCTCGGAGGAGCCTGTGTTTGCATTGTTTGATTACCCATTTGTGCTTCTGAGTAAATTGTATGGAGATGTTAGAAAAATGCCCAAGGTAGACATACAGCACCAATAGAACTTTGCTGGAAACCTTCCTTTAAGGAGGCAAAAAAAGTAAAAAGGACACAGGCTCTAGAGTTGTCTAGTCTTTGGGATTTCGAGGACTCATTTTTATGGTTTGGAAGTGGAATGTATGGTTTAAGCAAACACAATTAAATCCAAATTACCCATGGCCGAGAAGCTACTTGTTATTTTTCAGTGTGGGAACAGAGAAGGCTTTCTAGGGCTAGAATATATTTTTGAAAGAGTATGAGACTTTTTTGTCTTTTTCTTCTTTATAAATGTTGACTAACACACACAGACACACAGAGACACACACACCCCAAATTCCTGAGGAAATTGAGATGGCATTTGTTAAAATTTTGATTTGTTAGTGTCAAAGAGCGTGAAATCTCACTTAAGAAATAGTTTTCTTTTTTCTTGAGAAAGTGGCCTAGAGTTTGCAGTCTATGTCCCGAAACCAAATACAGCGCTGTTAAAGAATACTGGGGATATTTCCGTGCTTCTTAAAACATGCGGGTGCGTGCGTGTGTGTGTTAAAGACTCTCTAGAGGCAGTTCAGGCGATCGTTCATGCCTCCTCATGTCTGAGACGCAGGATGCCCCTTGAAACCTAATACATGTGATGAAGCACCCTCTCCATATGGCTAGTGTGGACCAGATGGAAATCATGGTTCCTCTGATAACTTTCCCATCACCTAAATACAAAGAACAAAACGGGACAAAGTCATTTTCCATAGCTTCCCAAATAATAACCAAACAATAATAATAACAATACATAAACCCTGACAGATACCTTCAGAGAGCTGTGGTATTCTAATGACCGTAACTGCTATAATGGGACTCTTTTTACAGATGGCAGCCGAGGCCGATTCAACCCTTCACTAGTTCCTCTAACAACTGTCATCTACTCTCCCTTCCTTACGGTTCAGAACACAAAAGTTCCTTTGTGCCTTTAGAAAGCTCGCCGTGATTTCAACTCAAAAGAGAAGCACATTAGCCACCATTATGCAGGAGCCATATCATCAGTATAAAAATGAATTTGTAATATTTTGCCACATGTGATGTATTATTGCAGGGCTATGTAAACAATACTGGGTCTGAAATTGAGCCTTGGGGACTGACTCCCTTTACAACTGACAAATTGAGAAGCAAGGCCATCAGCTCTCACATATTGCATCCGGTTAGTTAAACAACTCAGCCAAGATCCATTTCCAGCCCAGTCTGAGATAATCTCTGTCCTGTAATAATAAATCATCGTCAAGGGCGTCGGATGCCCCAGGCAGGCCTGCACCTGTAGACACGGCTATGCTACACAGTTCTGACCTCTTGCAACAGCTCAAGCCAAATCGCTCCTGCGTTTAATCTGAGCATCGGTCAGCGGTATTCACAGCTCCTCTCTGCTCATCAGAAACAGCAGGTTGCTGTCTAGCAAAGGATCAGGGTAGTAGCCTTCTCTTTGTTGATTCTTTTGTTCTTCTCCTTAGAGTCGTAGAGTCAAGGAGAGGTGGCATCTGCTCTGGTGATCAGGTCTCTGAAGTTGTGGGGACAGACTATTGATTCTAGAGGAAGGAAGCAGACTGATGGCAAGGTAAGGTGAGTTGCTGGGGCAACACATTTCTCTGGCACAATACCAGGAATGAAACTTTTGGTTAGGACTGACCTGGCCAGTGACAGTTCTGCTCATTCTTTTCTCCTCAGTGTTCTTCCTTATTTTTCTTTTCTTTTTAAAATTTTTATTTATAAAAAAGAAACACTGACAAAAACCATAGGATAAGAGGGGTACAACTCCACATAGTTCCCACCACCAGAACTCTGTATCTCATCCCTTCCCCTGATACCTTTCCTATTCTTTATCCCTCTGGGAGTATGGTCATTGTGGGATGCAGAAGGTGGAAGGTCTGGCTTCTGTAATTGCTTCCCCGCTGAACATTGAACTTCCCAGCCTGCCTCTCTCTTTCCTTAGTGGGGCAGGTTTCTGGGGAATCAGAGCTCCAGGATATATTGGTGGGGTCATCTGTCTGGGGAAGTCCAGTCTTCCTTATTTTTCTTTGATAGTGTAGTGGTGTGTGTGGTTTGATAACTTTATCTGATTAACACGCATAACAGGATCACCAATACCTGTTGATCTTATCAGACCACAGTTAAAACAGGATGCCTGGCATTTCTCTGACTGCATTTAGCTCTTTAACTCACCTTAAAATTCACAGTACAATTTCAGTATTCCTTCTCTAGTTCCTCTAATAATCTACAGAATCCAGTACACTCATGAACCCAAACTGGAGAGATTGGCAGGAGGTGCTGAAGAGTCCATTTGGAGTTCTAGGTAAGAAGATCTGGCAAGAGAGGAGATTAGCATTTGCTAAACATAGCTAAAACTCTATGTTGCTAGGCTTAGAAATGTTCTTTCATTTAGGTCTCTTGGTAAGCTTGTTGTAGATGTCATAATCATTATTTGAGTACAAAACCAAGACCCAGAGTAGGCAGAGTACCTTGTGCAAGCACACATAACATGCTGAGTGACAGAGTTAGGAGTTAGGGTCAAGACTGTGAGTCCATGCTTTCTTCTCTCCTTACTGCCTCCAGATGGTGTCATCTCAACTCTCTGCAACCTCTTTGTCTTCAGGTTGGATAGGCAAATAGGATTTATGCCATGTTCCCTCAATTAGTAGCAGTGCCTGGAATATTGTGTTGAGAAAGATTTTTTAAAAATATTTATTTTTTATTTATTTATTCCCTTTTGTTGCCCTTGTTGTTTTATTGTTGTAGTTATTATTGTTGTTGTCGTTGTTGGCTAGGACAGAGAGAAATGGAGAGAGGAGGGGAAGACAGAGAGGAGGAGAGAAAGACAGACACCTGCAGACCTGCTTCACCGCCTGTGAAGCGACTCCCCTGCAGGTGGGGAGCCAAGGCTCGAACCGGGATCTTTATGCCGGTCCTTGTGCTTTGTGCCACGTGCGCTTAACCCGCTGCGCTAGTGCCCGACTCCTGAGAAAGATTCTTATTGGGGAAGATTCTGTGGTTGACTAATGATGTCTAGAGTGTGTTCTGTGGCCTGAACAGCGTCTGTGGACTGTCTCCTGAGGTTCCTAGGAGGCGGAGTCCATCCTTTGGCAGAATTGCGCCTGTATACATCTCTGTGTTAGGGAGCGCTGGATATCCGTCAGGAGCTGAAGATGCTGTGATGTTGGTCGAGAAGCATTGCTCCTGTTCCGCTTCATGTTTTAGTAAAAGAGACTTACTGAAACAACAGCTCCTCTGTCATTTTAAATGATGGAAATTGTTTAGTATTCCAATGGCTCAAATTACCTTTGAAGACTTCTGAGAAAGGGTGTGTTCTTAACCTAATTTGAGACTCAGATCATTAATTCCTGGATCCTTGGCAAAATGTTTGTAAATACAGGGGGTGATACTATGCCCTGAAAAGTAGTGCCTACTTGTTTTCTTTCTTGGATAAATGCCATCATAAAAAAAAAATGACAGCCATTTTTCCTGATATAGCCAGTGAGAAATGGGGAGAGGGAGAGGGAGAGGGAGAAAGAGGAAGAGGGGGAGGGGGAGAGGGAGAGAGGGAGAGAGGGGAGGGAGAGAGGGAGAGGGAGAGGGGAGGGGGAGAGAGGGAGAGGGAGAGGGGAGGGGGAGAGAGGGGGAGGGGGAGAGAGGGGGAGGGGGAGAGAGGGAGAGGGGAAGGGGGAGAGAGGGGGAGGGAGAGAGAGGGGGAGAGAGGGAGAGGGAGAGAGGGAGAGAGGGAAAGGGGGAGAGGGAGAGGTATTCCTGTAGCACTGCTTTGCTGCTTGGGAAGCTTCCCTACTGCTGGTGGGGACTGGGGGCTTGAACCTGGGTCCTCACACATAGTAATTCATGCTCCGTACCTGACGTGTCACCACCTTGTTCTGAATTCAAGCTCTTTACCCAAGATTAAATCCTCCAGTTCATATGCTGAAGTAAACATGAGTGACATCTTTTGTTCTAGGGCCTTCGGACTCATCAGGGAAACCAGGTAACTTTTAATTTCAATTGTGTCCCCAAGTACCTTGTAGGATTACTTGCTCACAGTGAAAGATACTGGAACTCAGGACATTGGGGATCACTCACAGTTTTCACAATTAGGCCACACTTCCTCCCAGACACAAATTTTAAGACCCACAGTTAAAGATAAACAGGTTTTCTGCCTGAGTCTATACAGCTTTTGTTTAATTCCAGTGAGCCTGGAACACAGCTGTCCAGATGTGTCTGAGAGATGGAAAGATGGTAAGACCAAATGTTCAAAACCTTGGAGACAAGTTTGGTTCCAACATTAGTTAGAGTTTGACTAGACTGGGAGTTACTACAGGCCAGGTCCCTCAGTTCTTGTCCATTAGCTCCCTTGCTGGTAAGTACTAACTCTCAATCACACAGATGCATTAGAAGTCAAAATTCATGAATTCAGTTACAAGACATGCTCCCTTATTTCTTCTGCTGACAGTGGAATGGGTTTTCCTAGTGGGCTTAGTGTAAAATAAGTTGTTATATTGCAACAGTGAACCCCAGCAAGTCTTTACATTTCTTTAAATATTTATTGATTCCCTTTTGTTGCCTTTGTTGTTTTATTGTTGTAGTTATTGATGTCATCATTGTTAGGACAGAAAGGAGGGAAAGACAGAGAGGGGGAGAGAAAGACAGACACCTGCAGACCTGCTTCACCACCTGTGAAGCAACTCCCCTGCAGGTGGGGAGCCAGGGGCTCGAACTGGGATCCTTATGCCGGTCCTTGCGCTTTGTGCTACCTGCTAAGCTTAGCCCGCTGCGCTAACGCCCAACTCCCAAGTCTTTACATTTTTAAGTCAACTGTAACGACCACCTTATCACACACATCTGCCTCTCAAATCTATCTTTGGTTATATGTGTTCACTAAACATGTGCCTCATATGAGTTCAGTTGAACTCATACCTGACATAGGGGAGAGGTGATTTTTATTTATAAAAAGAGAGAAGCTAGAATAACTTAAAATACCATCAAGTGGGCTAGAGGAGACGTCTAAAACGCATTGCTTGTCACTCACTCAATTGTGGCAATGAAACTCTCAATCTAATCCATTCTTTTAGTCTCACCAAAATCATGAGAGGGCCACTGACAGAGGCCAGAGTGAGACTTTTCAGACCTGGGCTCATCATCATCTCCGTGTCATCTTAGAAGAATCAGGAGAAGGACAAAGAACACCACGTCTGAAGAAGAGCTCAGAGAGTCCAGACAGGACTCTCAGGTGGCTCAGGAAAGGGAGGCCCCAGACCAGGGATAGGTTTAAGCTTTGTATTTACAACTGACTCGGTTTCAGTTGTGTGAACCAGTGGTCACCTCTGCAAAAGAAAGGGAGGACCTAGACTTCCAGAGTCAGCGGCAGATCTGGCTGAGAGGCAGAGAAGTGTCTGCACGCTGCCAGCCAGGCATAACGCAGAAACCCCATCCTGATGCAGAAAATAGAAACAGTGAATTATGGCTCTGTGGCTTTCTTTCTCTGGGGCTGTGTCTGCTCTGGATATAAAGATGTTTGGAGCAGACCATAAATCCAGCCCATGACCCTGGCTTCAGTCCAGTCCCTCTCACCTCCCTAATTCAGATCTCAGGACAACTTGAGCGTCATGTGGAGGAAGACTGTTCTCCTGCCTGTAGAAAATGTTAGATCTTCATATGGATAACAGAGATCAGTTGTAAAACCTAACAATTAGGAAAAGAGTCATTTAGACCAATTCTTTGTCTGCCAAAGTTGCTGCAGCTTTATTTTGTCCTATGCCCTTTCTTTTTGTCATCTGCAGTGGGCGTCACCACAGTGTTGACCGCCACAGGGGACTGCTAGCGCAAACTAGTTACTGTAGATCAAACCCTGAGCTGGGGTGACGGTGATCCATAAAGTGATGTTATGGAGAGAGGCTTTGCCTCCCTGTCCTGGGGGAAGACACTTAAGAAAAGTCTTTCTCTTCCTCATGCTGTCTCTCTACATAACACACGTGCCCCCCCCCCATCTTAGAGATATTAAGGAGGGCAGGGGGTAGATAGCATGATGCTTATGCAAAGAGTCTCTCATGCCTGAGGCTCCAAAGTCCTAGGTTCAGTCCCCTGCACCACCATAAGCCAGAACTGAGCAGTGCTCTGGTTAATAATAATAATAATAATAATAATACTGCCTATAAAGCCAGATTGTACTCTGCTTGGACAAGTCCTTGGTTTGGAATGACTTTTTTTTTTTCCTCCAGGGTTATTGCTGGGCTCGGTGCCTGCACCATGAATCCACCGCTCCTGGAGGCCATTCCCCCCCCCCCCCCGCCTTTTTTGTTGCCCTTGTCGTTGTAGCCTCGTTGTGGTTATTAACATTGCTATTGTTGATGTTGTTCGTTGTTGGATAGGACAGAGAGAAATGGAGAGAGGAGGGGAAGACAGAGAAGGGGAGAGAAAGACAGACACCTGCAGACCTGCTTCACCGCCTGGGAAGCGACTCCCCTGCAGGTGGGGAGCCGGGGCCTTGAACCGGGATCCTTACACTGGTCCTTGCGCTTTGCACCACATGTGCTTAACCCACTGCGCCACCGCCCGACCCCCTGGAATGACTTTTAAAGAGCTGAATCAGGGAGAGTGCAGGCTGACCTGTTTCTGGCTGTACTGAACATGTCATTCTTGTGATCATTGTGAAGAAACAATGGAACTTATCCTGAGCTTAGACAAATGTGATGACATTATGGAGATCACAATTCCTGTGGTTTTGACATAGTAATTTTATGATAACTGTCAGCAACTGTGCTAAGTGGTGCCTGCAGATGAGCTCATAGAACTTTTCACTAAGGAAAAGCAACCCTCTCTCTGTCTTTGCCTTTAATGGAAATTGAAGTTCAGGGACTGCAAATATTTTGGACATGTTCACAGAGCCGTTATGTGCAGACCTAGGATTTGAACTCTGGTTTGTGAGAATTAGACTCAAAGCTTTTTTTTTTTTTTTTTAATTGACATCACTGGTGCTTTACTGCTTCAAACTGATTTTTTCCCCATATAGAAAGAGACAGAGATGGATAGAGGGACAAAAGAAGAGAAGCAAAGGGGGGAAAGGTACTGAGTCCCCACAGCTTCCTCTAATGAAGTGAGAGTCAAGCTTGAGCGTGGGACTGAGCATGATAAAGCAGGTACATTCACATCCCAGGTTCCTAGCCATTTCCTTGTTGTTACTGCTTCTCTTTCCAAAAGCTGATGAGAATAGCATAGTGGTATTCCAACATTGACCTGACTCTGCGCTGCAGAATAAGTCTTCAGAGAAAGAAACTGTTGTCTGGCCTGTGTGAACAGTGACCTGTCACCGTCCTGTTCCACCAGAGGGGCGCTTTCATCATTCCAACCTCAGCAGGTTGAGGACTCGGCCCTTCTCTGTGACCTGGGCTTGCCTTTGTTTCATTTCATGGCTCTCGGTGTCTCTTAACTTATAATTTAAGAGAGGTTATCAGAAGTTCATCTCAGCTCTCCCTCTATCATTAGTCGTCTAATCAAAAGCACAGTAAGATAAAAATATTCACTAGAAATTATCAGTGTGGTCAGCATTTTACATGTAACTCTTAAATCTACTCCGTAGCTAAAAGACAGTTAAACTTTTAAAGATTAATTTATTTTTACTGAGGAAATGTCTTATAAGACTGTGTTGCCTCAAGGATACAATTTCCTATCTGCTCACAGTGTGTACCAGCACCCCTCACCCGCCACAAGGAGCCATCTCCCTCCACCGTAGGACCCCAAATTCCTTCTTTACTTTTTGCTCCTTTCCCTTTGTCTGTCTTCAGATCCACTCAGATAGGTCACAGTTTTACTAGTGTTTTACCCGAGATTTCTTCCTGCTTTGTTTCTTAAATTCTCCCGTGTGTGAAGCCATCCTGAGTCTGTCTTTCTCCTTCTGGTTTATGTTGCTTCGTCTGACCCCTTTAGACTCAGTAGGGATGTCAGACCAGAAACGACCACATGCCTCGAGGAAAATATTGGCAGCACTCTTTTCCATCTACATTTTATAGGCATCTTGAATAATATAAATCCAGTTGCAAGGACAGCTAAAACAAACATAAACTAATGGGGCTACTTCAAATTAAAAAACTTCTGCACAGCAAAAGAAATCACCACCCAAAGAGACCCCTTACAGAAAAGATGATTACATGCCATATATCCTACAAAAGGCTTGTAACCAAAATATATAAAGAGCTCAACATACTTAGCAAAAAAAAAAAAAAAAAAAAGATAGATGACCCTATCCAAAAATGAGGAGAGGATATGAACAGAATATTCTCCAGAGACCCAAAAGCTCAACAAACATGAAAAAAATGCTCCAAGTCACTGTCAGAGAAATACAAATAAATTCAGCAGTGAGACACCACTTCACTCCTGTGAGAATGTCATACATCAGAAAGATGGAGCATACACTGAGAGAGAGAGCCAGAGATGGAATGAACAAAGTAAGAGAATACAAATACGTTGACAGCTGGCGAGGGTGTGGATCTGGTGGGGCTTCTCCTAATTCTGTCAAAGGGTGAGAGGCGGCTGCCTGGTTGTTCCTGTGGGTAGACCAGTCAGCCTGTGAGGTGCTCAGGGACATTTCCAGTTCAGTTCTAGTCAAGCAAAGTCATAGGGATCCAGCCTGTGTTCTGACAAAAGATACACTCTCTGGGAAATTTGGTCCTGGAATCTATCCAGATTTGGGTGGGGGGGGGGGAGATTCTTGCCACGGGGGGTGGGGGGTGGGGGGGGTGGGTCTTTGTCCTACTGGCTGCTCCTGCCTCCCAACAAGCTGCCTCTGGCCTGGGGGATGGGCTGAGGGCCAGTGGGAGACGCATTGCTTGGCTCTGCTGTGTCCTTTCCAACACCCTTTTGCCGTCTCATCGTTGGGTTATGATTTTCCACTGCTGGTGCTCTCTGTTGCCCCTCTGCAGTTTCTCTCCCACTGGCCTGGAAGTCCTGCTTTCAGTCAGAGATGCCAGGATCTGAGGAGATTCCTTGAGGAGACTCAGCCTAGGCACTGTCTTCATGCAGCCATCTTGACCCTGCTTTGATTCCCATCATTTTTGATGTCCGAGGTCCTCATCAGTGTAAGGTGGTATCTAATCATTGTCCTGATTTGCATTTCTCTGACAGTGACACTGAGAGTTTTCTTCTTTTTCATGTGACTGTTAGCCATCTATCTGTGTTTCTTGTTGGAGAAGTATCTGGTCAGGTAGTCTGTTTCTTGATGGGTTTTTTTTTTCTTGTCACTGAGTTTTGTGAGGTGCTTAAAAATCTTGCTTAATAGATCTTTGTATGAAAAGTGATGCGCAAATATCTTCTCTCATTCAATAGGATGGCTTTCTGTTTTGGTGATGGTTTCCTTTGCTATGCATAAGTTTTTCAATTTGATGAAGTCCAAATTGTTTATTTTTTTAAAAATATTTTATTTATTTATTTATTAATGAGAATGATAGGAGAGAAAGAACCAGACATCACACTGGTACATGTGCAGCCGGGGGTTGAACTCGGGACCTCATGCTTAAGAGTTCAGTGCTTTATCCATCGTGCCAACTCTCGGATCACCCAAATTGTTTGTTTGTTTATTTGCTTTTGTTTTCCTTACCGTCGGATATGAATCTAAAAAGAAAGTTCTGACCACCATTCTGCAAGAGGGGGGAACCAAAGCTCAGACAAACTAGTAGGCGTGTCCAAGGTTAGAGATCTAGTCAGGAAACAAGCAAGCCCATGGCTCTCAGGAACCACCAGATAGAATTTTCTTTCACACTTGTACCTCCCATGATCCTTGCTTTTCTCTTAGAATTTAGGCCTTTCTTTTACCTAAACTTTGTTTACCTGTGTCAATGTTCTCAAACTACAACATTCATTCAAATTGGTATGAGGAGAATAGGGAGGGCCGGGCCATGCTACACCCGGTGAAGCACACATAGTACTATGCATAAGCACCTTGGTCCAGGTTTGAGCTCCGGCTCCCCACAAGCAGGGGGGACACTTCACAGGCGGTGAAGTAGGTCTGCAGGTGTCTCTCTCTCTCCCTCTCTGTCTCCCCCTCCTCTCTCAATTTCTCTCTGTCCTATCCAATAAAATGGCGAAAAAAATGGCCTCCAGGAGCAGTGGATTCTTAGTGCGGGCACCAAGCCCCAGTGATAACCCTGGAGGAAAAAAAAAAAAAAAAAAAAAAAAGAAAGAAAGAAAAAAGAAAAGAAAAGAAAATACAGATTGCTGGTCTCCGAAGAGTTTTTGACTCAGTAGGCTGGGGCATATCTGAAGATGCGTATTTCTAAGGAGCGCCTGCGTACTGTTGACACTGGGATAGATGCCACTCTCTGAGAACCACTGTGTTAAGTCCTGAGTGTGCTTTCTTTTCATCTTGCCTCCAATGTCTTCTCCTACCCCCACAACCCCCCTTTTTTGCCTTCCCTGCACCTATCCCCCTGCCCCTCCCACCCACATTTATCTGGGGACATGAGAGTGCTGAATGTGCAGCCTGGCTCCCACGGACAGGCTGAGGCTGACAGGTTGGAGAAATATTAGTGGAACATATGAAGCCCACAGCTTTACAAAGACTCACTGCAGAGCTGGGCCAGAATACAGCACTGCTGTTCCAAACGTTCCTTCTCAGTCTCCCGGGAGTGAATTCACATCCTCTGCTGATGACATAGGAGGGTGAGCTGATTCTGGACTGGGTCTGAACTGGGTCAGAGTGCAGTGGCTAGTCTGCCATCTGGAATGCTGAAACCTCTATGGTTGTTCTCTGCGCAAGGAAGTAAGACGGTGAAGCTGCCGATGGAGGTTGGTCCCTTGTCCCTGTTTTGCCGGCAGCTGCTCCTTGTCCAGGGTGGCAGCTTCAGGCAGCAGTAGATGGTCTTCTGGAGCGACTGGGAAGCCAGGCTCCCACAGCCCTGGGGGTTTCCTCCAATTTATTACTTCTGAAGACTTGGAGCATCTGATGTGCCGGAGATCCAGGAATTCGTAATGCATGTGCCGTCACAAAATAGGCTGCGCTGAGACCAACACCAAGTGGGACAAGGAGGGGGGCATACAGAAACTAGTCTCTGCTGGGCTTGATGATGTGCCGAGCCTTGTGCTTGACCCTTTAGAGTCGTCTCATCAACCTTCACGATAGTTTTGTCAGCTCTATATTCTTACTCATATGCAGAAACTAGCATTTTGAGAGGCCAAATCATTCATCTCAGCCCATAAGTCTCATCAACTAGGAAGCCAGGATTTGAACCCAGGGTACACTGTGTGACTTCACCCGCTGTTATGTTTCGAGAGAGGTGAGAGGAAGTGCTCATAGTCTTGAGGAAAGGTGTAGGATAGAAGAAGGGGGAAGCTTAGGAGTGCTGATTTGCTTGCAATTCTTCTGACAGTTTTGCCTCGAACTAACTTCTGTCAAGTCATTTCTTTTGGAGGTCGGGCAGTTAGTGCAGCAGGTTAAACCGCACATGGTGCAAAGTGCAAAGACTGGCATAAGGATCCCAGTTTGAGCCCCCGGCTCCCCACCTGCAAGGGAGTCGCTTCACAGGTGGTGAAGCAGGTCTGCAGGTGTCTGTCTTTCTCTCCCCCTCTCTGTCTTCCCCTCCTCTCTCCATGTCTCTCTGTCCTATCCAACAACAATGACATTAATAACAACAATAATAACTACAACAACAAGACAACAAGGGCAACAAAAAAGGAAAATAAAATATTTTTAAAAAGTAATTTCTTTTTTGAAAAGTTATGCTTTTGTTTGCTGCAGAGAAGTTTAGAAGGAAAGGCAGTAATACCCTGTGATATCCTGTGAGCCATTTGTCTCCTTGTTTGGTAAGTGACATGGAGTGACTATCTCCCCTCAAAGTTTTGTAAAAGGCAGAACAAATTCTTTTTTTTTTAATAAAAGGCTATATTTAGGTATGCCTTTAAATTTATTTTTTAATTATTTTAATTTATTAATTATATAGAGACATCCAGAAATTGAGAGGGGAGGAGTGATAGAGAGGGAGAGAGACAGAGAGACACCGGCAACAAAGCTTCACCACTCGCAAAGCTTTCTTCCTGCAGGTGGGGACTAGGGGCTCGAACCTGGGTCCTTGTGCACTGTATCATGTTCACTCAACCAGGTGCACCACCACCTGGCCCCAGGAACAACAAATTCTAAACATCCTATACAAGCAGTTATATAAGAAACTAAAAACCAGAGGCCTAGTCATGCTCCAGATGAAATCTCTCCTCCTATAAACCCAAGTCTATTTCTTTGAAATAGAACTCTGCTCCTCTCCTTTTATAAATTAAAAAAAAAAAAACATTAACCAGCTTGTTCCCTACAGTTTCTCTGGTTTGTAAGAATAAGACCCAAAATGCATGATTGTAGTTTCATCCTCAGCCAGAAGAAGAGTAAATTAACGGGAGCTCTCAGGACCTGCCTGCGATTCTCTGTGGTCTCCAGAGCTGGGTCCTCATGGCAAGTAGGCAGAGCATTTGCATTGGCAAGACTTTCTCTAGCAACCACTCATCTGCAGCAAATTGTGACATCCATGGGGTGGGAAAGCCAAACATCTAAACCACTGTTGTGGATAATTGGCCTTGAGCCTCTTAATCCTATAATATGCTTAGTGGTGTCTACAGTCAACCTGCCTTCCAACCCTGGCTGACTGAAATCACTGTAGAGCCCATTCACAGGGTGAGCAATGATACCTTTCATTCCTAGGACCTTTGGCAGTTCTGTAAAGCAACTTTGTTCACATTATTGTATACAGTCCTCAGAACAACTCTAAGAAGGGAATATTTTCACCTTCAGCTTGTAGACAAAGGATACCAGACCTTGAAAATATCACACGGGTAGTAGGAAGCAAAGCCCTACTTCAAATTGAAAACTTGCTCACTGTATCTCTTCCATTCCGCCCCCCCCCTTTTTTTTTAAAGAGAGGAAGATGAAAAGGGAAAGGAGGAGGAAGGAGAAAGGGAGAGAGGGAGGGAGGGAGGGAAGGAGAGAGAGAGAGAGAGAGAGCAGCACCGACACTTCCTTCAGTGTGGTGGAGCCGGGCTGGAACCTGGATCAAGCACAGGTCAAAGCAGTACACTATGCAAGTGTGCTAGTTCACTCATGGCACAGGGGAAGCCTCCGCACTGTGGTTCTGTTGTGTTCTCTGTCTCTATTTATTTGAAATAAAAAGAATGAAGAAAAAAAAAAAGTTGGCCTTGGAGCAGTGAAGTCACACATGTTCTCAGCATTGCCAAAAACAAACATCTATTGAACCTATGAAGGCACAGAGATGCAGGCTTTCTTTCTTTCTTTCTTTCTTTCTTTCTTTCTTTCTTTCTTTCTTTCTTTCTTTCTCCCTTCCTTCCTTCCTCCCTCCCTCCCTTCCTTCCTTCCTTCCTTCCTTTCTATAATTTATGTATTTATTCATAAGAAAAATAGGAGGAGAGAAAGAACCAGACATCACTCTGGCACATGTGCTTCCGGGGATTGAACTCGGGACCTAATGGTTGAGAATCCAGTGCCCTATCCGCTGCGCCACCTCCCGGATCATGAAGACGCAGGCTTTCGTAGGCACGTATGGGACACTAAATAATAAGAAGAAATTGCTCCTGTCCTTGGAATGATTGCATCTACATCTGAACAGGCCAGACATTGACTCCTGAAGTTCTCTGCTTTAATGCAACATCAGCAGCACAGAACCCAGAGTTTTGCCCTGTTCCTCTGAACAGCCTTCCCTGCCTAGCTATTATTGTTATTTTATTTATTTACTTTATTATTTTTTTTCCTGCCTCCAGGAAAAAATATATGTATTTTTTCCCATTTTGTTGCCCTTCTTGTTGATGTCGTCATTGTTGGATAGGACAGAGAGAAATGGAGAGAGGAGGGGAAGAAGGAGATGGGGAGAGAAAGACAGACACCTGCAGACCTGCTTCACCGCTGGTGAAGTCATCGCCCCCTGAAGGTGGGGTTATTTTATTTTTTAAGAGGGAAGAGAAAGAGAAGAGGGAGGAGCAACAGGAAGGAGACAGCACAGCATCACCTCACCGTCCTGGGGCTCTCTAGAGCCATCTGCAGTGCTCCCTCTAGTGCCAGGTCGCAGACACAGGGTCTCCGGCACGCAGCAGGATGCCCTCTACCTGCTGAGCTATGTTCCTCACCCCTAAAGCAAAGATTTTTGACCAAGCCACATAAACGTAAGAAAGCCCCTAAATATGAAATCAGCAGTGTGGCATCAGCCGTGTACGTAAGTGCTTGGCATGGGACTGAGCAGTATGAATCCGGACTGGCTGAGGGGACAGTTCCTGGAAGACACAGTCTTTCATTAGACCTTGAGAGAAATGACGCTGGTGGTTGACTAGGAAATGCACAGTTCTTTAATAATCTTTGCCGAGCGGTGGAACGCAAACCGCTGTGCCACTGTTAGTTGAGAATCAGAGGTTGCTTCCAGTCCAGCAGTTTTGGTCTTTGAGTTTCTTGAGTGAGAACACAGTATGTCAACGAGGGCCAGAGCAACCTGCCCTTTCAATTCACCTCTTAAAAATACAAATGGGGCCTGTTTTGCTGAGAAACCTTTCTGATCACTTGGGGAAACTGAAAGGAATTGAAAATGACTGTTTTCTCCTTTAAGCTTGGGAGTGGGTGGGTGGGTGGGAAATAAGCAAAATAATTTACAGATTGAATATCCGAGTGCTGAGGAAGAGGTCAGCTTTGTTGCTTTCAGAAGAATGATTTACGGGTTCCTTTCCCTTTTCAAGTCCTGTGGTGACATTTGGGGAACATGCTTTTCCATTGATAAGTAATCCTGTAGTGTGATAGAAGAGGGAACAATAGCATGATCTTGGCCAAATGGCTACTCTTAATGTTTACTTAACAGATAAAAAAAATCAGGTGACATTTCCATGAGCGTGTTGTGCAATACTGTACAACTTACAGCTCTGAGATCTGGCACAGAGAATGAGAAATTCCCAAGGAAACTCTAGGTTGGCAGTTTAGAAAAAAAGATCATCCAATATCACTAGGATTGCTGCTGTTTCTCTCCCTCCGGTCTTCACGACTCAGTGGAACATACACAGACTTTGAAGTCCTGTCTGTATTCAGATCCCCGTTGTACCACTTCCTTCGGAGGTGTCAGGAACATCACAAACCTCTTCCTTTACCTCCTACATGGGGTTAATAATACCTCTGCCTCCAGGCTGTTGAGAGAAAGAAGACAGTTATACCCGCATAGTGGCTGGCTTACTCAGAATTTGATGCCTAGGGGACATTCAATAAGTCCATTCATTCAACAAACATCTGGCACTGTGCTAGAGGCTGGGGAGTACAGGAGTGATTAAGACAGATAGTCTCTGCTTTTACAGAGTTAGCGGGTTTTGTTTTGTTTTTTCAGTAGGGAAAGCAGATCCCAAAATACAAGTAAGTAGATTAACACACCATAGTCCCTACAACTTTAACCAAAGTCATAGAAGCCCCAGAGACTAAGAGTGAGAGTGTGGCAAGGGAGGCAAGGGAATGCTT
Organism: Erinaceus europaeus; assembly: GCF_950295315.1. Lineage (NCBI taxonomy): Eukaryota > Metazoa > Chordata > Mammalia > Eulipotyphla > Erinaceidae > Erinaceus > Erinaceus europaeus. The sequence goes on from NC_080169.1 coordinate 3,078,490, forward strand.
TTCTGAACAGATGAGTTTGAGCCCAGAGTCAAAACAGTAGAAGGAGCTGGCCATGAAAACATGGGGCCTGAGCACTCTGGGTGGAAGAAACAGCATGAGCAGCAGCCCTGAGGCAGCAAGTAACCTGGAGACCGGCAGGAACTGAGCAAGACCAGCAGTTGTGCCCCAGAGAACAAAGCGGTCAGTATCGATGGAGGGATGAGGAGAGGAACTCGACAGTGTCTATTTCACTCTAAGCACAGCTTCGTCGTGGTTTTAGTCCTCCCCATAGTAGTTGCAGCCATTAATGACTGTGTCTGTGTATCTTGATTTAGAAAGGAGGAGCAGGAAGAACCATAGAAAAAAGGATATATATGTATATATGTAATTGTCAGGGAGTCGGATGGTGGCACAGCGGGTTAAGCGCATGTGGCGCAAAGCGCAGGGACCGGCGTAAGGATCCTGGTTTGAGTCCCCGACTCCCCACCTGCAGGGGAGTCGCTTCACAGACGGTGAAGCAGGTCTGCAGGTGTCTGTCTTTCTCTCCCCCTCTCTGTCTTCCCCTCCTCCATTGCTCTCTGTCCAATCCAACAACAAGGACAGCGTCAATAACAACAACAATAAAAAAAAAACCAAGGTCAACAAAAGGGAAAATAAATAAATACATTTTTTTAAAAAAGAAAAAATTGTTAGCCCCTATCTATGACCTTGGGAGAACTAGATTCCAATGGAGGGGATGTGGTAATGGGAACAGTGTGGAGTCGTACCCCTGTTATCTTATAATTTTGTAAATCGACATCACTGTATGTATATCTTGAGAGGAGAGGGAGAGGTAAATAGACACCTGCACTACTGTTCCATTCCTTGTGAAGCTTACCCCCTGCAGGCAGGGGTCAGGGGACTGAGCCTGGGTCCTTGCACATAGCATTGTATGCCCTCAACCTGGTGTACCATCACCCAACCCCGTAAGCACTGTTATTGCTAAGGACCTGTCAGCTGTCTTCCAATTCTTTCTTTCTTTCTTTCTTTCTTTCTTTCTTTCTTTCTTTCTTTCTTTCTTTCTTTCTTTCTTTCTTTTTGCAGGACTTCAAAGATGTGTTTCAAGGATGGGGTGATTGCTGAAATGGTGAGAATGCACATCTCATTGTGGAGTTAAGCCCCTGGAATCTTCAATGAGGGGATGGAGGTCCAGTATTTGCTTCACTAACTCACAAGTCAGGCCTGCAATGAGCCAAGAGCTTTCCCACTTTATGGATGGCAAAAGGAGGTCTGTGGATTTAAGGTAAGTCAGAGAAAGATATTTAAGTGGTAATTTATTGCAAGTCTTTTGTTTCCTAGGAAGAATTCTGTTTTTTTTTTTCTTGCTTGAATACTTTATTTTTATTTATTCATTTTTTAGATCAAAACAGAAAGAAACTGAGAGGGAAGGGGGAGGTAGACAGGGAGAGAGAGAGAAAGAAAGAAAGAAAAAAGAGAGAGAGAGAGAGAGGCTCCTGCAGACCTGCCTCACTGTTTATGAAGCATCCCCCCTGCAGATAGGGATTGGAAGCTTGAACCCAGGTCCTTAACACTGTAACACTATACTAGGTGTGCTACCACCCAGCCTCCTTGTCTGACTTCTTTAATATTCACAGCTGCCTTAAAGGCTGTCATTTTAGCCTGGTTTCTTATATGAGAAAGAAAGAATAAGTTGGTTAAGAAAATATCTCACAAGTATGAATGCTCTGGAAAATAATCTTACTTAATTTTGTTAAGATATACTTTCATAAACATTTATAAATTTTCCACTTTGGATATATTTTCCCCAAATCTTCCACAAATATGTGCACAAGGAGACGTACAGAAGAATATTCAAACTGCTGCTGCCTTTGGTAGTAAAGAGTTACCCATGGAGCCACATGGAGGTGGACCCGGTCAAGCCTGGGCATTAGCAGGCCGAAGACTCAGGCTCAAGTCCCGGGTGCCCCTGCGGGAGCTTCCCAGGTGATGAAGCAGTGTCGCAGGTGCCACTCATGCTCTCCCTCTCTGCCTTCCTCACCCTTCTCCGTTTCTCTCGGCTCTACTGAGAGAGAGATGGAGGGGAAGAAGGAAAGAGATGAAAAAAAACAGAGAGAGAAAAAACAGAGGAAGAGAGAGAAAAAGGAGAGAGGAAGAAGGAAGAAAGAAAGAAAGAAACAAACATGTAGAGAGAAAGAATTATCTATATGAGTATCCCTAAGGAACTGGGTGTCTAAGATAACATGCTTACATGATGGCATATTATACAGCAAATGGAGTGAGCAAGGCCACCCAGAAGTAACATGAATCTCATATGATCTGACCCCACGTGAAAACAAGTCCGTGAAAACAACCCCACGTGAAAACATAACTCTTAGCATATCATATTCTCATAAACTTGGAAAATAAAGAAACCCTAAACAATGAATTATTGAAGCATACATCTATATGTGACCAAACTTTTTAACCAGACTTTTAAAAATAGCAAAGAAATGGTAATCATAAAATTCATAATATCATTCACCTCTATGAAACAATAGACACATCAAATTTTTTAAATTTATTTTTTGTTTTTATTTTCCATTTTGTTGCCCTTGTTTTTTTATTGTTGTGGTTATTATTGTTGTTGTTATTGTCACCATTGGTGGATGGGACAGAGAGAAATGGAGAGAGGAAGGGAAGACAGAGAGGAGGAGAGAAAGATAGACACCTGCAGACCTGCTTCACTGCCTGTGAAGCGACTCCCCTGCAGGTGGGGAGCCAGGGGCTCAAACCGGGATCCTCACTGGTCCTTGTGCTTTGCGTCACGTGCGCTTAACCCGCTGCGCTACTGCCCAATTCCCCTCAAATTATTTTAAAAAGGACATATACTTCATGTTCTTGAGTATTGAGGCCTTGGATATCTGTGCCATTGAATGAATGAATGAAACCATAAGTCCACCCGACTAAGACAAGGAATGACAGTGTGTTTTAACTAAAATGATGAACAATGCGGCTAAGTTAAGTTCAGTAACATACATAAGGATAAAAAGTTGCTTTAAAGTGTTTCTGTTATGCTGGGAGGCTTACAAATTAACGTCAGCATTTGATGGTTTCTGAGCAGATGCCCGGGCTGCTCATTTTGCCGTGACATCTGTCTGTCGTGAGCACTGTCCATCTGCCCGTCCGTCTACCTGCAGCATCACTGGAATTTGCATTTCCATTGTTTGCAGTGTGGATTTGTGTGTTCACATTTTATGACATACCTAGTCAGTAAGAGTATTTTGAGCATCCACCCCTAATGCTGATGAGTTTGTTGATAAAACAATGTATGCTTACTCTATTTGATGTAGACATACTGTTTCCCTTTTAAAGGGTAACGTAAAATAGTAAAAGCTTGAAGGATTTTTTTCTTGCACCTCAGTACAGGACGGATGGATCCTCAGTGGGCTGCGTCCTGTTGTAGCTGAGGTAGGCATTCAGAAGCAGGATGGAGGACCACTAGGGGGGAGGTTAGGGACGACCTTCTTTTCATTTATTTTTAATTTTTTTTGGGGGGGGGGACTTAAATTCTTAAGGTGAAACGAGATGATGGTATGGTTGAGGGTGAGATGTACTGACATCTGCCTTGAGAAAATGTGAAGATGCCGTGTCATGACAGCAATAATCCTGGAAATCAGCTTTTCTTCAGTGACTTGGATCAGAGTAAAGTTCATGGAAAAGAAGCCTGGGCCAGTCTGGTTTCCAGTTCCAGTTTAGTCACCATGAGGTAAGCAAGGGTTAACTTCTTAGTCAAAGAAAAAGGCAATGGTGACAATCTTGCCCTCCTCCCAGCCCACACAGGGCTTTCTCTCTACTGCTGTCATCAAAGTGGCCTTAAATTCTGTCCCTTCTGCCCAAGAATCTGCTGATGACCCAAAACAAGCTGCCCTCTCTGTATACAGAAGAGAAATAGTCACCTGTGACGCTTGTTGCTGGGAGTTACTGTGTGGCCACTGAAGCCTGTATGTAAAGGCCAGTGCCCTATGCTGGGGTCCAGTCTTCTGTGGACACAAGTCCAGCATAGAAAGCACTGCTTCCTGCATTATAGCGACAGTGTCTGGCTTTGTCTGAGAATCCCATAACTACTATGTGATGGGGTGCTGCATCTCTGTGAATCTTTCTTTTCTTTCTTTTTTTTTTTTCTTTTTTTTTTGTTTTGCCTCCAGGGTTATCGCTGAGGCTCAGTGCCTGCATTACAAATCCACTGCTCCTGGAGGACATTTTCCCCATTTTGTTGCCTTTGTTGCTGTTATTGTCATTAATTATTGTTGTTGTTGGATAGGACAGAGAGAAATGGAGAGAGGAGGGGAAGAGAGAGAGGGGGATTAAAACAGACACTGGCAGACCTGCTTCACTGCTTGTGAAGTGACCCCCCTATGGGTGGGGAGCTGGGAGCTCCAACCAGGATCCTTATGCTGGTCCTTGCACTTTGCACCATGTGCGCTTAATCTGCTGTGCTACCGCCCAGCACCCAAACTCGGGTTTTTTTCACCAGTAAAATGGAGATATTTGTTTATTTATTTTTAATTTTTAAAAAATTTTTATTTATAAAAAGGAAACATTGACTAAACCATAACTCCACACAGTTCCCACCACCAGAACTCCGTATCCCATCCCCTCCCCTGATAGCTTTCCTATTCTTTATCCCTCTGGGAGTATGGACCCAGGGTCATTATTGGATGCAGAAGGTGCAAGGTCTGGCTTCTGTAATTGCTTCCCTGCGGAACATGGGTGTTGACAGGTGGATCCATACTCCCAGTCTGTCTCTCTCTTTCCCTAGTGGGGCAGGGCTCTGGGGAATCGGAGCGCCAGGACACATTGGTGGGGTTGTCTGTCCAGGGAAGTCTGGTCGGCATCATGCTGGCATCTGGAACCTGGTGGTTGACAAGAGAGTTAACATACAAAGCCAAACATATTGTTGACCAATTATGGACCTAAGGGCTGGAGTAGTGCAGATGAAGAGTTGGGGGGGGGGGCGGGGGGTGTCTTCATTTTGTAGACAGCTAGTAGGCATATTTTAGTTATATTCCAAAGGCCCTGTGGCTAGACTAGTTTTTTTTTTTTCCTTTTTCTTTTTGCCCCTGAGCCTGAAATCTGATATGTAGGTGGATCCACGTTATTGTCTGCGGAGATGATGTCATGGCTGGAAAAAGGACCAGAAAACTGGATCAGGGAAGAGAGTAGCTCCCTAGTAGGGGGGAGGGGTATAAATATTTTTAAACCAAATGGAGATATTTATATCTACCTCCCACAATAGTTGTCAGAAATAAAATCAGTTGAAACCTAATAGATAATCAATGTAGTTTTCTTTCTCTTCTCATTTCTGCTCAACTCTTCCATTATAATACCATATCATATGTGACAAAACACTATTTTTGGAGGGGGGGCTGGAAGTGGTATTGTAAACATCATATGAAATAACACTTCTGTATATAGAGTTTTTTCCACTGGGGTTATCGCTGAGGCTTGGTGCTGGCCCTACCAATCCATGGTTCCTGGTGGCCATTTTTCCTCTTTTTTTTTCCCTTCTATTTTTATTGGATAAGACAGAGACAAATTGAGAATGGAGGAGGTGATAATAGGAGGAGAGAGAAAGACAGACACTTGCATATCTGCTTCACTGCTCATGAAGTACTACAGGTGGGGAGCTGGGGCTCAAACCTGGATCCTTGAGCGTGGTAGTTGGTGCACTCAGTTGGTGGTGTCATCTCCCAGCCCTCCTGTATCTTATTTCAATGCGGAAAGTCACGTGGATAATATTCATCTTGTCTCTAAGCCTGTCTCATAGGTAGGATCTTTGACTTGCGAGTGGGCAGTGCCTTCACAATGAAGGCACAACAGGTCAAGACTAGTTTAAAGAAGGCCATTCCAGACCCACTGTCTGGTTTTCGTCTTGGTGTAGTATGGCGTGACATGGAAAGATTTCACAAGTGTGCATGATTTTTAGAGAAACTCTTAAGTCTTTAAACTGTAATGTATTTTCTACCATTGCTTCTAGCTGAGGGAGCAGAAAAGAGATTATATATATATATGTGTGTGTGTGTGTGTGTGTGTGTGTGTGTGTGTGTGTGTGTGTAAACAACTATATCAGGATTGGGGAGCATCCATTAGCCTGGGCACCAGAGAATCATAAAGTTCATCTGCGAACCTTGTCTGAGAACAAAATTCCTATAAACATAAGACATAACAACACATCATCACAGGGCTGACCTACTGGATGTCTGCACTGCACTGCACCGCACGTGTTTCTAATTTATGTGGGATTGTTCTCTCAGGAGATTCCCTTATTCCTGAAACAACACACATGGACAAACACAAAACTTGATTTAAATGAAACAGACACCTCAAGAATCTTCACACGTAGAGGTGATCTCAGAACATAATCTTACAAAACTTTATTGTGCTCTGCGAGTATTACCAGGAGACTTTGGACAGTTGATCAGTGGATGATGACCCTGACCATCTGTAAGCACAGATAATATGTTAGACTCTGTGAGGCCCAGGGCTTGGGGTGGCGCGGCCGAATAGGATAGCTGCTGTTCCCATGTGTTGAGTGTTTACCAAGAGTTCTCCTTTCCCCCTGGAAATTAGTGTAATACATTTCTTCTCATTTAATAGTACCAGAGCTTGTTTCTACAGTGATATGGGGGGGCAGACCAAAGCTTTATCTCCACAAATCAGTATTATGTGCAATTCTCCCTGACAAGAGAGTCCAGTGTCATATCTGAATCCAGCTACTGAGAAAACTAGTTTATTTCTAAGGTCAAGCAGATCATGCTGTTTTCTTTGGGAAACTAGAAAGTTGGACTGACTCATGTATACTTTCAAAGGATCCACTCTCTTGCAAATCGTTAATCTTAGGTCTGAATTTGGAGGTGTCTATAAAAAGGTTTCATTATTTTTTAAAAATTCATAATAAAGTGGTCTCCTCTTGTATAAACTCTTTGTCTTGAAAAATACCAGTAATGAGTGCTATGAATCTCTGTATCGGAAAATCTGAATCACCGCAGGATCCACATGAGGTCCTTGATGAAAATGTGAAATTAATTTTGTGCTAAATAAAACTGGAAAATGGTTTCAATTATGGAGGGGGCGTGAGAGGGAGACAGTAATTCCACTGTATCGTACTCCTGTTTTATTATTCTGAATTTAAAAATATTTGTAGATACGGCGGCTCTATTTAATAGAGACAATGAGGTCGTGAACACTGGGGTCGTGGAGATAACACAGGCCTGCACCATATCAAGACGGTCTGTGAATGCTTTAGTGGTGGGGGAGGGAAAGAAGAAACAGTCTTTTATGCTGCATCTATTGAATTAAGATCCGGTCTAGGGAGTCTCATAGGTGCTCTCATATCTCATACTCATGACCACGAGAAGTGCTATTATCACTGTTGTTTCCAGGTGAAAAAACTGACTTGAAGAGATGGAGTCAGATGACAGGAGGGACCTACATTTAACAGGCAGAATGGAAACTCAAGCCTACATATCACTCTCTTGCTTGTAGATCCATTTTTGCCTGCCACTGAGAAGATGCAGACAATGCCTTCCTCTGCCCTATAATGAAGGTCTTTCTTTCTCCAGACTCTTTTTTTTTTAAGTTTCTGCTGCCTCCAGAGCTTTACCCCTGCTGGGCTAGCATGGGGGTGCCTCTTCTCAGGTATGTACTCTCTGGGTTGGAGAGAACGCGACTGGAGCCAGCCTGGGCTGCTGCTCACTCAGCGACGTGAGGGAGATGACTCAGGAACAGAGCTTGTGGCAGCGAGGCAGTTCAATTCTTTATTGATCAGAGAGCCAAGGCTTTTAAAGGTTGGACCCAGAAGTGGCAAGTCGGAAATGGAAATGGCTTGACATGGCTTAGAAAGGGGTGGAGAAAGGCAAAAGGGTTTGGAAAAGTAGGAACTTCCTTACAACTGTTGCGAGGGTTTTAACTGGTAGGATTAATAATATCCTGGAGGCAGGGAGGGTCTTGAGGGTAGGAAGAAGATAGATCAAAGTAATGGAATGGGTGGGGATCTTTCAGGCAAAACAATGATTATGTAGATAATAAGGGAGCAGGCCATAGTATCAGGAGTGCAGGGTGCTTTGTGAGGCAGGGAGTCTGATAAGACAAGGCAAATCTTGGGGAGTCATGTCCCTCCTTTCTTGACCTCTCAGCAGAGAGATAGAAACTGACAGGATGGACGTGACCCTCAGATCAAGCCCTGCCAAGCTCAACCACATCCTCACAATTTCCTGACACACCCCTATGGGCTGAATTTCTTAGTTAGAGAGAAAAGTGTGTTTGGAGTGAGGGGAAGAGACCAAAGAATTGAGGCTTCTCCCAGTAAGATGGGGCTAGACCTGGATCACCTTCCTTCTCCTTAGTATGGTCATACTTACCAAAACCTTAAATCTAGCCTCAATTTCCAATTCTTTCTTTCTTTCTTTCTTTCTTTCTTTCTTTCTTTCTTTCTTTCTTTCTTTCTTTGTATCTTTCTTTCTTTTTAATTGTACTGGTGACTTAATATTGATTCACAAAATTGTAAGGTAACAGGCATAATTTTGCACATTCCCACCACCAGTGTTCTGTGTCCCCATTCCTTCCACTGGAAGCTATAGCAGTTCTCCCAAGATTGGAAGATATGGGTTAACTATTATTTCTACAAATATATATTATTTGCTCATTTTCCAGCATGGTCTTGTCTTCTCTTTTTTTCCCAAGTCAAACCCACAAATATTACTACATCCAAATCTCTGTCTCTTTCTCTTTCTCTCTCTCTTTTCCGTTTCTCTCTCTGGGTCCTGATGGAGTTGGAGTTCAGAGACCTCTGGTTATCTTCCCCCTATCTTTTCTCCCCTACTGGGAATATGGGCTAAAATTCATTTTGAGGTGCAGAAGGTGGAAGGTCTGGATTCTGTAATTGTTTCTCTGCTGGACATGGGTGTTGGCAGGTGGATCCACACCCCCAGCCTGTTTCTGTCTTTCCCTAGTGTGGCAGGGCTCTGGGGAGGGGAGGTTCAAGGACGCATTGGTGAGGCTGTCTGCCCAGGGAGGTCAGGATGGCGTCATGGTAGCATCTGCAACTTGGTGGTGTGTTTCTGCTGATGTCTCAGCTGTAGTTGATGAGTTTTGTTAAAGTCAGTAGTTGTAGATATTTGTTGTTTTGGGGGAGATTGGTTCTGTTCCTTGTTACTCCATGGCCTCCTAGAAGTCCTGAATTTCTAATTCTTAATCATCACCTATGTATCTACAATAAGATAGGCCTGAGAGAATCCTCACAACATGGCAAAAAACTGTTATCTGGGTACAGAATTGTTCGGGTCAAACACATTTCAAACCCAGAGGACTTCATTCAAATGATGAACTTTGCTGTATCTGAACTTGATGTCTTCACTTTAAGATGGTGATAAGGGGCTTAAAACTGAAGGCTGTTAAATCGACTAAAGTCATCTCAAGTGTCTAGCGCCTAGACTGACCTAAAAAAAGGAAGTCAAGACACTTTACTTCTCTTTCTACTCCTATCTTCACTATTTAGCAAGATTAACAGAAGGGACATTTGTAGAAATGTTAAAAAGCAAGATGGAATTAGAAGGCAGATAGCAATTGTGGGGCTTCTTCCATCAAATGCTAAAATCATGTGATATTCTCATAAGCATAGACAGTAATTCTTGAATAAATTAATTATCCTTGAATAAGTTAATTTTATTCTATGTTGTTTTGTAATATTGATAAGGAAATATATCTGCTTTCATTACATGCCATTTTGCTTAAAGTCACAATTCCAAAAACCTATTAATGATGACAGAAATGAGAACTTACTGTATATTCAGACACACACACGTACACACTTTTGGAGGTTAAATTCCTTTTTAAATTTGTTTTATATTTTTTTATTATTTTTTAATTTGTAAACAAAGCAGAGACCTCCTATCTTTTCTTTAATTTTTTTGGTATTATCTTTATTTATTGGATAGAGACAGCCAGTAATTGAAAGATAAGGGGGTGCTAGAGAGGGAGAGAGACAGAGAGACACCTGCAGCCCTGCTTTACCACTCGCAAAGCTTTTCCCGCATAGGTGGGGACCGGGGTCTTGAACCTGGGTACTGTGCGCTCAACCAGTTGCACAACCACCTAGCCCCAAATTCCATTTTTTATTAACTTATTATTTATTTGATGGAGACAGATAAATCAAGAGGAAAAAAGAACACAGAGACTAGAGAGACACCTGTAGTACTGCTTCACTATTCATGACACCACTTCATTGTAGAAAGAGGCTGGGGCCTTCCACTGGGCCCTTGATCATGGTAATGCATGCACTCTAGCAGGTGTGTCACTGCCTGATCTGTTGGATTGCATTCTTTTTATTTTTATTTTAAATCCTCTCCTTCACCTCTTTTTTTCTCCCCCTATTTGTACCAGAGCCCTGCTCAGCTCTGGCTGATGGTGGTGCTTGGCATTGAACCTGGGACTTTGGAGCCTCAGGCGGGAGTCATTTTGTGGCAGGTGAGAATTCTACCACTGAACCACCCGTGCATCACCAAAGGGAGTCATTTTGTATGACCACCATGCTATCTGTCCTCGCCCTGGATTAAATTTTTATTCAATATATCTTCTAAGCGTTGGGAGTAGACCCACCAACCACTGGAATAATTTAAGGACAGCTTTTCTAATAAGAGCGAGAACTAGCAGAACACTGCCAGACTCGGGCACACGCGTTCAGGTGTGCCTGCCTGTGTGGGCTACCTTCCCCCACTTTGGTGTCATTTCAGAATGGTAACAGGAGAGCTTCTTTGCCTATCACTCTATCAAAGAGTTTCTATCACTCTGTCAGAATGAGTCCAAAGCAGTGCAGGTAATAGAAAATATATATTTTTAAATATTTATTTTTCCTTTTGTTGCCTTTGTTGTTTTTTTATTGTTGTTGTGATTATTATCGTTGTTGTTATTGATGTCGTCATTGTTAGATAAGACAGAGAGAAATGGAGAGAGGAGGGGAAGACAGAGAGGGGGAGAGAAAGATAGTCACCTGTAACCTGCTTCACCGCCTGTGAAGCGACTCCCCTGCAGGTGGGGAGCCGGGGCTCGAACCGGGATCCTTACACTGGTCCTTGCGCTTTGTGCCACACGCGCTTAACCCGCTGTGCTACTCTGCCTGACTCCCAATAGAAAATATTTTTCTCACTCTAATACTCAACTCTACTGCTGGCCCGTTTCTTTGCATATGCACGTAAGAATTTATTGAATGACACATTTCCTCATTTATTTATTTACTTATTTATGCTTTCAACTTCAGTGTCCCATTATTGAGGGAATACTGATTTACCAGTGATCGTAGCTTTCACGAGGTCATATTTCCACATTCCCCTGAGGACTCACCTTGTCCAGAATGAAGTGAAAGCTGTATTATGAGACTCGAATACAGAGTCATCTCTTGAAGTATTGTAGAGCCTTCTTACGGGCCTGGCCAGTGAGTCACAGACAAGCTAACCAGAGAAAGAAAGAGTGTTTGCTGGTATGTGGATATGATACCTCTACAGATGTATAGGGAGGGCTTGGTGATGACCCAAGGCAGGCAGAGTTTGCAGTGATCCTAATTCCACACCATCTCCCCTCTATTCTGAGTTCTCTAAATTATTCATAGTAACTATAACTATGCCCTCCCAAGTTGGCTAGTGAGTAGAAAAAAAGACAAGGAAAATTAAGTCTTTAAATATTTGCTCATTTATTTATTTTGGGTGGAGATAGAGAGAAATCAAGAGGGGGAGGGGAGAGAGAGAGGGAGGGAGAGAGAGAGAGAGAGAGACCTGCAGCCCTGCCTCACCACCTGTGAAGCTTTTTCCCTACAGGTGGGAAGCTGGGGCTTGAACCTGGTCCTTGCATGTTGTAACATGTGCGCTCAAGCGGGTGTGCCACCACCTGGCCCCCCCAGAATTAAATCTTGAATTGAAAATTTAGGGTATGTACTAAGTTATTTCACAACATATTATCATCTGGTCCCCTTTGGGTTTGGCTAAAACTATTGACATGTAGGGCTATCTTTTGATTTTTCTGGTAAAGAAACGGAGTTGATGTTGATTATGAATTTTTTGCCTTTCTAAGGCTATCTACTTGCAAATATTTATAATATTCCGAGGAGACTTACACATAATACCAGGTAAAAATAGCCTATTTTGAAAATATCTGCAAATATTGGACACAACCAAAGTAGTCTTAGCAAACAGAAATGAAATCTTATTTGCCTTTGTCAGTGAGGGAGCATGCGCACTTTCACCTAAATTGCATGTCATGAAGAGTGTGTCCCTTAGTTCAGTCCCTCAGTCTGAGCCCTGCTCCTTGTTGCTCAGGCTTACTACTCCGCAGCTGAGAATGAGCCTGGTAGCTAGGCTTGGCAAATCATCTACAACTGGTACAAAAACAGCTCCAGATACAAGGTGAGGGGCTTAAAAATGATTTGTATAATTTGGAAATAGAAGGAAATTTTTAAATTGATTTCATTTTTTTTTTTTCATCACAGGGTGGTGGATTCAAGTTATTCTTAGCATCATTATCATCATGGAAGAGCACTTTGACATTTTGGCTTACTGACAAAGTGGTTTTCAAACTGTATTCTTAGGACCACAGGGTTCCATAAAGGGCAATGGAGTGCTTAATCCAGAACTTTCTCTTCACACCCCTCTTCCCTACCGCTACCTAGCCAACCTCCACATTGTTCAGACCAAGCTTGCTCTTTATCACTTATATGTTTCAGCTTTCCACCACTTGGTTTAGGTTCTAAAATCCACCTAGCAAAGAACAACAGTTTTAAAACCAAAGCTTTTGTCTTTGATTTTTGGAATCTAATACAAAAAGCCTTTTCCCAAAGAGATTTACCAGAAGGTTAATAACTTGGAGAGATTTCACCTGAGGGAGTATGGGCCCAAATTTAGGGAAGCACGTCTCACTTTTCAAAGTCATGTCAGTCTTCAGGGCCAAAGGGAGGGAAAGACACTGTGGATACAGAACATATAAGGGGGAAAAAAGTGTGGCAACACCCCCAGTGAGATCAGACTCCCTTTAGCCCACAGATTTAGTGATTGGAGTTTTCTGATGAGGCGGACAGACTCAGGGAAGACTGCCAGAAAATGCTGGACATCAAATTGCTTTGGCTAAGGCAGCCCAGTGGTGTAGTACAGAGCTAAGGAGTCTCAGGAGAGGGGTGGGAAAGGACTGGTCTCTGTTTCTCTACCCCTGATGTGGGCCTTTTTTGATTAGGAAGTGGAGCCTGAAGGAAGTTACCGGGGGTGAAATCAACTCAGCACGAAACCTTTTTTAGACCAAAGCCCAAGGAAAACTAATAAAACTCGCTGGGCTGCTTCATGCTTATCATGTGTTGTGCATGTAGGTCAGTTCACTTTACAGCAAAGACAGACCCCCCCGAAACAAAACATTTCATTCTATAAAAGGAATTTCCAACCGTGTGCCTCCTCCCCTAAAGGATAGCCCCACTCTTTCAAGGGGTATTTGCTGTATGAAACTCTAGAACCAGCAGCTATCTGGCACACGATTTCTAAATTAATGAATGAAACAAAATATTGTCTATTAGATTAATTGGGGATTATATTCAGCTGCGAGAAGCAGAACTCCCTAACGCACAGCCTTAAGCAGATTGCTGATTCTGTTCAGTAGTTTTCTTGCGCAACAAACGATTTAGGGGCATGTTGCTGCCTAGATTGGAACCGTGTAAGCTCAGTGATGCCAGGATCTGGGTTTTTGGTCTGATACTCTTGTCTTTCTGTCACTGCAAACCAGTTGTTGCTCCCACTTCTCCTGTGGAACTTTTTCCATGTTCGAGGCAGGCTAAAGAGAGTAGACAGAAGGTCAAGCAGCAGGAGACAGTCAAAACTGGACTGATTCTTCTCATTACATGGCAAGGAGCTTTTCTGTAATATCCATGCAGGGACTTGAGTTTCAACAATCCTCTAACTAGGTTTGCATCACTGTGCTGTTCCACCTGCAGAGGAGACTGGGAAATAGTCTTTTAGCTGAGTGCGTGTCATTCCCGACAAAATCTGCACTTGTTTCTAAGGAAGAGGGGAGAGGCATAGCACACTTAGTACTAGCAGTGGCTACCAGACTTTTCAGAAGTTTCTTTCTTCCAGGTTCTCAGGCAACAAAGCATGCCTGTGGCCTGTACTATTTCTTTAAAAAAGATTTATTTTTATATATTTATTTATTTTTTTTTTATTATTATTATTTTTTGTTTTGTTTTATTTTATTTTGTTTTGTCTTTTGTTTTGTTTTGTTTTGTTTTAAGGCATTGGTACAACCAGATAACACACTTGGGAGGTAATGTGTATACTCAACCAGGTGTGCCACCACCCAGTCCCCTAAAACACTAGTTCTGCCTCTCAATAGTCATCTATTCAGACTTTGGTTCTTCTCTGGTGGTTATCTTTGGAAGGAGGGAGGGTGGGGACACAGAATTTTGTGGCTGTGGTGTGGAACTATACACGGTAATCTTACAATCTTGTAACCCACTATCAATCACAAAAAAAAAAAAAAACCTCACTTCTTGTGGTATGGGAGGTTACACAGTTACTAGAGCACAGAACTTGCAAGCATAAAGTCCCAAATTTAAACCTCATCACCACACATACCAGTGTGATGCTCTGGTTCTCACTCTCATTAATAAATAAAATTAAAAGAAGAAGGAGGAGGAGGAGAAGGAGAAGAAGAAAAAGAAAATTCAGTTATTTATTAATTGACTAGAGGGAGACAGACAGACAGATAGATAGGAAGGAAAAGAAGAGTATGCCAGAGTATCACTTTGGAACATGTGATGGTAGGTATTGAACTCACTGCCTCATGCTAGAGTCCAGACTATTCACAGAGCCACCTCCCAGGCAGCTGTTCTGCTCCTTTTGAAGCACTGCGGTTCTTTTCCTGTTTGTAATGGGTTTTGCTTTTCTGCATGGCCTCAGGATCCTCCCTGTCAATTATAAGTGTTTAGGTATCAAGAATGTTTCTTGCTGACCAATGGCGGTTGCATGTGTGGCTCTAGTCGCATCAAGGCGCTCCAGTAACGCTGGGCTCAGTCTTTGCTGAGGCAGCTGGTGACAGGTGTGTGTGGGGGGCTCACTGGTGATGTACACATGCACACAGGAGGCTTCCTTTATCACTGAAATCAAGCTGAGCGCTGCTCAGGAGGAAAAATGTGAGTGATGGGCGCCAGGCGGTGGCGCACCTGGTTAAGCACACACATTACAGTGCACAAGGATCTGGGTTCAAGCCCCTGGTCCCCAGCTGCAGGGGGGGAAGCTTCACGAGTGGTGAAGCAGGTCTGCAGGTATCTCTCTGTCTCTCTTCCGCACTATTTCCACCTTCATTCATAATTTCTCTATGTTTCTATTCAAAATAAAGATTTAAAAATTTTAAAAAATGTGAGTGAGTCAGAAATCTGAAATCATCACATAGTGATTTTTTTTTCAGTCCTTTTACCCAACAGACACACATATGAACCTCAGGGAGGGAGCATGAAGAGTGTGGTGTGTGGTATGTGGTGTGTGGTGTGTGGTGGGGAGCCGAGTCTAAGCTCCGGCCTCCTCATCTCACCACTCTTATTGAATCAGCATCATTTCAGGCCCCCTCATGAGGCTGAGGGAGTGAGGACTTAGCTCTACAGAAGAGCTCAAGTTCTCTGCCTTCCTGGCCTCTTGCTACGTAGTTAAAACCTGCACGAACAGCCAAGAGACAACAAAGTCTAAGTGGAGACAGAGGTGCTTCCATGATACCCATTGGCATTCTGATCACTGGAGGTAATTTATGCTTTGAAGATAAATAAAACACTCCCCTACCCCCTTGGTGTGGTCAGTCTCCCTCTGTCTCTCTCTCTCTCTCTCTCTCTGCATGTCAGAAAAATGCAGGCTGAGAATGGGAGACCAGTTAGTAAGAGGAGGGGTCACTTCCTTACTTTTCCTGTCCGCTTCTAACCCCCTTGCAGAAGGCCTAGATCTACGACTAACTCCACGTGATCTGTTTCTGCGCCGATATCCCAATCATCGGCATCTGCATCTGAAGGTGGAAAGGAGACATGGCTGAAGGGCGAGAGAAAGTGGAAATGAGAGACAGGGGATAGGTAGGTTTACCCATTCGACTCCCTTTTCTGCAGAAATGTTTTTAGGATGAAATTAGACATGACATTTAGTAGACTCCCGGTGGAAAAATATTTTCTTATACCTGAAGGGGCTATAGGAAAATGGAACAAAGTGGCAGCCAGGCATGGCCCGCCAGAGTCTGGGGGGAAGCTGAAGTCCCTCATGGTGCCCTGCAGTGTGCTGTGTGGAGTCAGGGACTGGGGGTGCTATCTGAGGAGATTCTGGGGCTGTGTGGAGTCAGGGGGTGCTATCTGAGGGGATTCTGGGGCTGTGTGGAGTCAGGGGGTGCTATCTGAGGAGATTCTGGGGCTGTGTGGAGTCAGGGGGTGCTATCTGAGGGGATTCTGGGGCTGTGTGGAGTCAGGGGGTGCTATCTGAGGGGATTCTGGGGCTGTGTGGAGTCAGGGGGTGCTATCTGAGGGGATTCTGGGGCTGTGTGGAGTCAGGGGGTGCTATCTGAGGGGATTCTGGGGCTGTGTGGAGTCAGGGGGTGCTATCTGAGGGGATTCTGGGGCTGTGTGGAGTCAGGGGGTGCTATCTGAGGGGATTCTGGGGCTGTGTGGAGTCAGGGGGTGCTATCTGAGGGGATTCTGGGGCTGTGTGGAGTCAGGGGGTGCTATCTGAGGGGATTCTGGGGCTGTGTGGAGTCAGGGGGTGCTATCTGAGGGGATTCTGGGGCTGTGTGGAGTCAGGGGGTGCTATCTGAGGGGATTCTGGGGCTGTGTGGAGTCAGGGGTGCTATCTGAGGGGATTCTGGGGCTGTGTGGAGTCAGGGGAGTAATATCTGAGGGGATTCTGGGGCTATGTGGAGTCAGGGGGTGATATCTGAGGGGATTCTGGGGCTGTGTGGAGTCAGGGGGTGCTATCTGAGGGGATTCTGGGGCTATGTGGAGTCAGGGGGGTGCTATCTGCTGGGATTCTGGGGCTGGCTGCCTCTGAGCTGCCCTTCAATGGCTTTGCTCTGATTTCCAAAGATTCATGTTCAGAAGTGAAGATGGTGTGAGAAACACATGCTTTGCTATAAAAAAAAACACTTTTTTATTATCTTTCTTTTTATTGATTGGATAGAACCAGCCGGAAAGAAGTCAATAGAGTAGTAAGAGACGGTGTAACGGGAGAGAGCTAGAACTGCAGTACTGCTTCACTGCTTGTGAAACTTGCCTTCTGCAAGTATGGGGACCAGGGGCTTGAACTAGGGTCCTTATGAATGCACAACATGTGTGCTTTACATCTGGCCCCACCAAATGAGTGTTACCTAGCTGCGGGGCTCCTGGCTCCCACCTCTCTCTCCATGGCTAGCCGCTGCCTCTGCAGAGAAGCCCTTCACCTCACAGTGGTCCTGAATGCCGCTATGAGCTAGACCTTCCCTTCTCTGTAGCCTCACTTTCTTCACCTGCCAGGACCTTATAGCTACCCCATTTTATGATCCTGGAAAGGCCTTCTTCATCATAAACTGTTGAAATCCCATTTGTATTTGTTTGCTTGTTTGCTTATTTATCATTTTAGTAGAGAATGGGAGACAGAAGCAGAGACAGAGAAAGACTAAAACTTCCATCAGAGGGCTGGGTAGGGAGTGGGTTTAACCTGGATTGGCCATATGGCAAAGCAGAGCCCTGTCTATCCACGTGAGTTCTCTCACTGGGCCCCGTTGGTTGTTCTTGGAGCTCTGGCTCAAATTTCACCTCCAAGGAGAAGCCTAGTCTAATTCACCTCTTTGGTCTGTTCCAAGATCAATGAATGAATGTCCCCAGCCCTGCTGCTGTCTGTTGAATGTGTCTAGCATTTAGAATGTCATTTTCTAACAATTGTACAAAGCATTTCAAACATAAGGTTTTTAAATTCTTTTTTTTACTTTTGCAGAGTTGTACGGTGTGTCAGGCACAAAGTTAGGGGATTCACAGCATTTTCTTTGTGACTCCCACCAGGACCTATCAAGTAGGAAGTGTGGACCCTCCTATAAATGGGAAGTAAAGTCTCTGAGATGCCAGTCAGCTTACTGAGTGACACCGTTTATGTAAGAAGCATTTAAGCGCAGAGCTTTCTTTTCTTGTCTCCTTTTTTTCTGGCTGAACTGCCTTACGCGTCGTGTTCGTTCAACCTTGTGTTGGTCAGCACTTGGTTATGCAGTGACCTCTCTCCACCTCCAGTCCCCACCCTCATTGGTAGCCCTCTCGGGGAGCAGTATTCCCATTAGGTTGCTCTGGGAGTTCCCCTTGGCCCTGACCCACAGAAGAAGCCAGGACGATTTACAGGCTAATGTAAACTTGCTGCTTGCTTGATGTCTGGTTTGCCCACATGATCTCTTTCATAAGTTCTTTATGGCAGTAAAGCTTCTGACTCAAAATAGCGTGTAGCCAATGCTGTGTGCCGAAGCAGCAGTCCAGCAGGCAGGACAGCCGCCTTTCAGTCTTAGTGACGGCCATGTGGCTTGCTTGATATCTGGCGCCTCTGTGGCTAACGCAGGAGGCTTTTGAGTGCCAGGGAAGCCCTTTCTTTAGAGGCAAGCTGAAAAACCTCAGCTCCATCCATCTCAAATCTACAGCAAGACTTGAAGCTTTCCATAGCCCTCTCCTGCCCCTTTCTTCCAGGCTCTTTTGAGTCTGAATCACAACAAATCATTTGACAACTTCTGCACCACAGGAGTGCAAGGGGATGGGAGGTGGGGTATGTGGTGTGTGTGTGTGTTTGTGTGTGGGGGGGTATATTTGCAAACCAGTGGGGTGCCTTTTTGTTCTCTTTCTTGTCCAAGAAAAAAAAAATCCTAGCTTCCAAATGGAGGAGAGCATCTGAAAGAGAAACAGCAGACACAAGATGGATTTTACCTGTTTGTGCAGAAATGCCTGTCTACCTTGTCAGTGCTGACTGGTCTCTGTATGTTCCGTATAGCACGGACTGGAGAGGAGGTATTCAGGGAAGGATTCCTGGTATCCTCTTGGCCAGAAATGTCTTCAGCAGAAGGGCTCTCCAAGTACATTTCTCAGCTCTTCCCAGTCATTTCTATCCCCTCATGGTGTCACTAAGCTTTCTTATGCCTCAAACCATACATACTGGGACTTGCAGAATATACTAACTCTAGCAGTCACTGTCCCCCCACACTGCTTGGACTCTCTGCTGCCCTTCCCACATTAGGCCATCTTACCTGCAAATGCGTGACGTTCATAATTGAATTTAAACGTCCCCGAGAGGCCCTCAAGAGGGTCCACTGTGTTGTTCCTGATGGAGCTGACCAGTGACAGTGGAGACAGGGGTCTGTTAGAGGTCTAGGCCCATCACATCTGTGTGGGAATCCCAGGACTCCCTGAGTAGGGCCCTGGATGCTGGGGTGGCCTTGTAGTGACCAAAAGAGCCCCCACAGATGTGTGCTGCTATCTTGCCTTTATCCAGCTTTTGTAGTCCTTACTTTATGTGACAGGGTTATTCTTAGAGTGATTGAGAGACATGAAATAGGATGTAGGTAAGGACGGTATCTGGGTCTAAGGAAAAACTATTTGATTGAGTACTTTATGGTGCCGTACTTTTGGGCCTTTCTATTTGCTTGCTTCTCTTACTGAGTCACTGTAGACTACTATGCATTTTTATTTTAAGGTGTGTATTTCCCCTAACTTATGGATACATCTGTCTCATGGCCCTGGTCTATATCTAGGTTCTGTGGCTCTGTTAGGAAGGGTGCTGATTCTTGCTACGTAGGAATAGTGTGTCTTTTCATTTGATGCTGTCCTTCAGTCAGATTGGAGGTCTGTCTCTATGCTGGATTTGGGTTCTTCTTTAACTGGGTTACTCAAGATTTTGTGTTGTGTTAAGTTGAGGACTTAACATTAATTTATGCATGCATACCCCCAATGTTTTTTTTTAAAGGGATGTCTTAAAGTCAAACAAGCAGACCAGATTGCTGTCACAGAGTTTCAGGCATCCCTTCACAAGCCTGTGCGTGTGGGCCACAAGATATTGTTGCATTGCAGGAATTGGGAACCACAAAAATGACGGGCAAGTCGAGGGCTCTCTGACCATTAAAGCAAAGGTAGGGCTTTATCAGTTACTCCCTCAAGCTCGGGGCCTTCAATCATCCTCTCCACTCTCGCCATAGTTGAGTTTACTTAGTCTGGGCTTCCCTGAACTCCCAGCTTGGGGTCATAGCCACTGGAATTACCCAGAGCTTGCTTAGTTTTTTCTTTTCTTTTCCTTTTTTAAGCAGCGATTTAATAATGATTAACAGTATTGTAAGATCACAGGGGTACAATTCCACACAGTTCCCACCACCAGAGTTCTGTATCCCACCCCCTCCACTGGAAGCTTCCTTATTCTTTATCCCTCTGAGAGTTTGGACCAAAATTCTTTGTGGGGTGCAGAAGGTGGGAGTTCTGGCTTCTGTTATTGCTTCTCTGCTGGACATGTGTTGGCAGGTGGATCCATACACCCCAGCCTGTGTCTGTCTTTCCCTGTGGGGCAGGGCTCTGGGGAGGGGAGACTTCAGTGCACTTTGATGTGGTCGTCTGCCCAGGAAAGTCAAAATGGCATCATAGTAGCATCTGCAATTTGTTGGCTGAAAGGCCACCAAGATATAAAGCAGGACAAAGAGTTTAATAAACAGAAATCCAAAGGTAGGAGTACAGCAAATGAAATTTGGGGTCTTGATATAGGAAGAAGTTCGGAAGTCTATTTTAGGTACATTCCAAGGGGTTTTCTTTCTTCTTTTCAAGATGGCACAAGCAACCAGGGGGAACTTGAGGGAACCAAGTTGACTTGCCGACATGTCTGCGCACATGTGATTGACCAAGGCAAGTCGTTTGGCTAAACTCCAAGCCAGGAGGCAGTGTGGCGACTTCAGCATTTCTCAGAGTGCATGGCGCTGGACAAAGGTGAAGGCAGGAATGTAGGAAGTCTGCACAAGATTTAGCAGGTGGAAGTCAAGCCACAGTCTTCTGTGTCACGGTTGCGAATCACTGTTGAAGACCTTCAGATTCTCCTTGGTGTGGGGCTGTAGCCCTCCATAGCTGCCCACAACCCCTTGGGCTCCTGACAGGTCTCCTTCTTCGCTTTCTTGAAATAACAGGACTAGTTCAAGGGCAGCTCCATGGAAAGAGAGGCGCTTCAGCTCATCTGCCAGTGTGTCGGAGGCACGGAGACACCACGTGGGAGTTAGCTCATCCTTGTGGGCTCCAGATACCGTTGTTCTCCCCTACTCGTTGGCCCTGCTGACCTCAGACTTGGCACTAAAAGCGAACACAGCATCCTTTCATGATGAGCACAAGCCTCTCTCAGGAACACGTCAGATCTCGTCTCTATAATGAATTAAGTGTGTCCACATTGACATTCTGCTTCTCTAGTTGAGTCCTTACTGATATGGGTAAGATGATATACTGATAAACGGAGCTCTTGATGAGGCTAGCATAAGGGAGGGTGCAGAAGTAAGACCGGGGGGGGGGGGGTGTCCGGTGGTGACCATGCACAAGGGCCTGAGTTTGAACCCCCACTCCTCACCTGCGAGGGGGGAGGAGGTGTCCAGGTGGAGGGGGAGCTTTCTGAATGATGAAGCAGGTCTGCAGGTGTCTCTCTTTGTCTTACCCTTTCTATCCCCCTCCTCCTCTCATTTTTTTCTAATAAAAAAAAAAGAAAGAGAAAAATAAATGGTGGCCAGGAAGTAACTTGAAAAAAGGGAGCAAACCAGTTCCCCAGAGCCCTGCCCCACTAGGGAAAGAGAGAAGCAAGCTGGGAGTATGGATCCACCTGTCAACACACGTGTTCAGTGGGGAAGCAATTACAGAAGCCAGACCTTCCACCTTCTGCATCCCACAATGACCCTGGGTCCATACTTCCAGAGGGATAAAGAATAGGAAAACTATCAGGGGAGGGGAGGGGATATGGAGTTCTGGTGGTGGGAATTGTGTGGAGTTGTATCCCTCTTATCCTATGGTTTTGTCAGTGTTTCCTTTTTATAAATGAAAAAAAAAAAAAGGAGCAAAAAAGAAGGGGGGGAGGAGGAAGAAATTCATTTTACCATGATTGTGAGATAGTCTTTTAAAAAGAGGATTGTGCAAACTCTTCTTGAATATGTTTGGAAGGATTAAGGAAAATGTAATTCCAGTAACTCTCAGAATATGGTAACTTGAATAATCAGTATCTCTCACACTGTCTAACTATTGATTTATCTTTGCTACTCTATTCATTTTAAAGAATCCGAAAGACTTCCAGACAGCGACCCTCTCAAGAGACATTATCAACACTTCATAATGAAAGGATTTAAAAAAAAATAGATGACCTTTTCCATCAAAGCTGGAAGTCTAAATGTACTCTAACAAATACTCCTCCAGTAGTATTATATATAACTGCACTTCTGGACTCTGCAGCCTGACCTACTCTCTTAAAGGAATACTTGAAGGGCTGTAGGGTAGAATAATTAAGCAATGACAGTCTCTTCAGAGCTCTTTTTCAAAGAGGGTTATCTTTAGAACAAAAAAAAATCTTTTTGCATCTGCCTAGCACCACCCTGGATTCTCATGCCTTATAAGTCCAAGCTGTGGACTAAGAATTTCCTAAGAAGTTTGTTGCTCCTTTATTTTTTCTTAAAACAATTGTAAGTTGCCTGGCCCGGGACACTGGCTTTGAGGCTTTTAGGGAGATAAGACACTTAACTATTTTTCTGACAACGGAACTAAAGAAAACTTCTCACACATCATCTGATTTGCTTTATGTGATTTCGATGGATCTTTCTGACAGGTCTGACCTAACATTCCTTTCAAAGAAGGGTATCGAATTCAAAGTATAGAGATTTTAGGATTTGGAATCTTTGATTAGAAAAGTGAAATGGAATCTTAAATCCAGGTTAAAGCCGGCTTCCCTTTACTAGAAAACTCTTGTGACCAGCATTTATTATGGTAATGCTTTGTTATTATAGACCTATGAATGATATTTGGGAGCTACCACACAACAAGACATGCATTATAACACCCAGGTTGGGAGAGGAGTGACATCCACAGATGCAGAGCACAATTATCTCACGTTATGCATGCCTGTGAAACGGGTTAGAACTTTTGTTTTTTACAGCCTGTAGAATATTTTCATTGCAGGTGAAGCATCCCTTTAAAAAAAAAAAATTCAAAGCAAGAGAAACAAAATGAAGGTTGTGTCTACTGTTCGCTCTGAATCGTACCCCAGTGGCCTCAGTGCTCCAGCTGGGAGCTGATTTATAACCGAGCGTCATGCGGGCGCCAGGACAGTCTGCTTTATTGTCTGTGTCATGATCTTTTCAGATCTGTGGCACAAAAGGAGGCATTATTTGGAAATCATGATTAGTCAGTTTGAACAGGAGGGCTTGCTAGTGTGCCTGCAGTAGACAATTGTTTTAGGTTGATTTAATGAAAGATTTTTCTTTCCCAGAAACTTTTTTTTTCCCAGTGTCCTAGAAAGCAAGTTTAACTGGCATTGAGTTCTCTGCCAGAGGTTTTCCGACCATTTATTTTTGCCTTAGGGGCTCCAAAGTATATATGCATATGCAATGCTGGAGAAAGAGATTCATCAGCGACTGATGCATATGCAATACTGGAGAAAGAAATTAATTAGCAACTGTAAAAATATATGTGTGTATTTATATTATATATATTGTTTTTACATATGTAGTATATATGCTACTTGAGAGAGAGAGACTAGGGCATTGCTCCGCTCTGGCTGATGGTGGTGCTGGGGACTGAACCTAGGGCCTCAGAGCCTCAGGCAGAAGAGTCTTTTGCAGAACCATTACAGTTTCTCCAGCGGCAACTTTTAAGTACTTAACAGTGACATGTGACTTACTTTAGGAATCTCTTTCAATTCATCCAGCATCCCCGTAGGTGGATACTTTGTTCATTTCTGCAGAGGTGAGAAGCTCAGGATTGGAGTGTACAAGTGTTCAGAGGAGCAGATATGAAAGCTGCTTGCTTCTGTAGCTTACACACAGTCCATCAGATTTTTCTTGATGGATCATTTGGTGACATTAATATTCTTTTTTTTTAATTTTTAAGAACTTCTTATTTTATTTATTTTTTAAAATCAGTTCTCCCCTCCCCCTTTGTTGCCCTTGTTGTTTTCATATTGTTGTGTTAGTTATTATTGTTGTTATTGATGTCGTCATTGTTGGATAGAACAGAGAGAAATGGACAGAAGAGGGGAAGACAGAGAGGGGGAGAGAAAGACAGATACCTGCAGACCTGCTTCACTGCCTGTGAAGCGACTCTGGGCAGGTGGGGAGCCGGGGACTTGAACCAGGATCCTGTGCCGGTCCTTGCACTTGGCGCCAGGTGCGCTTAACCCGCTGTGCTGCCGCCTGACTCCCAGCATTAATATTCTGAGGAACATCAAAATCTCTGCTGCCAGCCTGATTTTTAAAAATTATTCTTTGTTGCCAGGTTGGTGGTTGTGCTTTTGCCTCTATAATTTATAGACTTCTGGAAGACTCATTTTTAATTTTAATTTAATTTAATTTTTATTATATATCCATTTATGATTGGATAGAGACAAAGAGAAGCTGTGAGGCGAGGGGACCATAGAAAGGTAAGAGATAGACATCTGCAGCTTTGCTTCATCACTTGTGAAACTCCCCCCCCCCTCGCATAATAACCACCACAACAATAAAAACAACAAGGGCAACAAAAAGGAAATAAATAAATAAATAAATAAATAAATATTTTTAAAAAAATCTTAAAAAAAAAAAAAAAGGAAAATACAGCTGATGAGGTGACTCTGTCAGCAGCTGTTGGCCTTCTGCCCGAGATCCAGCGCAGCGCGTAGCTTCCTTCCCCTCTGGGCTCGGTCAGGTCAGCACACGAGCGAGCGAGAGCAGAGGAGACCTCGCCCTCGGGAAGCAGGGCAGCGCTGTGGTAGATCTCATTCTCTCTCCACCTTTCTGTGTCTCTCCCTCGAATGACAGTAGTTTACTGGATGCAGTGGAATTATGTAGATGCAAAAGCGCAGAATGTAAGAAAGAGAAAGAAAGAAAGGAAGAAAGAAAGAAAGAAAGAGAGGAAGAAAGAAGGAAAGGAAGGAAGGAAGGAAAGAAACAGTTTCAACAGCAGATGGAACATACACTAAAAAGTGAGGAGGGGTAAACACTGAGCCTGCTGGGGAGCATGGCAGACCTTCTAGGAGATCATCCTCGGAAGGCCTCTGCTACTTAAGAAATGAAATACAAAGGGAGGCTGGGTCAGCCTGCTCTGCCCCTCAAGTAAGACGTAAGACGGGTCCTGAAATGAGAGCAGCCTAGAATGTTCCCAGCTGTGACCTTGGACTTTGAGCTCAGACTGACAGGGACTCAGGTCACACGGGCCCCTTGTGCTAAATGTGAATATGTATGGGTCCGGGGTCACATTTGATATGGTAAACAGTTAATGGTATTTATATAAGTTTGGGAGCTACTCTCTGTCCTAATCCAGCTTTCCAGTCCTATTGCCAAGATGACACCATCTTCCTAGACAATACTTTTAGTCTTCCTAGACAATACTTTTACCTGCATGTTAGCTGTCAGGCTCAGACAAAAATTACTAAAGTCATGGGCCACATGGAACAGACCTAAAACAGACTTCCCAGCTTCTTCCCTCATGAAGACCCCTAGTTTCATCTGCTCTATTCCTACCTTTGGGTTCCTGTTCATTAAACAGTCTGTCCTGCTTTATATCTTTCTTTTTAAAATATTTATTTATTTCCACTTGTTGCCCTTGTTGTTTCATTGTTGTTATTATTGTTGTTGTTATTGATGCCGTCGTTGTTGGATAGGACAGAGAGACATGGAGAGAGGAGAGGAAGACAGAGAGGGGGAGAGAAAGATAGACACCTGCAGACCTGCTTCATCGCCTGTGAAGCTACTCCCCTGCAGGTGGGGAGCCGGGGGCTCGAACCGGGACCCTTAAGCTGGTCCTTGTGCTTCGCGCCACCTGCGCTTAACCCACTGCACTATGTCTTTCAGCCACCAAGTTTCAGACACTGTCATGATTCTATCCTGAATTCCATGGGCCAATGTATCCCAGAACCTCCCCTCCCCAGAGGCCCACTCCACTAGGGAAAGATAGAAACAGGCTGAGGGTGTGGATCCACCTGCCAATGACCAGGCTCAGCAGAGAAGAATTCTGGCTCACACTCCCAGAGGGGTAAAGAATAGGGAAGCTTCCAAGGGAGGGGATGGGACAGGGAACTCTGGTGGCGGGAACTGTGTGGAGTTGCACCCCTGTTATCTTACTATCTTGTTCATCATTATTAAACCATTAACAAAAAATGTTTAAAAAATGACATTCAGAAAAAATAATAAAATAAGCCTCAAGCTTAGACCCAGTATAAAAACAAAAACAAAAAAATTAATTAATTGCTTCCTTTTTCATTTTGCAAGTTCAGTTAGTGTCTAATCATGATTTAACTGAACTTGCTAATGAAGAGCAGCAATGACTTGAGCTGGGGTGTGGCTGGAGAATGAGTGACGCCGCTGTTCACTTGACTGTTTACCTCAGCATCTGTGAGATAATTCTACAGGCAGGCGCCCTCTGCTCACGGTCTTACATTCCCCCTTTTCATTAGTTTCTGGTTGGTGTCTAGAGAAAATTGCTAAAGCAACTGGGAGATAGGTGTTAATTTGGATCTTCATGATAAAAGAGTTGGTAGCTCTCTGGTTTATAGAAACCCACAGGATGTGATGTTGGGCCGATTCCATCTTGGATGAGCTCTGGGAGCTTTCATGTCCTAATGTCCTCATCTGTGGGGCGCCGGAGCTACACTCTGCCCCGGGGAATAAATGTGAGAGGCATCTAACTGCAGCGTTTTTCTTTCTGCGTTGAATGAGATGGATGCAACCCACCTGATCAGACAGGCGGTTGCTTTTTCCATCTGAAGCTCTGTGCCTGGTCAGAGGCCAGTCTCCTCAGGGCAGAGAAAGGGACCACACTCCCGACATGACTCTGTGGGAGATGTGCTCTTCTGGGAATGAGGATGCCTCAGAGTCGAAGAACCAACTGTCAAGATGTTGGTGAGGATTAGAGGGTCTCACAGATAGAAAACACTGCAAGCTCCAAGTGTTTCCTGCATGTGGTTACTATTATCCTTGGGCATAGATTCTGTGCAGTTTGGTCATAAAACTTATCTGGAGAGAATTTCCCGGCAGATTTTCCTTCCTGTTCCCTTTGCTCGGTCATTGTGGCCATTCTTGTTTGCTGATGCCTGATGGTGGCAAGTCACTACACAAGTTTGGCTCTTTTGATTCCTCACCAAAGACAGGAACCACCAGACTTCTGAAGTAGCCCCGAGATACTAAAGAGGATTCAGAGATTCTAATTCTACCATCTTATGAGCACCTTGAGTGACTCTTCCCATCTGAGGACACAGCCCTGCATTCATCTTCCTTTACGGTGCGATAAAATGTGTGCACCTGTGTGTGCGTGTGTGTAGGGAAAAACCTTTCTTTCACCATATTGCATACTGGGAAGTGGGAGGACTTGTGCATGCAAATTGACATGTCTTTTCCCCTCAGGACCGTTTATTTTTAAATCATTCTATTGGGTGGGTGGGGTTGATGGTTTGCAGTATGGCTAACGGCACATGGGTACAATTTCCAGGCTCCTCATAATAGGTGTCTGAAAAAACACTCTCAATCAGTCCCCACTTAGCTCCTTGCCACCATAATGCAGCAGGCCCTTAAGTCCCCAAGGCCCCCTCTCCTCCCCAGAATCCTTTGCTTTGGTTTAATACTGCACACAGTGCAAGTCTCACTTTGTGTTTTCCTTTCTTGTCCTTGTTTCTTAAGTAGTTCCACTTATAATTAAGTAAGACCATCTGGTACTTTGGTATTCATTCTCCTTCTCCTCCTCCTCCTCCTCCTCTTCCTCCTCTTCCTCCTCCTCCTTTTTCTTCTCCTTTTTTGGCTTATTTCACTTAACTTGATTTCTACAAATTCCACCCATGATGAGGCAAAGAAGGTGGCTTTATTATTTTTAACTGCTGAATAATATCTATCTGTACATATATATATATATATATATATATATATATATCACAACATTTTTAGCTATTAATCTATCATTGGGCATTTGGGTTGCTCTCAAGATTAGGATATTACAGATTGTACTGATGTGAACATAGGTGTACAAAGATCACTTTGGATCAGTGTTTTGGTTTACTTTGGATAAATCCCCAAGAGAGAAATTGCTAGGTTGTGTGGTAGGTTCCTTTCTAGTGCTCTGAGAAATACACAGACTGCTTTCCACAGGGGTTGGACCAATGTATGCTCCAATAAATCCTGTGTAATTCATCCCAAATCTTGCAGCTTAAAATGACATGCATTATATCCCAGTTTCTGTAGGGCAGATGTGGCCTGGCTTGGTTCCGAAGCAACTCTGCTTCGGAACCCTCCCCAAATGTGGTCTCATGTGAGGGTAGAAGGTGGATTCACTTCCAAGTTCATCACATGGTTGTTTCCAGGATTTAGTTTCTAGAATCACATTTGAAGTTCAGTTCTTTGCTTTTAAAAAAAAATTTTATTTATAAAAAGGAAACATTGACTAAACCATAGGATAAGAGAGGCACAGCTTCACACAAGTCCCACCACCAGAACTCCGTATCCCCTCCCCTCCCCTGATAGCTTTCTTATTCTTTGACCCTCTGGGAGTATGGACCCAAGGTCATTGTGGGATGCAGAAGGTGCAAGGTCTGGCTTCTGTAATCACTTCCCTGCTGAACATGGGCGTTGACAGGTGGATCCATACTCCCAGCCTGCCTCTCTCTTTCCCTAGTGGGGAAGGGCTCTGGGGAATTGGAGCTCCAGGACACAATGGTGGGGTTGTCTGTCCAGGGAAGACTGATCAGCATCATGGTAGCATCTGGAACCTGGTGGTTGACAAGAGAGTTAACATACAAAGCCAAACAAATTGTTGAAAATCCTGGACCTAAGTTCTTTGCTTTTTGTCAGCTGGAAGGCTTCTTCAATTCTTTGCCATGTAGACCTCTCCATAGAGTATCTTAGAATATGGTAGCTGAATTCCATGAGAGAGAGAGAGAGAGAGAGAGAGAGAGAGAGAGAGAGAAGAAGAAGAAGAAGGAGGAGGAGGAGGAGGAGGAGGAGGAGGAGGAGGAGGAGGAGGAGGAGGGAGGGGGAGGGGGAGGGGAAGGAGAAGGAGAAGGAGAAGAAGAAGAATAAAAAAGGAGGAGGGGAGGAAGGGTCGGAGAGACAGAAACCACATCTCTATGTAATGACAAACACTTTTGACTTAATCTAAATCTGATTAGGCTTCTCTAAATCTTTAGAGCGCCATACATGGATTCTGTCCTTAGCCCATTTATTTTAGCTATAGTCATGCTTTCTCTCTGATCAAATTCCTCATGAGCCAGTCCTGCATATCTTATCACCCTGACCTGACTTAAACAAGGTCTACTAGTCAGAATCCCCTTTTAATCTCATGCTTCCTTAGTTATTCATTATTTTCCTTCCACGGAATGCTGTGCTGTTCCTTGGCCACAAAAACACACTTAGCCTTCCTGTATTAGACATCAAGTCCAGTTCTGTACTGAGGCTTGCATCACAATTCCTGAATGAAATTTGCCTGCAATGACTTCTGCCCAGTTCTAGTCTTCTTTGAAAATAATCTCATCCAGGTGAGTGGCTAAGAAAGTTGTGGAATGCTACTTAGCCATAAAAAATGATGCAATTCAGGGCCTGGAACTGTCATACTTGGTAAACCCATTACCAAACATAAGGACCTAGGCTTAAGCCCTGAGTACTCACCTGCAGGGTAGGGGGGGTATCATGAGCATTGGAATATAGCTGTGGGTATCTATTTTTCCCCCTCTCTCCCCAACCCTCTCATTTTGTAGGGGAAAAATGGCCTCCATTATTTATGGATAGCCTCAGTGATAACCCTGGTAGGGAAAAAAAAAAGTCAATTCCTTTTCCAGATCTTGGATGGGGCTTGATGGAATCATGCTAAATGAGAGACGCCAGAAGGAAATGGATGGATACCAGGTTTAGGAAAAGAGATGGGAAGCACAGGGTGAGGCTTGTAGGTGTGGGGTTTGGGGTGTTGCTGCGAAAGCCTGTGGGGGAGGCATGCTGGGGTTGTGTAGAAAGGACACTGAGAACTCAAAGCAAGAAGAAAAACTTTGGTGGTCAGTGATGAGAGTGGATTGAAAACACCTACTGTCAGGAAATTGTGAGGCTGTGGTTGAGCTTGGCAGGGTTTGACCTGAGGAGTGTGTCTATCCTGTCAGTCTCTCTCTCTACCGAGAGGTTGAGCAAGGAGGGACAGGAGTAACTCCAAAGGTGTGCCTCATCCTATCAGACTCCCTGTCTCACAAAGCACCCCACATTCCTGATACTATGGCCATTAGATAAAAAGAAAGGGAGAGATGTCAGGTAATTGTGAGGAGCCTCACAAAGCACCCTGTTGTATGCTTTACATTGGGTTGTTCTAGTTCTCCCCCGCCAAGAGAATTGGATCAGTCCAGTTAGTTTTGCGGGCCTGCTTGGCCCCGCCCCTAGGAACCCAGACAGAGTTCCAGAGTGGCAGAGTTATAGAGAGTTCTTGGCACCGCCGCGGGAAAGAGGCAGCAGAGTTCTGTTTGGTGATTAGTTTGGTTTAGTTTATGAATCATTGTTCCTGAATAAAGAAATACAGCTTCCCTGCCCAGCTGTATGTCTCTGGTTGTCTCTGTTACCCGCCCGTGAAGCTAGACCGGCCAACTGGAGCCTCCGAATTATTAACAGCAAATGGCGCCCATGTGGACCTGACCTGTGCATCTCTCAGATAAGTGAAGACAATTTGGCTACCCATGTACTATGGCCTTCTCTTCTGCTTGTGAAGAGATCTCCAAAGGCCTCTGCTCTTTCTTCACGAGACTGTTTTGCTGTTTCTGGAACATTTATCTCTGGACCACTCTGTGGTTTCCACTCGCTCGGGCGAACTCAGAACAACCAGTGGGCGGGAGGTAAGGCGCGGAGCTGCTGTTTCCACCTGGTTAAACAGCCAGCTAGCCGGCTGCGCCCAGACAACCCCGCGCACCACGCCCGCAGCCCGCAGGAGGCTGACGCCAGCATGCAGGCCAGCCCACAGGAGCCAGCTCTCCACCGCGTGGCGCAGGGCACTGGACGTGTGATCCCTCCATGCTGCTCGGCCACTGCGAGCAGGGCAGCAGACATGGCAGGGCCATGGGGCAGGGCCGCGGTGGCCATAGGCACCTAGGCCCACGCCTTCTACAAAGCTGGCCCGCCCGCCCTCTTGCTATGAACTCTAGAATGATCCTGGACCTCCCGGACCCCCAGGCTCCTTACCGAAACTGGGCACACGAGATCTCCAGCTGCCGGTCCGGTCTGAAGGCAGACAAGCTGGAGTAGGCAGAGATTTGTGCAGAGATTGCAACCTGCAATTCCTAGAAGTAAAGCTGCATGGGAAGCCACCTCCGGATGGTGAACCCCCCCCCCCCAACAACTAAGACAGTACATATCTAAATTCGTGTTTAAAATGACATGTCTTCGTAACAAAGGTTTCTCTCCTTGTGTATTAATGACCATGTTTATGTGTATGTTTAAAGTTTGGTAAACAGTAACTTTAAGGCTAAATTCTTACTAGTCAAAGTTAAATGAAAAAGGTTTTCAACATAATTCTCATAAAGATAAAATTAACTTACATTTAGAGTCTGAGGTAAAAATTAGTTAACAATCAATATATTTTAACTAAGTTGGTCTAAACAAAAGGTTAAATAGACTTGTTGATATGTAAAACTCTCCATTACCTTCTCTATTAGAAATGGTAGATCGCACAATGGCTATGCTAATTACTCTCATGCCTGAGGTTTCCTTTCCTGTGCACAACTAGGGTGTGACTCCATCTTGAATGGGTGTAACAAAAGGTTTTAAAGATGCTAATAACAAGTTTTGTTTCATAGTAAGTAAATTGCAGCCAGCTGCCTTTGGGACTCTAGGCCGTTCCCCGCCCCCATGCAAATGCCTGTCGAGTCAAGTACGCCCCCCAGAGGCAAGAAATGTTTTTTTTTTAAGCTGATAAAGTTTTGCCCACAGAGGCAAAAAAGGCCCCCTCAGGCCTTCCCTTGGCAGCACACTGGTTCTTGTTACTTGCTTACATGTTTCTCCATGTTTGTGCCAGTTTCCTTTTTAAAAAATGCCTGTATGATATATGTTTCTGTTCACCCCACACCCTTGATACTATAGTCATTTAGTTAAAAAGAAAAGGGGGAATTGTTGTATGCTTTACATTGGGTTGTTCTAGTTCTCCCCCGCCAAGAGAATTGGATCAGTCCAGTTAGTTTCACGGGCCCGTTTGGCCCCGCCCCTAGGAACCCCGACAGAGTTCCAGAGTGGCAGAGTTAGAGAGAGTTCTTGGCGCTGCCACGAGAAAGAGGCAGCAGAGTTCTGTTTGGTGATTAGTTTGGTTTAGTTTATGAATCGTTGTTCCTGAATAAAGAAATACAGCTTCCCTGCCCAGCCGTATGTCTCTGGTCGTCTCTGTTACCCGCCCATGAAGCTAGACCGGCCAGCTGGAGCCTCCGAATTATTAACAACAGCATCCTGCATTCCTGATAATATAGCCTATCTACATAATCATTGTTTTGTCTGAGAGATCCCCACCCATTCCATTCCTTTGATCTATCTTCTTTCTACCTTTAAGACCATTCCTGCCTGCAGGGTAATATTAGTCCTACCAGTTAAAACCCTCGCAACAGTTGCTAAGGAAGTTCCTACCTTTCCAGCCTGCTTTTGCCTTTCTCCACCCCTTTCCTAGCCATTTCCATTTCCGACTTGCCACTTCCAGGTCTGTCCTTTTAAAAGCCATGTCTCTCTGATCAATAAAGATGTATTGCATTGTCTCACCACCATGAGTCTGTTCCTGAGTCATCTCCCTCACATCGCTGAGTGAGTAGCAGCCCAGGCTGGCTCTGGTTGAGTTCTCTCCAACCCAGAGAGTACGTGCCCAGGAAGAGGCACCCCCACACTAGCCTGGCAACCTACCACAGGGAGATAAATTATTACATCCATATGTCAACAACTGTCTTGTAAACTGTTCTTTCTGCAAGAGAGTTATTTGGGGGAAATTAAAAAAAAATAAAGTCTCATTTGGGAAATAATAGCATCCCATCACTTCTGCCTCATTCTATTGTCTGTCAGCAGAATCAGTAAACCCAGACTACACTCATGAGGTCTAGGATTGTGTAAGGGTGTAATTCCAGGAAGTGGGGACATTGGGAGTCAGGCTGTGTACCACAGATTCCACAAATATCGGCTGGAGGACTCATCAGGCGTCTTCTCGGTTTCCAAACCAGTCTGTTCCTGGGTTGAAGAGGCAGGATTTGATTTAAGTGTTATTCTCACAAAACTCTGCCAGAATCTCTACCCTGCAGCCCTTTGGCTTCCAGTGTCTAGTGTGAATCGGATCCCCAACTCTAGCCAAGTGTCTCTCCTCCATGGATCAGAGTTCCTAGCTCTTGCTTACCTGGAAGAAGGATAAAAGACCAACATAGCAAAGCATCACAAAGTGCCACATTTAGGGGCCAGGTGGTGCCACACCTGGTTGAGTGCACACATTACAATGCACAAGGACCTGGGTTCAAGCCCCTGGTTCCCACCTGCATGGGGAAAGATTTGTGAATAGTGAATCAGGGCTGCAGTAGTCTCTGTATCTCCTTATCTGTCTCCCCCTTCCTTTCAATTTCTGGCTGTCTATCCAATAAATAAGTAAAGATGATAAAAAAATTGAAGTGTCACATTTAAATTTCCTGAGTATCAGTAACTTGTTGCTTACTTTTGATCCATCTAGATATTCCTTTTTTATTGATTATTTAATAATGATAGACAAGATTGTGGGATAAGAAGGATACAGTTCCACACAATTCCCACCACCAGAGTTCCATATCCCCTCCCCTCCATTTGGAAGGTTCTATATTCTTTATCCCTTTGGGAGTCTGGACCAAAGATCTTCATGGTGCACAAGGTGGAAGGTCTGGCTTCTGGAATTGCTTCTCCACTGGACATGGACGTTGACAGGTTTATTCACACCCCCCAGCCTGTTTCTGTCTTTCCCTAGTGGGGCAGGGTTCTGGGGAGGGGAGGTTCCAGGACACATTGGTGAGGTCTTCGGCCCAGGGAAATCAGGTTGGCATCATGGTAACATCTTCAACTTGGTGGCTGAAAAGCATTAAGATATAAAGCGGAACAATTTGATTAATAATCAGGAACCCAAAGGTAATAATATAGCAGATGAGATTTTGGGTTTTCATATTGGAAGGAGCTAGGAAGTCTATTTTAGGTATATCACCAGGGACCCAAGACTTTACTAATTTTTGCCTGAGCTGGACAGCCAGCATGTAGGTGGGCTGGAAGTATTATCTGGGGAGATGGTGTCAGAGATAAGAACAGGACTAGAAAGCTGGATCAGGGTCAGAGACTGGTCCCTGAACATCCAGATATTGTTACTAACCAAATCCTCGGTCTCCGAGCAGGGTAGAATGGAGTTTCCTCTGATTCTGCATGATTTCATCAGAATTACATCCACCATCTCATAGAACTTGTGGATTCAATCACTCAAGTCTCTGATCTGGGCAGTATTCCTCAATGAATCTTTAATGTTCTGAGAACCTGGAGTGATGTGTTGTTTCTACAACATGTAGGCAAGCAGTCCTCTCTAATGAAGTTAAATATTTCCCTTTTGGGCATGGTAAATTGTGGAAAATAAATATGAAAGCGCTTTTGAGATAACCTCCTACTCCAAGGTGTGCACAAGTGCCCTTTTGTTTACCTTAATGTAATAGGATCATTATCTCTGTGCCCCACTTGGGCGAAGCTTCACAAGCACACTAACCTGCTGACTTTGTTCATAGTGATTTAGGGAAACCTCTGAGGCTCCGATCCCACTATTTTTTTAAAAATATTTTTTATTATTTATTCCCCTTTGTTGCCCTTGCTGTTTTATTGTTGTAGTCATCATTGATGTCGTTGTTGTTGGATAGGACAGAGAGAAATGGAGAGAGGAGGGGAAGACAGAGAGGGGGAGAGAAAGATAGACACCTGCAGACTTGCTTCACCGCTTATGAAGCGACTCCACTGCAGGTGGGGAGCTGGGGGCTTGAACCGGGATCCTTACACCAGTCCTTGCACTTTGCGCCACCTGCGCTTAACCCGCTGCGCTACAGCCTGACTCCCCCGATCCCACTTTTTAAAGCTAGATATAAAGTGGTCCTCTCTCATTTTCCCGAATGACGTTCATTAGAGATTTCTATAAACATAGCTGAGCCGAGCGGTGACTCTCTTACTCTTTTGGTGCCAGCCAATTTTGTCAACTGGTGTTTGGCTTTTTTGTTTTATTTTGTTTGTTTTTGGTGGAGGGAGGGTGTTCCTTTGATTTGCAGAGCCTATAAAAAGGTAGAGTCTTTCTTTCTCCGATGTTGATTGATTTTGACCCTTGAATGGGGCTGGAACGTACTTCTAGATTGCATGGTCCAGTAACAGACTGCAATGTTCAGTGTGGGGGTGCGGGGGCCTTTTCATTCCAGCCGTGACACCTCCCTCTCCCCAGAGAGACCACAGCTGCCCACAGGACGTTTCCCACCTCTGTGCTCTCTGGCCCTCTGCCTGCCTCCACACACCAGAGGTCATGACTGCCTGCTACTTTTCCTGCTTTCCCTCAGTCCATCCACCCTCTGCTTGTGGAAGGCATGATGGATTAGTTTGAAACAGAACCATCTCATTCCCAAACTGAAAGGTTCCTTTTTTTTTTTTTTTTTTAGATTTGGGAACTACTTGAAACCACTGGAGAAAATCATGTGCCAATTATGTATAAACTCCTATACCACAAGGTATAAAGGAGGCCATAATTGGGGGGCTTAGCTTTGATTGAATTCATCTGTTTCCACTTTGTAAATAGAAAGGAGGGAGAATCCAGAGTGGCGGACAGTTGATATAATGCAGCTTCTATTTCCGGGCGAAAGAAGGGGTGGCCCTGTCGCTTCACTCCTTCTGGGCCAGGCTCCCTAGTGTAAAGTGTCAGGAGAATCTCCTGCGAGGGAATGGAGGTTACCCTTGTTTAGGACAGCACCAGGCACCCCACAACCATAGACACAGAGTAGAGACACGCTTTGTCAATTCCCCGGCCCACAACAGCAACTTTCAGCTGGGGAACTGGCCCCAGCCCCCCATCCAGGATGAAGTTTACACTGAAGGGCCTGTGTCTGCCAGCAGCTGACAAGTCAGACTTCACCCTTAACATCCCTAAGTGTGTTGGTACTAATTAGGTGAAAAGTGAGATGCATTGTTAGAATTGGGTTTCTTTTCCTGCTTGGCAGCTTGATATCATGGGACACCGAGACCTGAAATCTCAGATTGCCTGAGAGAAACAGGCTGGAGGGTATTATGATAGGGGAACAAGAGGGGCCGGGCAGTGAGGGAAAGAATCAAGGTCCCTTCAGTATGACCACATCCGTCGCTAGTGAAAGACTGCTTTGTTAGTGGGCATCTCAGAGTCATTGCTATCTCTCTCCAAGTGTGCCTGGCTCATGACATTTGATTCTTGTATTCGCTGACTTTGGAGTCAAATATGAACATTATTCCAACATTATTCTAACTAGTGGCATGACTTTTGGCCTGTCCTGAAACCTCTTCCTCTGTAAAAAACAGGTGTTTAAAAACTGGACTGTTAAAAATCAATCAATATATTTTTAAATTTCTTTAATGGGGGATTAATGGTTTCTAGTCAACAATAACATACACTAGCTTGTACATACATAACATTTCCATATAACAATACAACCCACACTAAGTCCTCCTCTGCCATTGTGCTTCAGGACCTGAACCCCCCTCCACCCCAGAGTCTTTTACTTCGGTGCAGTACACCAACTCCAGTCCAAGTGCTGCTTAGTGTTTTCCCTTCTGACCATGCTTTTCAACTTCTGCCTATGAGTGACATCATCCCATATTCATCCTTCTGTTTCTGACTTATCTCATTTGACATGGTATCCTCGAGCTCCATCCAAGATGGGGTGAAGAAGATGAACTCACCATGAACCTGAGACTTTGAAGCCTCAGGAATAACAGTGTCTTTGCAGATACATTATTCCATCTACCCCTGTTCATATTTCTGTTTTCCACATAACACTTGAACCCCCCTCTAGGTCCTCCTGTGCCATCTTGTTCCAGGACCTGAAGCATGCACCAATATTTAAGCACCATATAACATCATAAAGATGAATGCCTGGCTCTTTCCTTTCTAGCCTCTCTCTCTTTTTAAATTTGATTAGTGAATTAGCATTGATTTACAAAATTATAAGATAACACGGCTATAATTCCACACCATTTCCACCACCAGAGCTCTCTTTCCCCATTCCCTCCATTGAAAGCTACAGTTCTCCCAAGGGTGCAGATATGGGTTGACTATTATTTCTGTAACTCTCTATATTTGTATGTATTTGCCCATTTTTTTCCTATGGTCCTGCCTTTTCCTCCTTCCAAGTCAGATTTTCACCTATTACTACTTCTGAATATCTTTTCATTTTTCCTTTTCTCTCTCCAGGTTCTGACAGAGTTGGAGTTCAGAGACTGTTGGTCATCTTCCCCTAAAATTTCTCCCACTCTGGGAATGTGGACTAGAATTCTTTGAGGGTATAGAAAATGAAAGACCAGATCTGTAACTGATGAAAGCCAGCTTCTGTAACTGTTTCTCTGCTGGACATGGATGATGATGGGTGGATCCATAACCCAGCCTGTTTCTGTCTTTCCCTAATGGGGGAGGTGTCTGGGGAGGAGAGGTCCTGGGGGACATTGATGAGGTGTATACAACTTGGTGACTAAATGGCAGTAAGATATAAAGCAGGACCAAATGATTCATGAACAGGAAACAAAAAGTAGGAATAAATTAATCTGAGAGTAGGGATAGAAGGAAGCTAGGAAATCTACTTTAGGTATGTTCCTAGGGGACCATGAATTGCATAGATTTTACTTTGAGTTTCATAGCTAACAAGGAGGTAGATAAAAATATGTCTGGGAAGATAATGTCAGAGTTGAGGATAGGACTAAAAAGTTAGATTAAGGCAGACAATAGCTCGAAAACTTGAAGAAAATCTATGAATATAAATAACTGTTTGCCCCATCAACGTGACCCAGGGCCCATTCATTTTTAGCACAGGAGCCTGTGTGACCTCTGAGTCCCTGTCAGTCTGAGCTCACAGTCCATGGTCACAGCTGGAATATTCTAGGCTGCTCTCACTTCAGAACCTGTCTTCCTCAAGTGGCAGAGTAGGCTGACCCAGCATTCCTTTAGGGAGTGGGGCAGTGCCTACCATTCCTACTTTATTTATTTATATTTTTTCTTTATTAGGAATGAATGGTTTACAGTCAACAATTAAATACAGTAGTTTGTACATATGTAACATTTCCCTGTTTTCCACATAACAGTTCAACTCCCACTAGGTCCTCCTCTGCCATCATGTTCCAGGACCTGAACCCTTCCCCCACCCCACCCCAGAGTCTTTTACTTTGGTGCAGTACACCACCTCCAGTCCAGGTTCTGCTTTGTGTTTTCCCTTCTGTTCTTATTTTTCAACTTCTGTCTATGAGCAAGATCATCCCATATTTATCCTTCTCTTTCTAACTTTTTTATATATTCATTTTTAATTTTTTATTAATGTTTCACACTCGACAGTAAGTACAATAGTTTGTACATGCATAACATTTCCTAGTTTTCCGTATAACAGTACAACCCCCACTAGGTCCTCTGTCATCCTTTTTGGACCTGTATTCTCCCCACCCACCCAGCCCAGAGTCTTTTACGTTGGTGTAACATGCCACCTCCAGTGCAGGTTCTACTTGTGTTTACTCTTCTGATCTTGTTTTGCAACTTCTGCCTGAGAGTGAGATCATCCCATATTCATCCTTCTGTTTCTGACTTATCTCACTTTACATGGTTCTGTCAAGCTCCATCCAAGATGAGGTGAAGAAGGTAAATTCACAGTTTTTAATAGCTGAGTAGTATCCATTGTGTAGAATTATCACAACTTGCTCAGCCACTCATCTGTTGTTGGACACCTGGGTTGCTTCCAAGTTTTGGCTATTACAAATTGTGCTGCTATGAACATAGGTATACACAAATCTTTTTGGATGGGTATATTTGGTTCTACCCAATAAATAAAGATAATTTTAAAAAGTAAAGAAAAAATCTTTATGGGGTGCTGAAGATGGAGGATCTGGCTTCTGTATTCTCCACTGGACATGGGCGTCGGCAGGTGGATCCACACCCCCAGCCTGATTTTGTCTTTTCCTAGTGGGGCAGTGCTCTGGGGAGGGGAGGTTCCAGGACACACAGGTGAGGTCCTCTGCCCAGGGAAGTCAGGATGGTGTTCTGGCAGCTCCTGTAACTTGGTGGCTGAAAGGCAGTGAGCTACAAAGCAGGACAAATTGTGTGATAAACAGGAACCCAAAGGTAGGAATAGAGCAGATAAAACTGGGGATCTTTGTGTAGGAAGAAGCTAGGAAATCTATTCGAGGTATGCTCCAAGGAGCCTGTGACTTCAGTAACTTTTCATGGGTCCTCTAGCTAACATCAGGTGGGCTAAAGGTATTGTCTGGGAGCCCTCTGACATTTGAAAATAAACCAGGTTACAAATTGCCTGCCTCTGGACCATGAACATTGTATTCAATAGGTATCAAGATTTGTACTCCGGCAACTGCTCCTCCCACTCCTCTCGAGTCTTATGATTGTGTTTTTGTTCCTTATTTATGCCAGGACCACACATCTGACATATTTTTGTTTCAGGAACCAGAACCTCTCAGTCTTTCCTCCAGGCCTGGGACATAATGGCCCTATTTTGTGTTTGGGAACTCCTCCAACCCCCACCCAGCCCTGGGCCATTCAGACCTTCCTGGATTGGCTTAGTGTTTCTAAGCAACTTCTCGGACTCCCTGGGCAGCCCTTTCCCTTCCACTTCTTTCCTGAGCAGAGGTAGCCCTGCTTATGGAATAGCACCAGGCTGTTTTGGATAATCAGCAGCCTTGTCAGCACCCCCAGGCTAGTTTGTCTTCGTGGGGGGTGGGGGGGTGGGGGTGAACGAGTCCTGAAGACTGAGTGGCACAGTGGTTTGTTCCTTTCTCAGACAAAGATGGCGTTATCAGGGATTCCCCAGCCAGCCACGCTATTGAGAAAGAGACCATGAGCTCTGGCAATATTTGCTCTTCAGAGGCTGGAAATCAACACACCTCAGCTCCCTGGCTCCTTTCAAGGAAGCTGACCTAGTCTTGCCCTGATGTAAGCAATTTTCATTCATTGAGATTCAGCCTAAGGATGCTGGCGATTTACATTATTGTCATTCTTGAGCAGGATTATGTTTTCAAAGAAGGGGATCAGGCCTGTGGAGACGGTTTCCTCTAAACGCTTCCTTTGATGGACACTGCTCACCATGTAAGGGGGGGAAATGAAACGAAACAAAAGCAGGGCTTCCGTGAAGCAGTCAGGGTCTTCGCTCAGGAAGAAGGACATCCATCGTACTTGGAAGGCTTTCGGAGATCTGCCATCCCATATCCCTTAGCTTATACTGATCCTCAGAGCAGTGCCTGCGTCTGTGGGAATTGTGAGCTTTCTCCTGAGCTCAGGTTTGGCTTGGCTGAGCATGAATCTCCAAACCAGGTGCCTTTTGGAGATTCTGAACATCACAGAGAGGTAGCAGCACGTAGATCCAGAGAGAAGACTGTGTAGGAAGGAAACCCAAGGACCCTAATGGTTATTTAAAGGCATAGAAAAAGGGGCTAGGCAGTTCTCTCTCTCTCTCTCTCTCTCTCTCTCTCTCACACACACACACACACACACACACACAGAGTTGAGCACACATGCTGTAAAAGGCAAGGACCTGGGTTCAAGCCTCTGGTACCCGCCTGTAAGGGGGAAACTTCTCCAGCAGTGAAGCGGGGCTACAGGTGCCTCTCAGTCTAATTCCCTCTTTACCTCCCTCTTCTCTATGGGCTTCTGTCTTTACCCAATAAGTAATATATTTATGGAATATATATATATATATATATATATATATATATATATATATATATATATATATGAATATGACACGGAGAAAACTGTAGCAGGAATAGGAAGACACAGACTATAACTATTACTTGAGAGAAGACCTCACTGACAGCTGCTGGCAGAGACAGTCTTAGTTTGGTCAGATGGGTAGGAAATGTCATTGGTGGATGGTATGTTGTTTTTTTATTTTATTTTGTTTTGTTTTGTTTTTGTGTCTGTATGTCCTTCTTTTAATCCTGGTTGTATGTCTACCAGGCATACACTACCAGGCACTGCCAGAAACTTGAGCTAACATGCCCATCGTCAGTCACTTGACTTAGTGTTTCTTTTTCTTGTGGAGTCTTACACACATGCAAGCTCACAGTTTTCCCCCCTCACTTTCTATTCAGAGAGAGATACAGACAGACACAGAGAGGGAGAGACACCACAGCACTGTGTGTGTGTGTGTGTGTGTGTGTGTGTGTGTGTGTGTGTGTGTTGAGGGTGTGGATCTTCCATTGTTAGAGTGCTGGGGCTTGGGCCTGGGTTGTATGTGTGGTAGTGCAGACACCGTACCAGTGGGGTATCTTGAGGTGCTGTTCCTTGAATTATTATAAGAAGCCACTCCCTTCCCCGATGGGGCTTCTATCTTACTTCAGCAGTCTGCTGTCAACACTAATCAGTGATCCAATGAAAATGTACATTTGGGTCCTGTCAAACCTCTTCCTAGAACTGAACAAAGTCTCTCTCCGTATCTCTCAGGGGCTGCACAGGACCTCTCCCGGACACCCCCAGCTCCATCGCAGCAGCTATTAATTCTCGTTAGGCCTCTGAGACCCAGCCCATGCATCTCTGTTCACCTCTAGCTCCTGGCTCGTGTGCCAGTACTTAATGTACGGTGGTCTAATTTTTCTCCCTTTCTACTCCCTTACTAATCACGAGGCGCTTGCAGAAAGTAACTGGGTTGTACTTAGAATCACCCCGAGACGGAGTGCTGTGGAGTTACTGTTGAATGAAGGAACAAATAAACGTGAGGGCCTCTCCTCCACGAGCTGTGATGCTCGGTAGCTGTGTCCCCCACCAAGATGCTTCCTATTCCCACCCCCGACTGATCACTCACACAAGGACCACAGCTGCATCCCTGCTTCTGCAGAAATGAAGCCTGTCAGGAGGTTCTCTGACAGCCTCAGGCTGGAGCCCAGGAGACATATGCAAGAGGAAGGCAGCATCTGTAAGGTCAGGCCTGTGCCCTGCCAGCCCTACTAGGAGGGTCCTCTTGTCACATTGGACTGTGTATCCTGGACCCCACTCTCCATAGCGTTTGAGGCACTCCACTGCGGGAGACAAGAAAAGACAGGTGTCTGCGGTCTTTTCCAGCAATGAAACACAGTCTGGGCAGAACCACTTTGGCAGCCAGGGATCTGTCCTCTGC
Organism: Erinaceus europaeus; assembly: GCF_950295315.1. Classification (NCBI taxonomy): domain Eukaryota; kingdom Metazoa; phylum Chordata; class Mammalia; order Eulipotyphla; family Erinaceidae; genus Erinaceus; species Erinaceus europaeus. Next base: position 3,121,020 of record NC_080169.1, read on the forward strand.
TCCTTGGAAGAAACCCCTCCAGGATCTATCCCCTACCCCCTACCAGTACTGGGAATCTCCCAGGAGCAAGGGCTCCCTTGGGGTGCGGGGTGGGGGGAGGCACCCACTAGTTTCCTGAAACCAAAGCTTCGCGGAAAATTATAGAGGTTTGAAGAGCCATTTACTTGTGGCACAGTGCCCAGGCCGCCGAGAGAGCTCTTCCTGGGCAGCTTGTAATTAATCAGGAGAGCTCCTGGCCACAGGAAGTAAGGAGGCCCAGTCACTCAGAAGGGCTTCAATGGGGGAGTCACTGTCCCTCTGTAAGAGCAGTATCTTTGCTCAAACTGGCGGTAAGTCTGTAGGGGTCTTCAATGCGTCTGTTTGGGGCAGAGAAGAAAGGCTGAGGACAATGTCGAGGTGATGATGATGTGAATCAGGGCAGTAGGTAGTCCTTTAGTGAGTAACTGTTATGTGCCTGGGCTGGTGAGCTTAGCACTTCATTCCCATCTTCTGCTGTGAGTCTTGTAAGTGAATACGGTCGTCATCTGCACTCGACACATGAAGGGGGAAAGGAGCCCTGGGGGAAGGACACAGCTTGCCCCTGGTCACACAGTGAGGGTGTACTGAAGTCGATGCAGACGGAGGTCTCGGGTCTTTAGATCAGCTCCTGATCACTCAGTCTTCGTTCTTGTGCTGCCATGCATTGAGGTGACCTTGGCCAGGTCACACCTTCCTCCTCCCTGTCATCTAGTACCCTGTGTTAGAGACAGCACTGCATTTGAAGAAATATATATATTTATTTTGCCTCCAAGGGTATTGCTGGGGCTCAGCTCCAGCACTATGAAATAGGGCAGAGAGAAATTGAGAGAGGAGGGGGGAATTGAAAGGGAGAGAGAGAGACCTGCAGACACGCTTTGCTGTTTGTGAAGTGTCTCCTTTGCAGATGGGGAGTGGTGAACTCAAACCTGGATCCTTGCCCGGGTCCTTGCACTCAGTACTATGTGTGCTTAACCAGGTGCGTCACCGCCTGCCCCCGGGAAAATATATTTAGTCGTTAACAGCATGACCCTTGAGCAAATCTTTTAATTCTTGTCTTCATCTGACAGAATAGACACAAGCTGTCTTGGAGCGTTAACTGTTCTCATGTTGAAGAAGCCTTATCAGCCCTGTGAATACAGAAGTGCTAGCCAGGCCTTGCATGCAATTATCTATAGTCCTCACAAAATGAGATTTCCAGTAAGGGGTGCTGGAAGGTTGGAAAGATTGTCCCATGTGGTGACCTCTACTGAAACCCTTAAATGATGACTAGTGAAGCCCAGGATTTTAGATTTCAGTCAGTGGATTTAGATTAACGCAGCCATGCGGGGCTAGAGGATTCCAGCTGAGAAGGAACTTGGCAGCCACTTAATGGAATCCCTTTGCTTCACACACGAGAAGCCGGAGGGAGGTTCTTGTGGGGGCAGAAACGTGTTCAAAATCATACTGTAGGTGGTCCAAGAGTAGATCTTCTAACGCTCTGACATTCTCCACTTGAAAACCGTCGACACACCTGCAGGGAGGAAGCTTCATGAGCAGTGAAGCAGGGCGGCAGGTGTCTTTTTGTCTCTCTCCCTCTCTATCTCCCCTGCCTTCTCAATGTCTTTCTGTCTCATGAGAAAATAAATGTTGATTAGTCCTGATTTCAACCAGGAGTGTAGAAAAGAGGTTTGGTCACGATCAACCTAAAGTCCGTGTGAAATAAGCTGCAGGTGAGCTGGGCTTCCAGACTGGAGAGATCCCTGAAAGTCAGAAATGAAGTCAGAGCTGAGACGGGGCTGCCTGCACACGGTTGTGACAAGCCTCGCAGAATAACCCCTGCAGGGAGCACAACTCGCTGCTTCCTTGAGCAAGTAGGTTTTGTTGTTGTTGTTTGTTTTTCTTAAGAGTCAACAGATAGGAAACCTGATTTTCACCTGCAAGCTGTCATGACAGTGACAGAGACACCTCTTGCTCTGTCCATCTCTCCAAGGATGGTCTTTCCAGTGACGGAGGACTTGGCGCCGCAGGGCTGTAACGGTAATCTGTGGAAAGGAACAAAAAGGAAAAGAAAAAGAAGCAAACGGCTGTGGTAAGTCTGTAACCTCAGTGCCAAATCACAATGTATAATTGGGCCTGATTTTTTCCACATGTATCAACAAAAACAGCCATGCTTTCATGGAGATGAAAGCCACCCTCCTTTTTTTGGTCAGGTTTCCATTTTTGTGTAGAGTTCCCAGGTCTCTACTGGGTTCATCATTCTCTGTTTAAAACAAATCTCAAAAGGGAAGAAAAAAAACAACCCAGAAATGAGAGCTATGGCTGGATGTATGGAGAACGTATCTTTGTTTTCCTTCACAGAGATACGTACTTTCTTGGTGTTTTATTCCCCTTACATTTTTTTTTTTTGTTAAGCCAAAATTAAATTAAATTTGTCAGAGTTGGGGTCATCTCTGCTCTTGGAGTAGAAATGGTGAATGTGCTTGCTTACAATCCATTTTTGTGTATGTGTGAGGTATCTTTAAAAATGGTCACTTGCTTATTTAATTAGTGAGAGAATTAGTCTAGCATATACAGTGCCCGGGATGGGGGGGAGTGAACTTAAGGCCTTAGAAGTGCATGCTAGCAGTCTGGACATTTAATGGAGCTCTGGAAATGGACCTACCTTATGACCCAGCAATCCTTCTCCTAGGGATTTCCCCAGGGAAAACAAAAACTCCTCTCCGTAAAGACCTCTGCACACCAATGTCCATAGCCACACAGAGCCCAACCTTGGAAGCAAACCAGATGCCCAACAACCCGTGAATGACTAAGGAGTTTGTGATGCATACACTCAATGGAGGACTATGCTATTGTTAAAAATGATGAGGCCATCTCCTTTGTGATATCATGGTCAGAACATGAAGGCATCATGTGAGACAAGCCAGAAAGGGGGGGGGCAATACTGAATTACCTCATTTCTAGTTGGAACTTAAGATACGAGGACAGTAAGGGAAAGCATAAAGTGAAATGGACTAGGTGTGATGTTTTGCATCAAAGCAAAGGACTCTGGGGAAGGAGGGTGAGGACAGGATGAAGAGACACTGGTACCCTTGCTCTTCCAGACACCAATCCAGGGGAGAGGAGAAGTGTGCCCACGTGCTGAAGACTACAGTGTAAACCATTAACTTCTCCTCAATAAAGTTAAAAACAAAACAAAAACCAGCCCCACAGTTATAAATAACACTAAATGTCAAAAAATGGGTTTTTATGTTGGAAAATATTGCTTAAAAATGTTTGTTCCTGGAGATTTTGCAATCACCATCACTCTAAATTGACACTGAAAACGACTACTAGTAAATTATTTCAATTAAGTCCTGAAGTGACTTATTGTTAAATGAACTGATGCTAGTTTCTTAATCTCCGCACAAATTAGTCCCTTCATCACAAGAGCTGTGTGGAAACAAAAGCTATCCTTCCAGAAATTATATCTAGCATGCAGAAAATGCACTATAGAATGCAGTAGGTACACATAGTACATCTATGCCAGAAATTATATCTAGCTCGCAGAAAATGCACTAGTAGGATGCAGTAGGTACACATAGTACATCTATGCCAGAAATTATATCTAGCACGCAGAAAATACACTAGTAGAATGCAGTAGGTACACATAGTACATCTATGCCAGAAATTATAAATCTCCTAAAGTTTTGGAGTTAGAACAGATTCCTCTAAAGGTCACTTCAAAATCTAAATAAAAACTGATTTAATTATCATGGACTAATGTAAGAATCACAAGATTCCCAATCTATTCACCTTCCAATTTTTCCTTTTCATCGTCATCTTTGATAAGTAATCTTCAATGAAACAATTCTGTATTCTTGTCAGATTTGAATGTATTTTCATTGATAGTGAAGGAAACATTTAACCTTGCCATATAAAGAGAAAATGAGCTTTAGACAGCTATTAATTAAATTCATAATCTGTTTTATGCGAATTGTACTATGAACATAAGTATACACAAATCTTTTTGGATGAGTGTGTTTGGTTCCTTAGGATATATCCCAGGAGAGGAATTGCAGGGTCATAGGGTAGGTCCATTTCTAGCCTTCTGAGAGTTCTCCAGACTGTTCTCCACAGAGGCTGGACCAATTGACATTCCCAACAGCAGTGTAGGAGGGTTCCTTTGACCCCACACCCTCTCCAGCATTTGCTGCTGTTACCTTTTCTGATGTATGAGGTTCTCACAGGAGTGAAGTGGTATCTCATTGTTGTCTTTATTTGCATTTCTCTGACAATCAGTGACTTGGATCATTTTTTTTTTTTTGTATGTTTGTTGTCCTTTCAGATCTCTTCAATGGTGAATATTCTGTCCATGTCCTCCCCCCATTTTTGGATGGGGGTCATTTGTTTTCTTGTTGTCGAGTTTGGCAAGCTCTTTATATATTTTGGTTATTAGCTTCTTGTCTGATGTATGGCATGTAAAGATCTTCTCCCACTCTGTGAGGGGTCTCTTTATTTGGGTATTGGTTTCTTTAGCTGTGCAGAAACTTTTTAATTTGATGTAGTCCCATAGGTTTATTCTTGTCTTCATCTTCTTTGTAATTGGATTCATTTCATTGAAGATGTCTTTAAAAATTATACAGAAAAAGTTCTGCCAATATTTTCCTCTAAGTATCTGATAGTTTCTGGTCTAACATCCAAGTCCTTGATGCACTTGGAATTTACTTTGTGTTTGGTGAAACATCGTGGTTCAGTTTCATTCTTCTGCATGTTTCAACCCAATTTTTCCAAAACCATTTGTTGAAGAGACTCTGCTTTCCCCATTTAATAGTCTGGGCCCATTTGTCAAAGATTAGATGTCCATAGGTGTGGGGCCTCATTTCTGGGCTCTCAATTCTATTCCACTGGTCAGTGTGTCTATTCATATTCCAGTACCAAGCAGTTTTGATGACAATGGCCCTATAATACAATTTGAGATCTGGGAGTGTGATGCCTCCGGTTCTGTTCTTCCTTCTCAAGATTGTTTTGGCAATTCTGGGTCTTTTCTGGTTCCAGATAAACATTTGTAACATTTGTTCTATTCTCCAAAAAAAAAAATGTGGTCGGGATTTTGATGGGGTTAGCATTAAATGTGTAGATGGCTCTGGGTAGTATATTCATTTTGATGATGTTAATTCTTCCAACCCTTGAATATGGAATATTTTTCCATTTCTTTGTGTCTTTTTCTATTTCCTTGAATAATGACTCATAATTTTCAGTATACAGGCCTTTCTCTTCTTTGGTTAGGTTTATTCCTAGATATTTTAATGTTTTTGCAGCTATAGTAAAAGGAACTGATTTCTGGATTTCATCTTCTTCTTTCAACTTAGTGTTTGCATAAAAGAATGTCACTGACTTTTGTATGTTAATTTTGTAGCCTGACACCTTACTATATTGCCTGATGATTTCCAAAAGCTTCTTGCTGGATTCCTTAGGTTTTTCTGTGTATACTATCATGTCATCTGCAAATAGGGAGAGTTTGACTTCTTCTCTTCCAATCTGTATCCCTTTAATTCCTTGCTCCTGCCTGATTGCTATGGCAAGAACTTCCAACCCTATGTTGAATAGTAATGCTGATAGTGGGCAGCCCTGTCTAGCACCTGATCTGAAGGGAAATGCTTCCAGTTTTTCACCATTGAGTATGATATTTGCTGTAGGTTTGCTATATATAGACTCCACTATCTTGAGAAATTTTCCATCTATTCCCACTTTTTGTAGTGTTTTGTTCATAAAGGGATGTTGGACTTTATCAAAGGCTTTCTCTGCATCTATTGTTATAACCATGTGGTTTTTGGTCTTGCCTTTATTGATATGATGGATGGTTCATGTTGATTGATTTTTATATATTAAACCAACCTTGCATCCCTGGGATAAACCCCACTTGGTCATGATGGACAATCTTTTTCATATACTGTTGTATCCGGTTGCCTAGGATCTTGTTCAATATTTTAGCATCTATGTTTATTAGAGATATTGGTCTGTAGTTTTCTTTTTTTTGTTCTTATGTATCTGCTTTTAATATCAGAGTGATGTTAGCTTCATAGAAGTTGGAAGGGAGTATTCCTATGTCTTCAATCTTTTGAAATATTTTTATTTTTGAACACATAAGAATTAACACTTCTATTAAAATGCTAACAGAATGAAAAGATAGTTTACTATCTTTTTTAACTATATAGTTTACTATATCTGCATACTACCGCTCTGATCGAGATTTAATATTCAAGTTAGAGAAACTAAAAAAAAAAAAATCAAGTCAGTTCCCTTCCATTTAAAATCACTACTTTTAAAAATATTGATTGTCAAGGAAGATAGAGTATGTCTAGTGGTTTTTTTTATTATTTTGTTTTTAATGAAAAAAGATATTTGTTTTTAATGAAAAAAGATATTTCTTTGGGCCTACATGGTATAAACTGTAAGTGTGAATTCCTACTTGGTTTTCAGGGACAGGAAATCAACTTAGAAATAGTTTCTTGGGGGGCCAGGTGGTGGTGCATCTGGCTGGGTGCACATGTTACTATGTCCAAGGACCTAGGTTCAAGCCCCTGGTCCCCGCCTGCAGGGGGAAAGCTTTGCAAGTAGTGAAGCAATACTGCAGGCATTTCTTTCTCTCTCTCTCTCTCTCTCTCTCTCTCTCTCTCTCTCTCTCACCTCTTCTCCTCTCTATTTCTGGCTGTCTTTATCCAATAAATAAATAAATATAATTTGGAAAATTAAAAAATAAAGAAATAGCTTCTTGGAGCACTGGTATTAGTACACTTGCTAAGGATAAACATTACAGTGCACAAGGACCTGGGTTCAAACCCTGGTCCCTACCTGAAGGGGGAAAGCTCCAGGAGTGGTAACATGGGGCTGCAGGTGTCTTTCTGTCTCTGTCCTTATCTTCCCCCTTCCCTCTCGATTTCTCTCTGTCTCTATCCAACACATAAATACATTTATTTATTTTAAAAAAAAAGAAGTCAATTCTTGTAATCTCATCTGTCCTTTACACTGACTTCCTGGAATGAAGTGGATTGCTCCCAATTCCTGGCTGTGCTCCATCTAAGAAAAAAGTTTTCTTGTCTGCCACAGAAGATAGGTTGCCACCAGCAACTGTCAGAAGGGGCCCAAGCCTTCTGACAGGACTGGCTAGTTGGAAAGTGGGTGTGACCCCAGCCTGCCTATGAGAGGCAAGACCAGTAAATGCAGCAGGATGAGTTTCCCAACCACACAGCCCAACAGCCACCTTCGTCCTTGGCAAGAGCAAAAGCACTATTAAATTTTAAACGAAGAGAATAATGCTTGTCTTATTCACATATTAATATGATTTATTTAAAAACCCTGATCCCTTGCCTCAGAAGGACTTATTATGCTCTGTTTATCTCTTGGAACGTTGACAAGGAGAGTTCAGATTTCTCCCTCTAGCCTTCTAAGTGATGTTCTCTTGGAGCTGGTGAGAGGCCAGTGGACTCTGCCCTATACATTACATAGCAGCTAGGAAACCTTGATTGCTGACTTAGGCCAATTTAATTAAAACATTAAAAGAAAAAAAAAGACAGTTTAATGAAATTCCTTTGGATAGCCACCCAAATTTGCAGAAACCCTGAAAATTTGATTAGTCACTGGAAAAAAAAAGAGCATTGATTACTTATAATTGTCATTAAAAGTTTAGTTTCAAAGTTCTTTCCTTGGGTTAACCCTCAAATCATTTCTGACTGTAATATATATATGTATATATGCATATATATATATATATGCTTACTCTAAATTATTAACATTTCCATAGATAAGAACTTCTTGATTCCATGGGGATAAGATTTAAATTTAAATTAAATTTTTGAAGTAATTTTCTCAGGGCATTTAGATGGATGAAATAGTCTCAAATTCTTTCCCCCCGAGCTTTTCTCTCTCCCTATCTCTCCCTCTCTCTCTCACTCTCTTCCCCCCCCCCCCTCTCTCTCTCTCACACACACACACACACACACACACACACACACACACACACACACACACACTTAAATTTGATGACTACCAAAGTATACTTCAGAATGTTTTCAAATATTTTCCTTTATCCATCCCTTCATTTTTCTTTCTTTTTAAAAACTTTTTATTAAATTAATTTTTATCTTATTTATTTACCAACAGAGGCAGTCAGAAATTGAAAGGGAAGGGAGTGATAGAGAGGGAGAAGGACAGACACACATCTGCAAACTTGCTTCACCATTTGCAAAGCTTTCCCCCTGCAGGTGGGGACTGCAGGCTTGAACTTGGGTCTTTGAGCATTGTAACGTGTACTCAGCCAGGTGTGCCATCACCCGGCCTCCATCCCTTCAGTTTTCTCAGTGAGGTTCTGCATTATAAAGGCCCAGCCACTAACTACATATGTTCACTGCAAATGGCTAAAATTCCAAACATCTCTCACTCCTGGGTCCCACTTGAATGTACATAGGCACCTTAAATTCAACATGTCCAGGTCTCAGCTTGTCATTGGGTGTCCTGCCCCAAGCCTCTTGAGCTTCCTGTTGTAATCCTCTGAGAGTTTAGATTTAAGCATTTGTCTCATTTCTCTAACTGGTAACTTTAAAGTGGCTTTGATGTTTTCTCCTGTTATCAATCTTTCACTGAAATAAAAATACTGTTTTTGAATGTTTAAAACAACTGAGAGTCTGTCAGCTCTTCTGTAAAAAGGTCACTTAAATCTCAGCTCATCCAGATTTGTACCAAGCCCCCACCATTTTGGAGGAAGCTTTCGTGTCCTTTCCTCTCTGTCCCTGTCTCTCTTTCTCTGTCTCTGCTTCCCCCCCCCTCTCCATATATATATCAAATGAACAAGTGCCTATACTCCTTGAATTACTCCACATGACTCTCCCTTCTACTATTCTTCCTGTTGTGCACAGAGTGAAACAAATTCCCAAGGAAAAGGTCTGTCACAGCTGGCTCCACTCCCCTCTGCCACATGGAATGTCTCTCTATTCCCTTTATTCACAGGTGTTTTCTGGTACCCTGCCCTTTTGGTTGTTATCGTTTAGAATTCTCAGTTTTTTTATTCCCAGAGAAACAACTTTTATTTCTCTGAACTGAGTCAGCGTTGGGGCCCAGTGGTGGCATACCCAGTTAAACGCATATGCCACCATGCACAAGGATCTGGCTTCCAGCCCTGGCTCCCCACCTGCGGAGTGATGGTGGGGCGGGCATTTCAAGAGTGCTGAAGCAGGTCTGCAGGTGTCTCTCTCTCTCTCTCTCTCTCTCTTTCTCTCTCTTTCTCTCTCTCTCCTCCTCCTCCTCTCTCAATTTCTCTCTGTCCTATCAAGGATAATAGAAAGAGGGGGGAAAGGGCGGGGGAGACAGCATAATGGTTATGCAAACAGACTCTCATGCCTGAGGCTCCTAAATCCCAGGTTCAATCCCCCGTACCACCATAAGTCTGAGCTGAGCAGTGCTCTGGTGTTTCTCTCTCTCCTCTCTTCATCTCTCTCAAAAAATAAAATTAATTTTAAAAAAAATTTTTAAAAAAGGGGGGGAAATGGCCATCAGGGGCAGTGGACTTATGGTGCTGGCAACTATGTAGAGTTTCGGCAATAACTTTGGTGGAAAAACAAAACAAAACAAAAAACAGACAAGAAATTAAATCAGTGCCACTTTCTTTAGGAACCTTTATGCTGTACTTCAGGGTGCTTGCTAGCATATTGCTCTATCCACTGTTTCTCTACTGTCACACTCTTTACAGTTATTATAGTTTTTCTCTTCACAGACATGTACAATTCATGAGGACTTTGGAGGTGTTCTCCAAGGTAGCTGTGAATTAGAATTACTTTTCCTGGTTTCTTCATGGTTGTGTGGTAGGACTAGTGATGAATCCTGGACAGTGAAATGAGAGGAGAGATGGATGTCTTACCTAGCTGGAATGGACAATAACTTAGTGAAATGAGAGGAGAGATGAATGTCATACCTAGCTGGAATGGACAATAACTTAGTGAAATGAGAGGAGAGATGGATGTCATACCTAGCTGGAATGGACAATAACTTCACTGCCTGGGCATGACTCTGCAGACATCTTTTCTCTTCTCCCCTTAAAGACTGACTGTGTTAAAAGATGTGACCGCCCCAGCAACCGCAGCACTTGCTGATTCACAATGAATATAAACGAGATCCTTTTCTGTCTTTGACCCGTGAGGTGTCAAGCTGGTTCCTGCACTTTATCCTAGCTGATCCTGCCTGGCACACAGCTTGGGTCACCCTCCAAGGGACAGTGAATTCCTCGGCAGACTATCTTGACACTCCTACACCTTGGAATTGCACAGTAGTTCCTCAGTGAACCATTAGTGAACTGCTAGTAGGGAGCCTTCCTTGCCATGTTCATGGCCCAGGTTCCAAGCCCTGGCATGCCACATGGAAGTGCTATAGCACTGGGAAGGGTCTCTCTTCCTGGTCCATCTCTCTGTGTATCTAAGATAATTCACCCAGAGAGGTGGATGAAACAGCTCACCTGAGCAGTGAGTTCTCTTGCCATGTGGGTGACCCAAGTTCGAGTCTGGTCCCCTATCAAATTGCTGTGGTGTCTTTCACTCTCTCTCATCTTCTCTGCTACTCTGTCTCGGCCTAAAAGGTCAAAAGGACAATTGAGAAATATATGTCAACTCAATTAAACACTGCTTTCTTTGATAGAATATTTTCATTAAGCTTTTTGGTGCTGTTTTGTTTTCCAGATCCCTTCCTTTGTAATGAAGGAAATGCTTGTGGAAGCAATGCCACGTGCATAACACATTTTATTTCTCAATGTGTGAATGGTTACAATTGCTCCTAATGGACTGTCAGTGCTTTTCAGAAAACCACACTTATAGAGATACACAGAGCCATGGTCTGCTGAATGACTAGACTGCTCGGAATGCTGTGGAGTCCAGTAACTAATGTCTAGTGTCTGCTAATTTTCCTCACAGGAGTAAGGAACTAGCTGTTTGCAAGCAACTAGTTCTTGCGAATTGAACTTTTTTCTTTTTCAAGGATGGAAAACAACAAAGAGCTGCCCTTGAGTCAGCTGTATGTCTGTTCTACTAGTGACCACAATTCAGTTAAAGCCCCCACACATTAGCTAATCGCTTGCCTTGCATTTGAAGTTGGCTTTCTCTGTCTTCCTGGCAAAGGCTCAACATTAGGAGATTTTAAGTAATGGCAAAAGGAGAAAGACCTCTGGGAGGCTTATCTATCTGGAGAGGCATTCAAGGGAACCCTTGTGGGTGCCAAAAAAAAAAAAAAAGTAAAATATTGCTCAACTAACAAAGATAAGATAGGAGTGAGCGAAGTGGTCTATTCTTTGAAAGAGGACAAGCATAGGCACAAGGGACTCTGGGAAGGAACTGTGATTACTGTTCGTATTGTGTTGTAGCACACAGCTTGAACTGCCCCAGACTCATAAACCAGACAAGGATTCCCACCCCCCACACCCCGCCATCATTGCCGCCGGGATTATGACTGGGATTCAGTGTCTGCATGATAAATCTATCTCTCCCAGTGACCGTTAACATTTCTTTTAACTTAAAAAATTTAGCTGTATTTATTTCTTGGATAGAGGTGGTCAGAAATTGAGAGCTTTCTCACTAAGCTTTCCCTCTACAAGTGGGGACTGGGGTCTTGAACCTGGGTTCTTGTGCACTGTGATGTGTGTGCTCAACCAGGTGCACCACTACCTGCTCCCTAACGTTTTCCTTTTACTCCACAGGACAGAGAAATGAGAAGGTGAGAATAAAGAGGGAAAGAAACAGAGACACATGGCAGCCTTGCTTCACTGCTCAGTAAACTTCACCCTGCAGGTGGGGACTGGGGGCTTGAACCTGGGTTCTTTTGCATGGTAATGTGTGCACTCAACCTGATGTTCCACCACTCACCCCCAAGTTGGGAGACTTCTTTCCATAGACTAAGAGAAAGCATGAGAGACAGCGCACTTAACAGAAGGGAAGCCCACCATAGACTCAGACCCATCTAACCAGAAGCTCCAATTCCAGAGCTGTCAGCTATGAACCTAAGCAAATTATGTCAACTCACTGTCCCTCCATTTCTTCATCCATAATGTGTGTCCTTATTACAGTAAAGTGCTTTAAAGATTCAATGAACAGAGCATATCAAACTTACTCTTCTTCAGCACAAGCTAAATGTTCCAATGAGTGTTCGTGGCTATCCAGTTCTGAAGTGTGCATCAGGCAGTCCCTTGGAAATCATGATCCGTCTTTTACAGTCAAATGGAGAGGCTTTTTTTTGGTGGTCACAAGGGCCATAGAGGTGGCACATCGAAGGGAAACACTGTTGTTGTTGTTCTTGTTGTTGTTTTCCCCTTGCGGCAACTTGTATTGGTTTCCTCTGAGGTAAGTGTCTTATAAGACACCGTTTTGGGTCTCGTTTCTGTAAGAGGCAGTAGCAGGGACTAAAACGCATACCTTTAGCTGACTGTAGAGCCTGTATAGCACAAAGCCTACAGTCTTTGCATTTACAAAGAGGAGACTCAGTAGTTGATTCCCCCCCCCCCAAGAATGTATTATAGGCTTGTCAGCTGGCTGACTTAAGTTGATCCTGTGCCCACTTCCTTTATCAGCCAACCATGGCAGACATATTTCTTTGCTCACTAAATGGCGGGGCTTCAGCACCAACTCTCCATCTTTCTGCCGCTGCCATCTTGATATAACTTTGTAAGTGATTACTGGGAGGGCGGAGTTGGGGTGGGGGGGTGACAAGGGGTGTGGGAGCAGCCAAGATGACTGGAGGTTTTTCTCAAAGAGGGAGGGACACTGACTTTGAACAGCCCTTCCCCTTGTGGAAACTGATGAGGGCAGACTAAGGAAGTGCTTAAAAACATCTGTGCTCATTTAGGGGAGACGTAAGAGGCATCCTCATAGGTAAACCCGATGATGTGCCTCAGTCCTAAACTCTTTTCACACATTGTCTTTAAAGAGTGACTAGGAGAGCTCCTGACCCAGTCAAGTCGTCCTGCTTTCTTCTCACCTACTTGAGCACAGATGAGGCTACTTCCTCTCTAGAATGGGCCTCTGAGGCTACTTCCTCTCTAGAATGGGCCTCTGAGGCTACTTCCTCTCTAGAATGGGCCTCTGAGGCTACTTCCTCTCTAGAATGGGCCTCTGAGGCTACTTCCTCTCTAGAATGGGCCTCTGAGGCTACTTCCTCTCTAGAATGGGCCTCTGAGGCTACTTCCTCTCTAGAATGGGCCTCTGAGGCTACTTCCTCTCTAGAATGGGCCTCTGAGGCTACTTCCTCTCTAGAATGGGCCTCTGAGGCTACTTCCTCTCTAGAATGGGCCTCTGAGGCTACTTCCTCTCTAGAATGGGCCTCTGAGGCTACTTCCTCTCTAGAATGGGCCTCTGAGGCTACTTCCTCTCTAGAATGGGCCTCTGAGGCTACTTCCTCTCTAGAATGGGCCTCTGAGGCTACTTCCTCTCTAGAATGGGCCTCTGAGGCTACTTCCTCTCTAGAATGGGCCTCTGAGGCTACTTCCTCTCTAGAATGGGCCTCTGAGGCTACTTCCTCTCTAGAATGGGCCTCTGAGGCTACTTCCTCTCTAGAATGGGCCTCTGAGGCTACTTCCTCTCTAGAATGGGCCTCTGAGGCTACTTCCTCTCTAGAATGGGCCTCTGAGGCTACTTCCTCCCTAGAATGGGCCTCTGAGGCTACTTCCTCCCTAGAATGGGCCTCTGAGGCTACTTCCTCCCTAGAATGGGCCTCTGAGGCTACTTCCTCCCTAGAATGGGCCTCTGAGGCTACTTCCTCCCTAGAATGGGCCTCTGAGGCTACTTCCTCCTAGAATGGGCCTCTGAGGCTACTTCCTCT